>NC_042631.1:35027704-35327704 GCF_901001135.1 Rhinatrema bivittatum | reverse complement strand
TTGCTGGGTGGGGGAAGTGAAAGTAGGGTGGCTAATCAACAGCAGTCTTAGGGTGGCCAGAACTAAAAAGCTTCCAGGTAGGAAGATGAGGTTCTCTGAGGTCAAGCAGGATGGTAGTCCTCATGCAAGGGTGACATCAGATGGAGCCCCGACATGGAAAACTTATATCAAAGTTTCTGGAACTTTAACTTGCCACACTAGGGATGCCCAGAATGCCCTTTACCACGCGTCCATGCAAAGTCCCTCTTCAGTTTTGTTTTGGTTTTTTTTTCCCCCCCACTGAGTTGGAGTATTATGGTTGGTGAGCTCTTTTTGGCCTATTTGGGCAAACTTCTCTGTTTTCACTTTTTGTGATGTTTCGCCTGCGTTCAATGCCAGTTCGTTCTTGATCCATTCCCATAGCGCTCTTAGGGTTTTTGTTTATTGGTAAGTTTCTTTTTGTGGTCATTTCCCTGCGGTGGTGCTTCAGTGCCCGCTGGCCATCATTGCCCGCTGCCATCTATTTTTTTTTTTTATATTGCTTTCCATTTATCACAAAGAGGGGAGTAGCTGGCTTGTTACGGCGGTTACTACCCCAAACCAAACAAGCCTAATACTTCACTTTCCAAGCATATACAACATAGTTCTCTGCTTCAACAGCAGGGGAGAAGAAAAGAGGGTTCGCACTCACAAAGCGGGGAGTAGCTGGCTTATTACGGCGGTTACTACCCCAAACCAAATGTGCCTGATACTTCGCTTTCGATGCATATCCAGCATGGCTCTCTGCTTCATGGCATGGGAGAGGCTGATACATCTAGCATTTCCAGCATAGCTCTCTGCTTCAACAGCAGGGGAATAAGAAAAGCTGAGGCTTCACGCATATCCAGAATAGCTTCAACTGCAGGGGAGAAGGAAAAAAAAAAAAAAAAAAAGGATTCGCACTCACAAAGCAGGGAGTAGCTGGCTTGTTACGGCGGTTACTACCCCAAACCAAAAGGGCCTGATACTTCACTTTCAATGCATAACCAGCATGGCTCTCCACTTCAACGGCAGGAGAGTAAAAAAACAACCAATAGGGGCTGTATGACATAGTCTGGGTAAAGGGAATAAACATGGGTGTAGCTTGCTTACTGCAGCAGTTACTACCCCTACTACCCCTAACTAATCAAGCTAGGTATTTCACTTGGATGCAGCTCCATCACTGCTCTCTACATTAATGGTGGGGGTGGAAGGGAAATAGAACCAAGAGTTAAGAGAAAATGATAAGTATGAGACAAAAAAATGTGTGAAGCTTGCTGGGCAGACTGGATGGGCCGTTTGGTCTTCTTCTGCCGTCATTTCTATGTTTCTATGTTTCTATTTATTTAGCCCCGTGTTGGCTGCATCTGGTGCCTGAGGACCATGTCCATCACAGATCCCCATGAGGTATGTGTCCTCTGCCTGGGACAACTTTTGGGTTGGAGAAGACTGAACCAGCGGTATCTGTGGCATCTGCACCAAAGGACCTTGGAGCTGTACCGATGGACACTGACCTGTCCACATTGATGGGACCCTTTGTGCCATCGGCGGATAGGAGTGCCAGAGACAGACTACCGTTGGGCTCCTCCAGGTCAATGACATCTGGTTCCTCATCCTTGGCCTCTGCATTGGGGAAGGACAATGCCATGTACTGAGGGAAGCTGAAGAAGCATCTGCATTGGTTTCCATTGATACACTGTGCTGGGCACAGTTTATCAATCAGCTCATGCTATGATGCCCCCCCCCCCCCCCCCCCTCCGAAGCAACCCTGCGGCAAGGAGCGCCAGTCCTCCATTGGTGCCGGGGATCTGCAACTGTCTCCAGTCCTGATGCCAGTCACTGTTCTGCCTCTCGGGTCCAAAGAGTATCTGGCCACCCCTCTTTCCTCCCAGTCTGCACTAGCATCTGCAGTGTTCACGGAGGAGCTTGAGTGGTGAATCCAAATGGCAGTTAAGCAGGTGCAGGGCATCTGTTCTGTGGCACAGGCAGAACCGGCACTATTGGAGAAGCGCAATGCACTTGTTGGTGCATTACTGACCCTGCTGGTGTCTGTGCCTGTAGAGGCACCACAGCCTCCCCCTACCATATGGTGGTCATTGCTGGTTCCTCGGAGGAGGAAGCTCTGTCCAGGCCGGCTGAGATGCCAAGGCCTGCAGCACTCTATCCAGCTCCACCTCTGATTGAAGGCTGAGCACCTAGGGCCCCATTCCCTGTGGCTTTGTGAGGATTTATTTATAGCTTTTTTTTTATCTGTATTAGTAGTTACATCATAACTGCAGTTTGAAATTACATTAAACAGGTGCAATGGTATGGGACTAGAAGGAGCAAGAGTGATAGGAGCTAGCAAACAGGTGCAAAAACAAGTGCAAAAAAGTAACAAGTGGCAAAACCTGGTAAACAAAGTAACCTACCTTTATACATCCGGTTAAGTATTGTTGCAGCAAGGAATAAGAGTGCGAGGGTCTATTCAGGGTAGGCCTGTTTAAAGAGCCAAGTCTTTAATTTGGATCTGAATTTGATGATGCAAGGCTCAAGACAGAGGTTCTTGGGTAGTGAGTTCCAGAGGGTAGGGCCAGCAATGGAGAAGACTCGATCCCTCGTGGATGTTAGGTGTGCCTTCTTGAGGGATGGCACGTGGAGGGCACCTTTATTGGTTGCTCTGGTGGGGCGGTTAGAGAGTGTGAGGTGGAACGGCTCATCTAGCCAATTGGAATTGTGTCTGAAGATAGATTTGTGAATGATAGAAAGGGTTTTATAGTGGATGCATGAGGATATTGGGAGCCAGTGAAGGTCTTTAAGATGGGAGTAATATGATCAGATTTGCGGGCATTTGAGATGGTCCTTGCTGCTGCATTCTGTAGCATTTGAAGCAGTTTTATGGTGGAAAAGGGAAGCCCTAGGAGAAGGGGGTTACAATAGTCCATTTTTGAAGAGAGGGTGGCCTGGATGACGGTACGGAAATCATTAGCATGGAGTAAGGGTTTTAGTTTTTTCATGACTTTGAGCTTAAAAAAACCTTCCTTGAGGATAGTGTTGATGTATTTTTTTAGGTTCAGTTGCTGGTCAATCTGAACACAGAGGTCACGTACATAGAGCTGGTCAGAGATGGACCTGTATGCCGGGTCATTTGGAAGCGAGGGTTTAGGTGTTTGGTGTTGGGATATGAGAAGCAGTTCAGTTTTGGAGGTGTTTAAAGCAAGGTGGAGGTTTGTGAGTAGGGTATTAATGGCAGTTAGGCATTTCTCCCAGAGTTTTAGGGATTCGGATAGCGAGTCATGAATAGGTATGATTTGGACATCATTGGCATAAAGGTAGAATTTGAAGCAGAGGTCAGAAGCTGGCAAAGGGGAGTAAGGTAAATATTGAATAGGGTAGAGGAAAGGGAGGAACCTTGAACACCATGGGAGAGGGCATAATGCGTGGATTCAGCGTTGCCTATTTTGACTGAAAACTGTCTTAGACAGGTAGGATTTAAACCATAGAAGGGCTGAACCTGAGATGCCTATGTCAGATAGCGGGAGAGAAGGTGATTGTGGCTTATGGTATCAAACGCAGAGGAAATGTCGAGGAGGGCAAGGATGTAGCAGTGACCTTGGTCCATGCCTCTGAGGTGATCAGAGAGGGTTTCAGTATTGATGAGGTACCCTATGACCACTGGGGGAATGACAACACTGAGTCCTGTGATTTTTGAGGGTCTTTACTCAGACCAGTCTCCAACTGAGGACTTTACCTTTGCTGGTTTTGGGAGGGTGATGGCGAAGGCCATCTCATTTCAGTTACTTTCAGAGGAGAATGCCAGGCACAAAATGCTTGAGATCTCCAATTTGTGGCTGTCCCATTACACAGTATCCTTAAGGAGTTGCTGCTGAGGAAATGAACACCCCCTCAGTGTCTCCCATGAACATGAAGGCTGCCAGTTTACCTCATAAAGAAGGTATCAGCTGCCCCACCAGTCTGTGGTGGTTGAATCTGCTCTTGAGAGCCAAGCGTTCTTGGACCCCTTCCTCTGTGCCCCCGGGGAAGGATCACAGAGCAATGGACGCTCTTGGGAGAAAGGTGTTTCAGGGAGCCATGTTCATTGCCTGCATAGCTTCCTGTCTGCTCTAAATGAGCCAGTAATTGCGAGACATCTGGAAGCAGGTGCAGGAGGCAGCTGAGCAGCTGCCTCAGCAGGGGCAGGGCACCCTCATGTCGCTGGTGGTTAAGGGCCTGGAGTGCAGAAAGCAAGAGGTCCGAGCAACCTATGATTGAGACTGCATCAAGGGTCTCTACAGTGGGAATCGGCACCTGCAGAATGGCATGGCTGCAGGCCTCTTATCTCCGACCGGAGGTATAAGAATGACACGCTGTGTACTTGAAAATCTCTTTGGAGAATAGGGTGAGGGACGTGGTGGCCGAGCTCCAAGACCACCATGAAGCACTCCGAATCCAACCTCCTCGTCTAGGTCATCGATCGGGGCATAGGAAATCTTTGTTTTGCCAAAGGAAGTACTATCCTCTGCCCCCCTTGCTCCTGCAACAGCTTCAGGGCTCTTGCAGCTGTCCCAGGCAGCAGAGAGCCCCCAAGCCCCAACCAGTGCCTCTGTCAATTCCAGGGATGGCGTTTTGACTGGGTTGTAGGGAGCATAGTCCAGTTGCCCTTACCCAGGTTGATGGACCTGCTGGTCAGGGGCAGACTGCTGGCCCAGTATAACCTCGGACCAGTGGGTTCTTTCCATCCTCTGCCAAGGGTACCAATTGAACCTATTGGGTGTCCTGCCAAATTGACCTGAGCCCGTTTTGGGGGCTGGTAGCGCATCAGGAGGTACTTCTAACAGAGCTTTCCTCCCTCTTAACGGCCAGAGCAGTCAAGCCTGTTCCACCAAGGCAAAGAGGGTGGAGATTTTACTCCAGGTACTTTCTAATTCCAAAGAAAATAGGAGGATTCTGTCCCATCCTAGACCGAAGGACCTTGAACAGATTAGTCAAAAAAGAAAAGTTCAAGATGGTTTCCTTGGGCACCTTGCTCCCCCTTTTGCAAAGGGGGGATTGGCTATGCTTCCTCGATCTGAAAGACATGTAAACTCGCATCAAGATCTTCCCCAGTTACCAGAAGTACTCCAGATTCATGGTGGGAAAACAGGACTTCCAATATTGGTTGTTGCCGTTTGGGCTACCGAAAGCTCCACGAGTCTTCACAAAATGGCTGGCCGTGGTGGCGGCACACCCTCCCACAGGCTGGGGGTGCATGTTTTCCCTTGTCTAGATGATTGGCTGGTCAAGAGCACTTCTTGGGCAAGGGTTTTCAGGTTCATGCACTTGACCATCTGGGTGTTGGAGTTGCTAGGGTTTGTCATCAACTGTCCGAAGTCTCATCTCAGCCATTTCCCTCAGTTGTACTTCGTAGGAGCTCTGCTAGACATGACTCAGGCCAAGGACTTCCTGCCTTGTCAAAGGGCTATCATTCTGACGACCAACAGAACCAGCAAGTGTCAGCCTGGTACATGTTGAGGATATTGGGCCATAGGGCCACAACTGTCCATGTTGCTCCCTTAACATGATTACATATGCGCAGAGCCCAACTGACGCTGAGGTCGCAGTGGTGCCAGGCCACGCAGAACCTCCAGGATAGCATCCGAGTCACCTCACCCCTTGAGGACTTTGTCCTGGTGACAGGTACTTTCGAATCTGGAACTGCTCTTTTCGAAGTCCTCCTACCCAAATTGTCCTAACTATGGATGCATCCACCCTGAGCTGGGGACTTCATGTAGATGGGCTCAGCACCCAGGGACTCTGGTCTGCTCAGGAAAGCTGTTGTCAAATCAACTTCCTGGAGCTTCGGATGATCGGGTATGCGCTATGGGCTTTCAGAGATCGGCTGTCCAACAAAGTTGTGCTGATCCAAACCAAAAACCAGGTGGAGATGTGGTATGACAACAAGCAGGGAGGTACGGGATTGTACCTCCTGTATCAGGAATTGGTCTCGATCTGGTCATGGGCCCAGTCCCACGGGATGGTGCACAGGACCATATACCTGGCTGGGATGGAGAACCTGGTGGTGGACAGATTAAGTCGTGCCTTCAGACCCTGTAAATGATCCCTGGACCAGGGGGCTGCAAATCGGATATTCCGCCTCTGGGGGAGCCTTGATGAGAATCTTACATCCTCTTGCAACAGAAAGGAGTTTCAGTTCTGCTCTCTGTACAGGTCAGAAGGCAAACCAGCCTCAGATGCCGTTGCCAGACATTGGGGCAAGGGTCTTCTGTATGTATATCCTCCAATTCCCTTAGTGGTGAAGTCTCTCTTGAAGCTTCATGAGAACAAGGGGACTTTGATCCTCATAGCCCCTTATTGGCTGAGACAGGTCTGGTTTCCACTCCTACAGGAGTTCACCCAGAGGCCGATCAGTCTGTGGACTTCCCCAGATCTCATCACGCAAGATTGAGGCAGGTTGTGACATCCCTGTTGCTCACAGCCTGGATGATGAGAGGTTCATTCTGCAACCACTCAATTTCAATTTCTCAGAGGATGTCTTGGGTCCTATTGGCTTATAGAAAGCCTTTAACTAGAAAGTCCTATGGTCTGAAGTGAAGGAGCTTTTCTGTGTGATGTGAGCAGAAGGCCCTAGAGCCATTCTCCCGGCCTACACAAAAACTGCTTGATTACCTTCACCTATCAGAGGCTGGCGTGAAAGCCAACTGCGTTAGTTCATCTGAGTACAATTGGCACATACCATCACGGCATAGATGGTATTCTCATCTCTCTACAGCCTATAGTTGTACATTTTATGCAAAGTCTGCTTCAGTTGAAGCCTCCCCTAAGGCCTCCCCCTGTGTCTTGGGACCTCAATATGGCATTAGCTCAGCTGATGAAGGCTCTTTTTGAGCCTCAGCACACCTGTGACCTGAAATACCTGACCTGGAAGGTCATATTTTTAGTGGCAGTCACCTCAGCGAGCTCCAGGCCTTAGTGACTTATCCACCTTACACCCAAGTTTTATCATGACAGGAAGGTATTGCGTAAACATCCTAAGTTCTTGCCTAAGGTGGTGATGGACTTCCATCTTAAACAGTCCATTGTGCTGCCGACATTCTTTTCCAGGCCCCATTTGCACCAAGGTGAACAAGTCCTGCACAGTTTGGACTTCAAGCAAGCCTTAGCCTTCTATCTGGAGCGGACAGAAGCCCATAGACAGTCCACCCAGCTGTTTCTTTTGATAGGAATAGGTTGGGCATTTCTGTTGCCAAACCCACTATTGAATTGGCTAGCAGAATGCATCTCCTTTTATGTCCAGGCAGACTGCATCTTGGGGGTCATGTCAAGTCTCACTTTGAGCCATAGCAGCGTCAGTGGCCCAAGTGCGAGCAGTTCCTGTTGAGAACATCTGCAAGGCTGCGATGTGGAGTTCTCACCACACATTCACATAATCACTATTTTCTGGATAGGGATGGCCGATGCGACAGTAGGTTTGGCCAGTCTGTCCTTCAGTATCTGAGGTGTAGAACCCAATTCTCCTCACCTTGGTCCCGTTGTTTGGGTTCAGACTGTCTCCCCCCTCTGTTGCTAACAGCACTGTTGTGCACGTTGGCACCTGGATTGTGTGTATGTTGGTCCTCTTTTATGTTGGGGAGCTAGGGATTAATCCATGTGAGGACTGCCATCCTACTTGTCCTCTGAGAAAGTTGCTTACCTGTAACAGGTGTTCTCCAAGGATGTTAGTTCTCACGAAAGCAACCCACCACCCCACAGAATTGATTTCTTCTATTAGAATTATATAAAATTAAATTGTTAAGGCTGAAGAGGGACCCCATGTAGACACACGGTATAGGGCATGCTGGGTATGCCCAGTATGGCAAGTCAGTTTTAGAAATTTTGACATAAGTTTTCTGTGTTGGGGTTCCATCTGATGTCACCCATGTGTGAGGACCACCGTCCTTCTGTCCTTGGAGAACACCTGTTACAGGTAAGCAACTGCTTTAGGTGGGTGGAACTGCAGAAGATATTCACCAAGAAATATTCTAAATTTAATAATGGGTTAGGATAGCCTCAGGGAGCCTATGGCCACACCACCCTGAGTGCGTCCAATTTCATCTGATCTTGGAAGCTGAGCAGAGTTAGGCCTGGTTAGTTCTTGAATGGGTTAGCCTCAGGGCTTAATGCTAGTAAATTGCACCGCCATGTAGGAGATCAAAGTTTCATTTTAAATTTTGGCTTTGGTTTCTTGGGCCAGTTGGGGATACTGTGGCAGTCCAAGCCATCATGAAACAGTGATTCTTACTGACTGCTTGACGACAAACTCGTTTAGGTTCTGGTGGGAACTGTAGTCCATGTCTCAGGAAAACTAAAAGTGGACAAGGCTGTGGGGCCAGATATGAGGTACATCCCAGGATACTGGGGGAGTTCAAAGATGTGCTGGTGGGTCCACTGAAGGACCTGTTCAGTAGATCCCAGGAAACAGGAGTGGTGCCTCAAGATTGAAGAAGAGCGATGGTGGTCCCGCTTCACAAGAGTGATAGCAGAGAGGAGCCTGGAAACTATAGGCCTTTTAGCCTCACCTCAGTGGTGGGAAAATTTAATGGAGACTCTGTCGAAGGAAAGGATAGTGACTTATCTACAATCCGGTGGGTTGCTTTATCTGAGGCAGCATGGATTCACCTGGGGAAGTCCTATCGGACAAATCTGACTTTTTTTTTTTATTGGGTGACTAGAGAATTGTATCAGGGAAGAGCGCGCAATGTGATTTACATGGATTTTAGTAAAGCTTTTGATACAGACCTACATAGACTCGTGAACAAAATGAGAAGCTTGGGAGTGGGAACCATGTTAGTAGCATGGATTGCAAATTGGTGGACTGACAGGACACTGTAAAAGTAAACTGAGCCTACTCTGAAGAAAGAGCAGTGGTGAGTGGAGTGCCACAGGGAAAGGTTTTGGGACCAGTTCTGTTCAATATCTTTTGTGAGCAACCTTGCGGAAGGAATAGAAGGTAAAGTTTGTCTATTGTGGATGATACTAAGATCTGCAAGAGTGGACATGGCTGAAGAAGTAGAGAGATTGAAAAGTGATTTTAAAAAAATTTGAAGAGTTGTCGAAGATTTGGCAGCTGGGATTCAATGCCAAGAAGTGCAGAGTCCTGCATCTGGGGTGCAGCAATCCAAAAGGTATTTGTGATGGGCAGTGAAAGACTAATGTGCACGGACTGGGAGAGGAACCTTGGTTTGATAGTGTCTAATGATCTGAAGATGGCGAAACAATGTGCCAAGGCAGTAGCTAAAGCCAGAAGAGTGCTGGGCTGCATAGAGAGAGGAATATCGAGTAAGAAAAAAGAGGTAATAATGCCCTTGTACATGTCCTTGGTGAGGCCTTGCCTGGCATATACTGTGTTCAATACTGGTGCCCGTATCTCAAAAGGGATAAAGTCAGGATAGAGGCAGTCCAGAGAAGAGTGACAGATATGGGCAGCATTGGAAGACTTATGAGGCTGAAGGATCTGAATATGTACACCCTGGGAGAAAGAAGGTGCAAGGGGGATATGATACAGATCTTCAGATATCTGAAAGGTTTTAATGATGCACAATCGACAAACCTTTTCCATTGGAAAGAAATCAATAGAACAATGGGTCATGAAATGAAACTATAGAGAGGTCAACTCAGAACCAATGTCAGGAAATATTTCTTCAGAGAGGGTGGTGCATGCCCTTCCAGAAGAGATGGTGAAGACGAAAACAGTGAAGGAATTCAAAGGGGCATGGGATAAACACTGTGGATCCCTACAAGCTAGAAGTTAGAAATAACGAAAAGAGTGCATGGTGGTAACTGGTGGTAACTTGTTTGGTGTGGTAGTTGCTACCCTTAACAAATAACAGTATCAAGGCTTAATGCAACTCCATCATTGCTCTCTGCTTCAATGGCAGATGGGGGGGGGGGGGGGGGGGAAGGGAATTGGATTCAGATAGCAACCAACAAGGGCCCCAGCTTTTATGGCTTGGGGAACAAATAAACATGGGGGTGACTAGCTGTTGAAGCTCTTACTACCCTTAAATCACTAAGCCTGATACATTTGATGCAGCTGCAACATTGCTTTCTGTTTTCATGGCAAGGGTTAAGGGAAATTGAATTCAAACAGCATCCGAGGGCGCCCCGACTTTTACGGTCTGGGAAACTGATAAGCCTGGGGGTAACCTGCACGGTGCAGCAGATACTGGCATAAGCTTGCTGGGCACAGACTGGTGGATCATTTGGTCCTTTTCTGCTATTTGTGTTTCTATGTAAACAGGCCAGGTATTCAGGATGTCCAAAGTGAGTGTGCATGAGATAAATTTGCATATGCAGAGTTGGTCTAGCTCAAAAGCAGTGGTATTTCCCATTCAAGTTCTACCCCTTTTAAAAGAAAGTAGAGGATCGTGGATTGGCAGTGACTCCAGGCTAATTCCTGCACCTTTTAAAAAGCTGACTCAGATGGGATATGACCTTGCTGCTAGGGAAGGGGGCCTGAGCCAAAAGGGAGAGGGGTGCATTTCCCCTTCCCTGGAAGCCCACCCGTAGCTGTGCTTCTGGTTATAAAACTAAAGCCAGGCCTGCATGTTGGTCTAAAATGAAAGATAGTATAAGTTTGCTTAGGGTTGTTTTTATACTTTTCAAAATGAATTCTGTACTTGATGTAACAAACACTTAGCTCATAGACTTTCCCTCGTACTTCACGTCTCACATGTTCTGGGTATAATTAGCTCAGAGATAAGCAAATGGGGACAGAAATACAAAATTTTCATCTGTCTGCAGCTGCCCCATGATACGTTTCACTGAAGAGTTATAAGAGCTGTCATGTCCTCTTGAGCCCTTCTGTCCATTGACTCATCACTTTAACTCAGTTTGAATGAACTCTACTTCAGGAAAGTGATTTGATCTGTGGCAGGCTGGAGTGCCCTGATCTGAGCCGCCTCTGAGGCTGGCTGCTATGTCCTGGCCCAGCAGAGGTGACCAGGCCAGTTTCATTCCATTCTGTGCAGTGAGAAGTTGCGTATAGTCTATTTCCTTCTCCCTTCCCCCACTGAAGCTACCTATTTTCTCTCCTTTGCTTTCCCTAGAGATGGGCTGAAGTTTAGATTACCATACACTGGTTAGATTGGAAAGCAATTTGAGCATGTTTCCAATTTTAGATGATCCAAAACAGGGATTCTGCAGGGTGAAAACCCATCTAGAGCGTGGCATGTTTGTATTTTCATTGTCCCATCTCTAATTCTTCCCTGTGCTTATATGCAGAAGTAATTGTCTGTAATTTTGTTCTAGTAACTGTAATGCAGCTGTCTCAGCTGGCTTTTAGTGTCTCTGTCTTGGAGTCTGGGCTCCAAGATAAATATGCTTTCCTGCACTGGAGTGTAGTAAATAGTCTTTTGGGTGAGATGGCAAGGGGATACAGCTCTCATATAATTGTGGTTCTTCCCCTCTCCTTTCCCCACCCTCCAGTCTTTTGCCATTGGCAGACTCTGATAAATTCCCAGAAGTTGTTCTGTCTTGGCCTTGAGATTGAGGCTTGCCTATGTTTTTAATGTTTTCCAGCTTCTTATGGGTTTCAATATTGGGGAGAACACCAGCCCCCTACCATGCCCATGCTGGTTTTTTTTCTCACAGTCAACCCGTCACCGCCTCTGTGCAAACTCTAAAATAAACATGTATATAGGGAATCTATATACGAATTATGAATACTTTAGTATATATATTCATTCCAGCATGAACGTTTTCTTCAATAAACTTACATCATAAATTGTCATATTACATATATTTTTTATTCATAAATACGGTCTCAAAAATACACTTATTAATCAATAATACAGATTCAGTACAAACATGTGCAAAATAAAATACTCTTGGGTTATTCTATTTTGCACATGTTTGTACTGATGCTGTATTATTGATTAGTGTATTTTTGAGACCATATTTATGAATAAAAAAATATATGTAATATGACAATTTATGATGTAAGTTTATTGACGAAAACGTTCATGCTGGAATGACGATATATACTAAAGTATTCATAATTAGTATATAGATTCCCTATATACATGTTTATTTGGTAAAAAAAAAAATTAAGGTACCTGTGCTCTCTCCATATGTTATTACCAAAATAGCCATCTCGATTTGATGTGTTTGAATGGCGTGAGTCTTTGTAGGGGCTTTTTATTGGCAATAAAACTCTACATTAGTCTATGTATGTGTTATTTCTGATAGCATGCCCTATAATTACTTTTTGCGAGTAAGCTTTGTTAAAACAGACTATTATACTCATTTCTCTAAGAACAAGCAGGTTACATTGTTTTTGCATGCAGGTGATGTAAGTTAGAGACTGGGTCAGAGCTGAGAATCTAAAGCTTGAAAACTGTCCAGTATATTCTATATACTTCAGATTTCTGGACAAGCTGGGTAAGGCAATTGGAGTCATCAACCGAAGGGACCAGGATCCCCACACTGAAGACTTCAGACTACTTTGATTCTGGAAACCCCTTCCGAACCAATCCATCAACTCCTGTGGGATAATCCAGCCTAGTAGCCAGGAAATTGGATCTTAGAGTTTAAAAAACAAAACTTCTGATTTTGGCATAGTCAAACAGCTACATTAGTCTGAGGTAGTGGAGTTTGCATTGAAACTGGCAAAAAAGGCCAGAATTTCTTTCTCACACACACACCCAAGTAAGGATCCCAGGTTTTTAGACAGTTTGAGGAAGGAGGTCTTCCAGAGCTAGATACTCATTGCCCGCCTTGCAGATTATCAACTTTATATGGTGTAATGCTAACACAAGTTAATCGACAAGTTGAAGCCTCTGGACAGGGAGCAGGAGGACTATCAACAGGCTCTAATGGATGTGGAGGAGTGCAAGTACCACCGCATCTGGCCAGTATACTATGGATAGATCTGGTGCATGCCAGATGGCCTGGTTGATCGCCAGTAGCCTGTGTGAGGACATTCAAGACAAGTTGGCTGACATCCCACATTTTGGGGACAACGTCTTCAGAGATAAGGTCAGAGAAACAGTGCCCAGATTAAGAAACAGCATGTAGTCATTCAGTCTTTGTCTGAAGCTGATCAGCCTTCTTCCTCTAGACATCTTTATTTCACTTTTAAGCACACCTCCTTCCAGAGACACTCCTGCCAATTTCAGTGATGGTATGCTCCAGCACGCGGATGGCCCCAAGAGACATCGGTCAATGGTGCCACAGCAGTCGCAGCCCAAATCTTGGCTTAGGCTTTGGCTTTGACAAGACCCAACTCTTAGACTTGGACCCCACCTATAGACCTCAAAATTGTAGAATGTGGTTAGTTTGCATGTCTCCTGTCTGCCAGTGCTACACCATTTAATCTTCAACTGGCTCCATCTCACTTGACTCTACTTCATTTCGAGATGGGAGTCACTTCTCAGCTAGCAGGCCATTGAACCTGTACACCTCAAAGATCATGGCCAGGAGTTCTACTCAAACTATTCTTCTATCCCCAAGAAGTTATCTGGATTGAGACATATCCTGGATTTACGAAAGCTGAACAAAAGCCTGTTAAGGGAGAAGTTTACAATGAATGCCTTCCATGCCATCCTACCCTTCATCTTAACGGAAGATTGGATGTGTGCCTTGGGTCCGAAGGATGCATATGTTCACATTCCCATTCTTCTGTCTTACCAGAAATGCTTCGAATTTGTGGCGAATTTTTCCCACTATCAATATAAGGTTATCCCCTTTGGCCTCTTGATGGCCCCAAGACTCTTCACAAAATTCCTGGAGGTAACAGCAACCCACTTTTATCGTCTATGTATTTGTTTCTTCCCTTTACCTGGATGACTGGCTGCTGACAAGATCTTCTCAAAGCGGGGGTGATGTGGATCAAAGAAATGCTTAGAGCCAACAGCTGTGGAAAGAAATCATTTTTATTAAATGCTACAATTAATATAATGCATACCTTATGGAGAGAGAGCACCACGCAAGGCACCAGTAGGAAACTCTCTCAGATAACTTGACTTTACTGATTATAAGGTGTTATATAGGATTTACATGTCATAGATTTCCAACCCCTAAACCAATAACTGAGTTACATGATTGTCAAAATATTTCTGAGACTGGCCATTTATTATGAACAATTTAATCAAATGACTATGTAGATTTGCTCTTGCTTTGTTTGTAAATTCACTCTCATTCTGATTGCAGACTTTATCTATGGACCTGCAGCTAGGCTGAAGTGGCAGCATGACTTTAGTGTGTTCGAAACATAACTCTGTAATTCTGTGGCCTATAAAACTGCTGTGCAAGCTAGAAAATTATCTAGCATTTCCCTTCTGTGGTATCTGTCTAGCAAAAGCAAAGCACAAAACTGAAGCTTAAGGCTGAGCAATTTATAAACCTGCTTTGATTTAAAAAAAAAAAAATCAAAAACTTAGAATAAGAATGATGACTTGTGTGACATGTCAAAGTATATCACTGACTCTTCTCCACTCTCAATCACAAGTTATAACTGTGGCCTTTAGCACCCACATCACAGGTATTGGGCTCCCTGCAGAAGACAATGCAGCTCCTTCAGTAACTAGGCTCATTGTCAGCTTTGCCAAGTCAAACTCCATCCATATGCAGAGAATCAAGTTCATTAGGGCATGGATAGATTTCTTGGAAGAGAAAGCATTCCTTCTGTCAGAATGGGCACTTTGCCTTCAAGCACTGGTCTAGAACTTGCTGCAGTACGATCCAGTCCTGGCCTTAAGCAATCCTTGTTTCCAAGGAGAAAAGTGGGTTACATCATAAGATGGAACTAGCATGGAATTTTGATTTCAAAATTTCTAGAAGTCTTGAGCATACTCTGAGCTTATGCAGTCTTGGTCACCCCTGCCTCTTAGCCAGTGCCCCTCAATCTTATTTTTTTTTCCCACAGTGCCTGCAAGTAATTGTGCATCCTCACACCTACTGCAGTAAAAGTTTCTGGAGCTGCAAAGTTATTTTTTCACACAGGGTCCTTTAGGTTTTGTTTTCTCATGTTTTTCGGTAGTTTGTTTTTGTTCTTGTTTTAATAGTTGTCAGTTGCATGGTGCATGGGCCTAGTATCCAGAGCAGCCTGATCAAAAGTTTTTTTTTTTAAATTTACACTAATAAACAATGCTGCCCAACAGCTTCTAATGAGTTGGGTTTTTTTATTCTTTCCCTCAATCTTTGTGTGTTTTGTGTTTTGTTTTGTTTTTTTTGCCTTTGTCGATTTGCCTCATTGTACCTGCAGTTTTCAGAGTCCCTAGGTGATTGGGCTAAGCCTCTAGACCTGGGGACTTGCCTAAGTTCTCATCCAGGCAGGACTTCATGAGATTCAGTCTGACTACTGGGCTTCAATGGAGACCCAAACAACAAAGGATCCAGAATTGATTCCTCTTCTGTTTTTGTCACGCACAGATCTGCTGGAGTACTGGATGAAAATACCCCGTAGAGGGAAAACTCATCCTCTACACATTCATGGGAACTAAACTAGTCTCCATGGGCCTGTTCATCTCTGGGGCCCTGGATGACATAGCTTTCCTGCCTGCCTGCCAGCATGTTCTGGCAGAGCAGTCTCTGAGGAGGAGTTGGAAGAGCCAGAATTGATGATGGCATGATGCCCTTACATTGGATGTCCATGCATATTGAAGTACCAGACCACCAGTGGGAATAGGCACAGAGCTACCACACATTGCCCATATAAAGTTCCATTGAGTGCTGTCTGGAGTCTGTGCCATGCATCATCCAGTACTCATGAGCACAGTTGAGCACCGTTGGGCATTGGAGATGTCATTGACCACATTGGGTGCTGTGGATGCTGTCTGCACCAAATGCCATGGGTGTCTGAGTGAGGCGCATGGGAGTGCCATCGAGCATTGTGTGGTGTAGGGCCATGCTTCATGTCCAGACGGACCAGGATCACTTGATTTATACTTGGGACTGACGGGGCTTGCATCAACAATTGACAAGGCTTACCTTAATACTCTCGCACACATTGAGTTAAAACACCTTTGTGGCAGGTAAAAATAATGGATTTATTATTAGCTCTTAGGAATAATTCGATAAAGGGAATTGCTACAAATAACACTAAATGGTCAATTGCAGATTCTAGCAACTACTACAGAGATTACCTAAAAAAATATATATAATATATATATTATATATAATATATATAATATATATATTATTATATATAATTTATTTTATTTATATATATATATATATATATATATATATATATATATATATATATATATATATATATATATATATATATATATATATATATAAAATAAATAAATAAAGATTCAGAGCTTACATTCCTGATCACTGTTGCTCTAGAGATCGGTCTGTCCTGCTATCTCTGAGGTCTTCCCTTACAGCTTTATTCACTTTATATAATTTGTGAGAATCTCACACTGGCAGATGGGTAAGGTGGGGGAATGATTAAATTGCCATGAAGCAGATGAGGGTCTTCCTCCCCCTGCATTCTTATCAGTCCTGGCACCACAGTTGAACTTTTTCATGCTTGGGTGCTGTAGTTGGGACAATCCTAATCAACAGCATCTGCATATGTAAGAGACACCTCCCTTCTGCTGTTAACATGTAGCAAGCAGAAAAGTAATTATACAAGCAGTGGGGGATTAGAAGGTAGGAACAAGTATGTTTTTTCCGTACATTCTGTCTGAGTTCATCAGTAGTTATACTGAAGCAAAATAATTCCATAACGGGCCATCCATGCTAAGAGCTGTCTGTCACCGTTGAACACTGCCAGTGCAGAGTTCCTCAGAGCAGTACTGATTACCATTGGGTTCAGTCAGCTATGGGCACCATCCGGTGATATTGGGTGTTGTAAGGTTCCACAAAACAGACTGGAAGGTAGTCTGTCAAAGCCAGAAGGCAAATAGAGAAAGACGGACCAGTTGTCTTAGGTTAAGATAACTTATTTGCGCATATATCTTGATTAAAAGAGCCCAACTCTGGCCAAGTTTTGCACAAGGCTGCTTCAGGGGCTAAAAAATAACCAAACATAAAAGTAAATAATTAATTTAAAACACAAAATAATAATCATAAGATAATCATATAAAACAAGGATATAATCCACAGGACATATAAATAATATAAAAAAAATCATAATCATAAAGGACCATCACAAACACAAAAAAATGCAATCTCATCACACCCACACTAAAAGAACTTCACTGGCTGCCCATTAGACAGAGGATCCAATATAAAACCCTCTCCCTCATCCACAAAAAAATAAATGATTAAATGAACTGGCTAAATACCGCAGTACTCCCACACAGAGAAACCTCTGGCCCTCAGACACTGGCCTCTTCTCCGTACCCAACTCCAGAACAGCACACCTCACCTCCACCCGCAAACGAGCCATATCAGTAGCGGGCCCAACACTGTGGAACTCACTTCCACCCCCTCTCAGACATGAACCTTCCACCCAAGCTTTCAAAAAACTCAAAACATGGCTATTCAGAAAAGCCTTCCCACCAGATACTTAACCCACTCCCTGAGATCTACACTTCCCTAAAAAAGGAAACCTCCCTGCCAGACACTTAGCTCCCTCCCCGATATCAACGCTTACCCCTAATTAAATCTCCCTTCCTACCCTCACCCACTCCGGCACACCCCACCAGTGTAACCCCCACTGCCTCTCTTTATTCGTCCCTCCCCCAGCTAATCTCCCGAAGCCTCTACCAAATCCCCCAGCCAATCCTACTCTCACAAGCAATGCCACCGTATCAATTTAGAAATGTTTCTCTCCAGCCCTAATATGTTACCTCAGTACAATGTAAAATGTTATGTTATTTAAGTGACCTCGTTAAATGTAAAATGTTATAAGATACAAATTACCTCATTTCAAAGTAATATCTTATATATATTAATATCTTTAATGTTAGTTTAAATGCTATCCCCTTAATATATCATATTTGTTACAATTTATACCCATTTCTTTAGATCATAGATGTTACCTCGTTACAATGTAAAATAGGGCAGACCTTGCCCTATTCACTCAGTTTATATAAAACCAATGTGATATCTCGATCGAATGTCAGTATATAAAAGTAAATAACTTTTTTTTTTCTTTTTTGGCAATTATTTAATATATTTAAACATTAATATATGATAGATATAGTACACACAGAAATAAAGTTGTGGAAAACTGGAGAGGAGAGGAAAATTTGTACCTTTTTTTTTTTTTATCAGTGGTAGAATGATTCAGTTTTGCAAGATGTAATTAACCTTTTAGATCCTGCTCATTGAAGGAATTATTTCTTGATGCCCCTTAAGACCCAAATATGGTGTAAAAAAAATTTGCAAATTAAAGGTATATGAAAAAATGTTCCACTTGTGGAACGCTGGTACCTAAAAGGTTAATGATCTAAAGTTGAAAGTACTGAAATACCATGAAAACTTTTTTTTTTTCATTAATTGCAGTTGTGAAAGCAAATTAACTAAAATATTACAATAAAGTGCTCAGGTAAAAGAGTAATGCTTTTTTGTGTGAAGTTAGGTGAAACCAATGCAAATTACAGATTGTGGTAATATTAAAGAGCGCTAGTTGATCACGAGGGCTAACAGCCAACATGAGGCCAACCACAAAGACATTTGTAATATTAAGTATTGTGTGGAGGAAATGTCATTTTTACTAACTAGAGTCATGGCAGGATTGAATTTCAGTGGTGTGCTGTATGCATCGCTCTATTGATGCGAGTGCTGGACTAACAGAAGGAGAGGATCGATTAATGGAGGGAGGCATTCAGTATAATGAAAACACCAAATAATTGAAAGCATTCCAGCCATTTCCTGCCTCTAAACTGCAGCGGTTGGCAAGCACGGCTTTTTAAGAGACTCAAGTTGGGTCTGCACAGAGAATTGTTTGCAACAAAAAATGGGATTTTGCTGGAATTTATTTCCAACAACAATTCATCTCTCCCCCTGAGGAAGGAAGATCCTCTTTATCTTCCAAAACCTTGCAATGTCGGGAGTTTCACATCCACACATTGGGTGACATCTCTCAATCAGCATCCCACTCACTTTTTGAAGACAACTTTAAAGATAAGTGTAACATTATATAAATGATCTTTTTTAAGTACATAAAACTTAAAAAAAACAAACAAAACCAAAAAGATTAGTGTTCGGGGTACACAGTGAGAGGAGGCCCCTCACTTATTTTAAGAATGACTGATTAAAAATATAAATACTTGATATGGGCAAAATTACAACATAACATAAGCCTATCAAAGTCTTGGTATGTTGGTCATTCTTTTATGAATTTACATTGATATGCAAGTTCATGTATACACATCTGCATCCTATCAAGTGAGATCTATATAGGGTTTTTGAATATAGGTATTCTTTCACTTTTGGGTTTTTTTGTTTAGAGTATTGCCTGAATATTGAAGACATATATGGAACTGTCATGAGATGTGGCATTTCGCTGTATTGACAAGATTCCTCTAGTAGGAATCTACTCCTAAGCAACAGGTAAGGATTTCTTCCCACTTAGCGTAGTGCATTTCAGATACCTGCAGTGAGACACTTATGAAAGTGTCACTTTGCAGCTGTTCCAGACAAGTCACTGTCACGTTTTGAGTGATGCTGACTCCTAAGGGATGGATGGTGCATCTACTCCACATCTTGAATGACATCTACATGTTTAGCCATGACAGAGGGACTATCCCAGTGGCTGATTTATTCTAAAGTTGTCTACTACAACTTACCCTAACTAAGGCTACATGCATCCTGGGTTTGGAATTGTGCATAAGAGGATCTCCACACCCAAGGTAGGGTCCCTTAGTGACTTTCATTTTCCTCCTTCAGTGGAGGGTATGAGTTTAAATCTGAAAGGTATGAAGGTTCATGGGCTGTCAAAGTGGTTCTTGTCCATATCAATTCTGTAGTTGGACCGCTGATTTTTAATACATTTATAAATTATCTGGAAAGGGGTATGACAAGTGAGGTAATCAGATTTGCAGATAACTAATTAAATCATAAGTGGATTGTGATAAATTACAAGAGGACCTTGTGAGACTGAAAGATTGGGCATTCAAATGGAAAATGAAATTTAATGTAGAAAAGTGCAAGATGATGCATATAAGGAAAAATAACCCATACTGTTACACAATATTAAGTTTGATATTAGGAGTTACCACCCAGGAAAAAGATTTAGGCATCATGGTGGATAATACATTATTGATATCTGCCCAGAGTGCCGTGGTGGTCAAGAATGCAAACAGAATGTTAGGAATTATTAGGAAGGTATTGGCAGAACTGTGGATGTCGTTATTGCCCCTGTATCTCTCCATGGTGAGACTGCACCTGAGTGCAGTCACTGGTCGCTGCTTCTGAAAAAAAGATATAACTGCACTGGAGAGAGTGCAGAGAAGGGCAACCAAAATAAGGGGCATGGGACAGCTCCCCTATGAGGAAAGGCTAAAGAGGTTAGGGCTGTTCAGCTTGGAGAAGAGAGATGACTGAGGGTATATGATAGTCTACAAAATCATGAAAGGACTTGAACAGGTTACTGTAAATCATTTATTTACTATCTCAGATAATAGAACTAGGGGGTTCCCCATGAAGTTAGCAAGTAGCTCATTTAAGATAAATCGGAGAATTTTTTTTTTCTTTTTCACTCAGCACACAATTAAGCTCTGGAATTCATTGCCAGAGGATGTGGTTAAGGTAGTCTGTGTAGCTGGGTTTAAAAAAGGTTTGGATAAGTTCCTGGGAGAGAAGTCCATAAACTGTATTGAAGCATATTATAAATTCTAGTGTAAAATATATTTTGTATGCATTTGGCCGCTGCTTTGGTATTTGTATCATTTGTGTATTAGTAGTAGGCAGATTGTAGTTTCTGATCTGTTACCTATCCTGTTAACAACAAGCCAAGCTGCACAGCAGCTGAAAATGGACCTCTGATATTTCCAAGAGATCCTATCAACTGCTTTAGCAGCATCTAAGGAAAGGCTAGCCCCAGGAATTTTAAACTTTTTGCTATATGGATAATAAAGGAAGATCTTATATTAATAACACTAGGGGATCAATTAACAAAACTGGTCTGGTTTATACCAATCAATAAAAAGGTAGCACATGTTACAGCTTTGACTAGTTCAAACTCATAAAAAAGAGCTCAAGAATTCTGTCAAAAAATACGCTAGTCGTAGAAAAAGATGGAAATATTATTGTAATTTGAAAAAATGCTCCAATGAAATAATTTTATAGCATTTGTTGTTTCATTGTCTATTTTATATTTTTATTTTTTAATTTTTAACTTATATTATGAACTTTTACTGTTTTTGTAATCTGAGGACAATAAAACTGCTTAAATATTATTGTGAAAGTGAACTGCATCAGCAAGCCAGTCGGCGTCAGACCAAGAATTTTTATGGTGAGCGCCCGGTCTTCTCAATCATTTGCAGTCACTTGTATAGCTACATTTCATCATTGTGTTTAAGCAAATAAAGTTTCAAACTGATGCAAACACTTCTGAAAGACGACGGTGAATATCAATGAATGTCTTTGAGAACGGCTCAACTGCGGCCGAAGTTTCGCTGTAAGAACAGCTTCATCAGGAGCCAAATTTAAACACAATTTTTCACAGGTTCCGTCTCTGAAAAGCTTTGACTAGAACATCTTTGCCATGATCTTCATGTCTGCATTAATGAGGGAAATGGACCTGTATGTATTACAATTCAGAGGGACCTTCCCCAATTGTGGGATTAACATAATTAAAGCATCTAACTGATTACCCACTGAGGATGTGGAATTATCCAGAAAATTAAATAACTTTCATAAAAGAGGAGTAAAGTCCTCTTTAAAATACTTATAATAATCTAATGGAAATCCATTGCGCCCTGGATTTTTCAGTAAAGCCAAGGACCCAACTTCTAGTTCTATAATAGGGATTGTCAAGAAATCCCTGGCCTCTTCAGGGACCTTTGGTAAGTGAACTGTATCTTTAAAAATTGTATAATCCCATCTGCTGAGAGACCAGGTTTCCTGTACAACATTTCTAAGTGTTCTTTGAACTCAGTGTTGTGACTCAGAGCGTGAGTAAGAATACCTGAAGGCCTTTTAATAGTACTGATAAAAGTTAAACAACCCCTTTGATCGAGACAGCGAGCCAGTAAAGTGCCAAGTTTATTTCCTTTCTCATGATATTTCTGTTTAGCGAAATGCAATGTTTTATCAATCTGTAAAGCCTGTAATTTTGCAAGCTCACCCCTGGTAAATCGTAAAGCTCTATAGGTTTTCTGCAAACAATCTAACTTGTGTATGCCTTATAGACTCAATATTTTGCAGCAGTTCTTTTGCCTAGCTAGACATTTGTTTTTTTTTCTAATGGCCGGCAAAAGTAATGATCTCCTTCACTTAGAACAACTTTTAATGCTTTCCCAAAGTTGTCAGGGATCATAATCGTCTGCCGGGTGGTGTTTTTGGAAATCACTAATGGCTCCTTTGATTCGTTCAGTAAAAACAAGGCTTTTAGGAAGGGATAGATTAAGACACAATCTATTTCTAGACCCCCTTTCAGTTAAAAGCAGCACTGTAAATGTAATGGGATGATCAGACAAGTAATATGCCAGTATATCACAGCCTTCTACTTTCTGTAGAACTTTGACTACGTAAAGTCTATCCTGCTATAGGTGTGATGTCTAGGGAAATATGTGTAATCACAGCTGCTTGGAAAGCATTCCCTTCATATATCTTTGAGGTTATGTAATTGCATAATATTTCACAGAGCCATTGGGACAGGAATAAGACCATAAGAACATGCCATACTGGGTCAGTCCAAGGGTCCATCAAGCCCAGCATCCTGTCTCCAACAGTGGCCAATCCAGGCCATAAGAACCTGGCAAGTACCCAAAAACTAAGTCTATTCCATGTAACCATTGCTAATGGTAGTGGCTATTCTCTAAGTGAACTTAATAGCAGGTAATGGACTTCTCCTCCAAGAACTTATCCAATCCTTTTTTAAACACAGCTATTCCATGTTAGCATTGCTAGTAATAGCAGTGGTTCTAAGTCAACTTAATTAATAGCAGGTAATGTACCCAAGAAATGTGATCTATCTAAATTGGGATTTAAACAAAGATTTCAGTCTCCACTCATGTTGACTGGGTTAAAGGTCTTAAGTCTATCAAAAAAGGTGGCAAAAAATTCCTCAGAGCCACTTATTGCTGATAAATGTATATTAGACTTAACTCCACACCATCTACAATTACAAAACGTCCCTCCGTATCCCTATAAGAGTTGGTTATAGTTAGTGGCAAGGCTTTGTGAGCAAGAATACAACCCCACCCCCCTGCTTTTGGATATTGAAGGAAGCATGAATCACAACACTCACCCAGTCCCTTCCCAATTTCTCCTGTTCGATTCTAGACATGTCAGCTTCCAGGAGCAAAGCTAACTGCACTTTTTTGTGTTTTAGGATATTGTAGAATCCTGGCTGTCTTAACGGGATTTGAGAGACCACACACAATGAGAGAATTTTTAAATTAGGGAAACATATATGCAGTAAGATGATAAAATCAAATGCCATATGAGTAAAAATAAGGCTGAGTATATTTGTTTTGTAATTGTAATAAATACTTGCCCACCACTCTGAGGTAATAACATTAACATAGGCGTTATGTAAAAATTAGACACTATTTTCCTATTAACAGAGGTAAAACAGCTGAGAACTTCTTTCTGGGAGCATAACAGCTGAGAACAAACTGACAGCCCATCCCACCCTGTTTGTAGGCAAAAAAAAAACAAACCCCAACGAGAGCCTCCAGAACCTGAACACCCAAAACTTTGGCAGTACCAAGCACGTGTAAATATGCAATAGAGTCCAAAATTAAATTTAAAAAAAGTCCAGCTAGATAAACCAACTAAGAAAAAAAGAAAACCTTGTCAGTCGTGGTCCATGGAGAAAGTCAGCAATGCAAGGTCAGCAGGTCTTCCAAACCAGAAATGAAATATAGCCACCTCCATGCAAAAAATGGAAGAGCACTAGTGCAGGATTGAGTAGCACAAAACCATGGCAAGGCCCTTCTGCAGCACAACAAGCATGCTGAACTAAAAAGATACTGCAACGGAGAACAAAACGAGGTGCCTTGTGGCCACGGTGATCCGAGCATTAACACACGAAGAAACCTCCCCCATTTATTTATTAATTATTTAATGGACTTTTATTCTACTGATCTATAGTTCTCAGCAGATTACACCATTACAGACATAATAAAACCAAAGCACTGACAACAAAACATTAACATAGCCACGTAAAGAAAATCAACTGTGCATCAAATAAATTCAGCAAAACTCATCAGTAAAACAGAACAAGTAACAGCAGTTAAAAACAGGCTATCAGATAAATGCTACAGAAAACAAATAGGTTTTCAATTGTTTCCTAAAACAAAATACAGAGGCTTGCAAAAGTCAGCAGACTTGTGTGGATTACAGATGACACTTATACAGATTGTTCCAGACAGTATGTTTGTTGCAAAGCAGTATGCTCTTAAAGTAAATCTTCAAAGTTGCAATTCATTATTTCCCTGCATTTTTTTTGTAAAATAAAATTTAAAACTGAAAAGGTTGCTTGCACATGTATTCAACCCCTGTGGTGTGGAAGCTCCAAGTTTACACAGATGAAAAATATTGCTCTAACAGTTGCCTTACAACTGGCCTCTACCTGTGAATAATTTAAAAAAACAAAAAGTCAGCCTTTCTGGATAAAAAAAAAACAAACAAACCCTAATTCCAGTGCCATTGGTCAGACTGTGAATCTGAAGGAAAACTGAATATGAAGACCAAAGAGCATTCTAAAGAAATTAAAGATAGTTATAGGCATGCACAAGATAGGAAAAGACTACAAAATAATATCCAAGTGCTTGGATATCCCAGTGAGCACTGTTAAATAAATGGTGAGGAAATGGAAGCTGCATCATATAACCCAGACACCACCTAGACAAGGTGGAGCAAGGAGACTTGAGGGAAGCAACAGAGAGGCCAACAATCACTTTGAAAGAGCTACAGAGTTCACTGGCTTCAAGCAACATAGCTTCCTGGGATTTTCAACAAGATAGCAGATTACCTCAGCATGGGTTTTCAACCCCCACAAGTGATCTCTGGAGCAAGGTGTGGCAAACGGGCTATTTGACTTCAGGGATCTTGCATCAATTTACTTTTTCGCATCAGAAAGCACAAGGAAAATTGCCAAATGTTGCTCCATTCTTGCAAGCAAGATTAGATCCACTTTAGATGCTTTTGTGCTCAAGTGCAGATCTGCTGTATGCTTTTCGTTCACTTCCATTAGTAGCGAGGATGGTGCAGAAGGTACTCCAAAGATTGATTTGACTTATTTAGATTTTGATATTTCACTTTTTACACTTTTTTTTTTCAGCGCTTCAAAGCAGATTACATTCAGGTACTGTAGGTATCTCCCTATCCCCAGAGGGCTTACAATAAGTTTGTACCTGAGGCAGCAGAGGGTAAAGTGACTTGCCCAAGGTCACAAGGAGCGACACTGGGGCTTGAACCCTGGTCTCCTGGCTCTCCTCCACTCCTTTTAAGGGAGGAGAAACTGAAAAGTATCACTAGCTGAAAAGCCATGTGTGGGTTTGTTTTTTTTTAAATTTCCAGTGAAAATCAGTTTAAATCAATTTTTCACCTCTGCAAAATCCTGAGGAATGTATTGGTGAAAATTGGTTTAAACTGAAAATGAAGGACCCTAAGCATAATGCACAATTTTTCATGCCCTACTCTGGACATACCAGGGGCTCTCCCCACTGGAGGCTGTGGTTGAAGTTGGACAGTAGTGTTGGCACCTCAACCGCCAAATGTCAACCCAATCTGTCCATGAAGATGAAACAGATCTATGCTCTCAGACAGAAAAGACTGACTGAGAACAGCCACTGCTATTGCATCAGTAGCATGCGATCTTCTTAGTGTTTGGGTAATTGCCAGGTTCTTGTGGCCTGGCTTGGCCTCTGTTGGAAACAGGATGCTGGGCTTGGTGGTCTGACCCAGCTTGGCAATTTCTTATGTTCTTATGTAAATACTCTGCCATTTTGTATTCAGGTGCATATCGTTTTCATCAGAAGACCCTATTCTATGCTGTTTCAGATTCCCAGGCGTGTCCTTTCCTTTTTGGCGGATGTGCTCCCACCTTTCATTCTTGATTTGGAAGAAATGGAATAGCCTTATCATTTTCATATATTTTGCATCTCGTCTTCCCAGAGCTCGATGCCCAGTATGTATCTCTGATTCTTTCTGATGCTGGTGGGTGCCTCTGGCTGTGTGAAAAGAATCCCAGGGAAGGGAGTTGAACTAGGAATGTGCTCACAAATTCATGAACATCTTTAGAATATGCCTCTAACATCCTGTGTGAGGAAACATGTAGGGATGAGATAGGGTATGGGATAGCAGACAGACTTTAGTCGCTCCTTCAAACCCCATGGATGGTCTTGGGACCAAGGGGTAGTGAATCAGCTCTCCTACCTCCTGGGGAAGCTAGAGGTGGATCTTTGGAACAGGAAGGTTCCTTAGTTCTGCTCCGTGTACAGGATACATGGCAAGCTAGCCTCCAGATGCCTTTGCCCTTCATTGGGGCTGGGGTCTCCTATACATGAATCTTCCAATTCTGTTGGTAGCGAAAGACCTTTTTTGTTGTAGCTCAAAGCGGATAAGGGGCAATGATTCTCATAGACCTCACCATTAGTTGAGGCAAGTCTGGTTTCCGCTTTTTTGGGAGTTATCCATCCAGAAACTGATCAGACAGAGGACTTACCCAGATCTCATCTCCCAGGATTGGAGCTGGTTGCGAGATCCCAACCTTCAGGCCCTGTCGCTAACAGCTTGGATGTTGAAAGGTTGATTCTACAACCCCTCAATCTCTTGGACAATGTGTCTCACGGCTTCTAGAAAGTCTTCCACCAGAAAGTCCTATGGACTGAAGTGGAAGAGTGGTTTTTCCATGTGGTGTAAGCAACATTTGGTTGAAAAAAGGTTTCCATGTTTACAGAAGCTCTGTAAATATTTAGTATTTTATATAGTATAGGCTGTAGTTATAACACAGAAGTGAAATTTTAAATTGTTTTGTTGTAATCTGCCTAGCACAGGTTTCCGATATAGGTGGAATAAAAGTTGTAACAAATAAGCCCTAGATCCTTTCTCCTGCTCTATATAAATGTTGCTTGAGTACCTTCTAAACCTCTCTGAAGCTAGTCTCAGGACCAACTCCCATCAGGCTTCATCTAAGTGCAATTGGTGCATATCACCATGGTGTAGAAGGTAAGCCCATCTCTGTATAGCCTATAGTTGTGCATTTCATGCAGGGACTGCTTCAATTGAAGCCTCTCCTATGACTTCCTGCTGTGTCCTTGGACCTAACATGGTGTTGGCTCAGCTGATGAAAGCTGCTTTTGAACCACTGCATATGTGACCTGAAGTACCTGACTTCCATCTTAACCAGTGCATTGTCTTCCCAGGCTCCATTCGCACCAAGGCGAATGAGCCCTGCTCAGTTTGGACTGCAAAAGAGCCTTAGTCTTCTGCCTGGAATGGACAGGAGCCCATGGACAGTCCACCCAACTTTTTCTTTATTTTGATCCAAACAGGTTTGGGATCGCTATTGCCAAGCAAATACTTTCCATTTGGCTAGCAGACTGCATCTCCTTTGGTTATGCCCAGACCAAATTGCATCTTGGGGGGGCCATGTCAAGGCTTATTCTGTTCAAGCCATGGCAGCATCGGTGGCCCATTTGCGAGCAGTTCCCATGGAGGAGATCTGTAGAGCTGCAACATGGAGTTCTATCCACTTATGAGCATCTCATTACTGTTTGAATAAGGATGGCTGACATGACAACAGACTTGGCCAATCTGTCCTTCAGAACTTGTTGGAGGTTTAGAACCTGTTGCTGGCTGGGGCTCATTCTTTCTGTTCAGGCTCTCCCCCCCCCCCCCCCCCCACCTCCTGTTACCAACAAAATGTTGTTGGGCCTGTTGGCACCTGTTTTGTTTGTCCCTGGTTTTGTTTGTGTGGGGGCAGGGGGGAATGTCTGTAATTAGGAATTCACCCATGTGCGAGGGCTACCATCCTGCTTGTCCTTGGAGAAAGCAGAGTTGCTTACCTGTAACAGGTGTTCTCCGAGGACAGCAGGATGTCAATCTTCATGAAACCCACCCAACTCCCCATGGGGTTGGGTTTCCAATTCGGGGGTTTGTTCTTTATTATTTTCTATTTAATTCTATGTTAAAAGACTGAGGGGACCCTGTGTGGACACGTGGTATATTGAAGGCTGGAGCATGCTCAGAGGCTCAGTCAAAGCTCTAGGAACTTTGACCAAGTTTTCCGTGCTGGGCTCCATCGGATAATGTCACCCATGTGTGAGGACTGACATCCTTCTGTCTGTCCTCTGAGAACACCTGTTACAGGATAGTAACTCTGCTTTCTCTAAATATATAGGTTTTTCTTTTTTTAGGGGGGGGGGGCGACTGGATTAACATGAGGTTAGTACAGTGCTGTGTATATCTAGTAGTACTATAGGCATGGTGATCAGTAATAGTAATGTAGGAGGCTGTAATAACTGACACTTTGGAAACATTTCATGTTGTACTCATAAAGCCAGTCTGATTTCCCAGCAGTGAGTGCATGGGTTGCCAGCAGAGCTGTAGCTTAATTTGCGTGAGGTCAGCTGAAAGCAGACACTGCCACACCTGCTGTGCTCTGCATATTGAATAGCATCCAGCAGTGACTTTACAACAGAGAGAGAACCGAACAGAATGGCTCTTTTGCTTAGACCATCCACCCCCTTGATCCTTTATCCCAGCTCCCCAGATCTCCCACCCAAAAACTGCAAACAATAAGACAAATGCAATTTCATTTCTGTGACTTTACAGGTATAAAAGTGGGCATATAAGTTTGATGTGCGTGAACTACTGAACCGTGCCCCCGAAAACCTTAAATCATTCCTTTCTTCCCGTTTACATTTGTGCGCGATCCTACAAGTATCAGGCTTTTACAAAACACTTATAGGCATGCATGCTGCTTACATGTGTAATTTTCCTGTTTTACACTCTGAAACCTTTTGAAAATTACGCCCCAAAAGTTATGGGGTAGGGGATAATCCTATTAGGATTTGGTAACTAAATAAAAAGACAGGAAATAGAGGGTAGGACTAAATGGTCAGATTTCCAAATGGAGAAAAGTCAATAGTGATGTCCCTATGTTAAACAGCACAGGTACTGGGACCTGTGCTGTTTAACATATTCATTAAAAATCTGGAAAAGAGCAACGTGTGAGGTGATCAAATCTGCAGATGAAACAGTTTCTCAAAGTTGTTAAAACAGCAGCAATTGGTGAGGAATTGCAGAAGGACCTTGTGAGATCAGGAGACAGCGTGCAAATGGCAGATGAAAATTTAATATGGTCAAATGCAAAGTGGTACACACAGAGAAAAAATAATCAACTTCAGGTACACAGTGCTGAGTTCTGTGTTAAACATGGCAGCCCAGGAAAAGGACCTCCAGAGTCCTTGTGGACAATACTTTGAAATCCTCAACTAAGTGAGCAGTGGTGGTCAAAAAGCAAACAATCAGGTCGATACAGTAAAGTGTGCTCCATCGGAGTGCACTGTCAGCCTGCTCTGGACGCGTGTTTTCCCTTACCCCTTATTCAGTAAGGGGAGGAAAACACGCGGCCCACCCGCGGCACCTAATAGCGCCCTCAACATGCAAATGCATGTTGATGGCCCTATTAGGTATGCGCGCGGGATCCAGTAAGTAAAATGTGCAGCCAAGCCGCACATTTTACTCTAAGAAATTAGCGCCGACCCAAAGGTCGGCGCTAATTTCTTCCGGCGATATTAAGTCGGAGGTCCCCAAAAGTAAAAAAAAAAGTAAAAAAAAATAAATAAATTTGAATTCGGCCCGCGGCTGTCGGGCCGAAAACCGGACACTCAATTTTGCCGGCGTCCGGTTTCCGAGCCCGTGGCTGTCAGCGGGCTCGAGAACCGACGCCGGCAAAATTGAGCGTCGGCTGTCAAACCCGCTGACAGCCGCCGCTCCAGGCCAAAAGGAGGCGCTAGGGACGCGCTAGTGTCCCTAGCGCCTCCTTTCCCTCGTTTGCACCGTGTCGCCTAATTTGCATGCTGGAGCATACTGGATAGCTTGCGCCGGGAGAGCGGGCGTTCGTCCGCTCTCCTGCGGTTTTACAGTATCGGGCTGAATGTTAGGTATTATTTGGAGAGGAATGGAGAATTATTATTATTTATAAGCTTTTATATACCGATGAACGTTGGGAACATCTCATCGGTTCACAGAAAACAAAATGCAGCTAACGAGCTTTACAGAGAACAATGAACAATCATTAATACGTAAACTAGCTTAACAGAGAACAATCAATAATAGGAACTTAGTTTTACATAGAACAATAAACAATCAATAAAAGGGGGAACAAAAGTGGAAGAGAAGAGGGGGGCTGGTCAACTAGGACCAATTGCGGAATTAAAACAAAGCGAGGAGGAGTCAGGGAGGGATCTAAACAGTGAGTAAAGAAAATGGGATTAAGTAATACAGGAATTCAAGTGCATTAAAAATAAGTTGGTATTCAAAATATAAGGCAGGAGAACATAGAATTAAGGGGAAAAAGGCCCTTATGAGTAAGCTTGGGTGAAGAGGGCAGTTTTCAGGTTCTGCTTAAATTTCTTGTGACAGGGTTCCTGATGCAGGAAGGCGGGAAGTTTGTTCCACAAGACGAGTCTTGCCACAGATAGTGCCCGGGCTCTGGTGGAGCAGATTTTATACTGCCTAGGGGAAGGGATAGGAAGTGTTGCTCTGTGTTGTAGCCTAATGGGTCTGTTTGAACTGTGAAAGGTAAGGTGCTCAGGGAACCAGTGCATGTTTTGGTAACTCACAATGATGTAGACAGTGATGGCTTCCAGGCAAAAGAGAATCAGCAGATAGTCAGGAACGAGGGCCCTCGAGGAGCGAGTACCTCTGGTAAGTCCGAGGAGGCAGAGTAGCTAGAACGAATCCTTGCTAACTCAGATTGTTAGCGATATCAGAGACCTTTAAATATCGGAAGCGGATGACGTCATCTCAGGGGGACGCCCCTGAGGTTCGCGCCCTTGCTGGTACTTCAGTCAGAGCGCGCGCGAGCCCTAGGCTTCAGGCAACATGGCGGATCTGCAGCATCGAGCCGGCCCGGGGATGCCGGAGAGAGACAGGGAGACAACGCGGCAGCCAGCCGTCCTTCAGACCTAGAGGGAGTCACCCCAGAGGTAAAGAGGGCGGAGTGGAGATGGGCAGTGACTGTCGCAACACTTTCACTTCTACCCTTTTCTGAGGGGAGTTGCATGGAGAGATCACAAAGGCATCTGGAGGAATGCAAAGAAATTCCAGAACATACCCATCCCGAACCACTTCAAGAACACATTGATCCAAAGTAATCTGGACCTACCTGTGATTTAAAAAAAAAAGTGACCACCTATCCCTTATCCCCTGCACCAACAGGTGAGCCTGCAAACCTTCATTGGGTAAACCGCAGGGCTCCACCTCCAGAGCCCACGCCCATTTGAGGCTCTCAGGGGTGAAAGGACTGAGACCGTAGAAGGGATGAGATCTCTGGGAAGTTACGTCCCTGATAAGGCCGAAATCGCCGATAGTCTCGAGAGCAGCCGCTCGCCCAAAAAGACTGGGCAACGAGTTTCTGGTCCTCTGGCAATCGAGGGACCTGGTTCGCTCTCCATATAATTGCCACTTTTTTAAAATTCTCTGCGAAACAAAAGTGAGCCCTTGAAGGGCAGCTTAAGATTGGACCTTGAAATGGTATCCGCTGACCAGTTGCGCAGCTGCAGTTGCCGCCTGGCCGCATTAACTGAAGTAGCTCCTCTGGCAGCTGTGCGAACCAAGTCACAGTCTGCATCAGCTAAGGAAGTGACCCCCTGGCTGGTACCATAGGTCCCAAGATCGGTCACGGCACTACTAGATTCTTGACAAAGATTCAAGGTAGCCCGAGCTGCAAGACTCAACAGAAGCAGTCTGCAAGTTCATCGTCACTGCATCAAAGGCTTGCCTCAGTCCTTCTATCCTGAGCATCCTTCAGTGCCACACCTTCCTCTACCGGGATGGTGGTTCATTTCGTGACAGAACACACCAAGGCATCCATCTTAGGGAAACGCAACTGCTCTCTGACCGGTGTATCCAAGGGGTATAAACCTGCCAAGGCAAGGATGCCTCTGGCGCGCACTCCATTACCAAAATGGGATCTGTCTTCTGCATCTCCAAGGAGTTAGTCCCAGCCACTCCAAGGATCTTCATGGTCTGAGAGAGCAAGCTCTGCAACTCATCTCTATGAAAGAAACAGAAGATTTGTTATGGCTCCAAATCTGGGGAAATGTCCCCTTCTTTATCAGGAGAGCCACCAGTATCATCATTGGTATCATCCTGATCCACTTGCATTCTAGCTTTGTCAGGCCATATTGCACCACAGCGCTTGACTGTGGAGACAGGCGGAGGAACACTTGGAGCGCAGGGACTTATCTTAGGAGGCACTACCGATTCAGAAGACCAGCCCTGTAGAAATCCCTGGAAGGCTTCTTTCCAGGCACCATAGGCCAAAACCTGACATCCTGAGAGATAGTGGCTTGTGATGAATCCACCCATGGATCAATTGAGAGGAGGACACTCCTGTTGTGTCTTCCCTGCTCAGACTGAGGAGATGGACCATCACCGGCAAAATCAAAAGGAGGCAAATCTCAAGCATCCATTCAGCACTGACCCAGGCTTAAAGAAAGCTCCGCTGAATGGCTCTGTGGCATGCAGCACAAATAGATAAGCACTTAAGCTTCTTTGCGGGCATCATAGTTGTAAACATACAGACTCGCACCTCGATTAACTGTGCGTATAAGCTGTGCACAAAAAACGTCAAAGTACATGCGTCTAGGCCACTTGTCCAACTAAACTTCCATACTGGGCGCCCAGTACCGACACCAAGGAAGACTCCTAAGCAGGACATACAAGATGTGCATCCAGAAGGATGAACGTCCAAACTGGACGCACAGGTGAAATATATGCACAGACAGCCCACAGCAAAAAAGAAGGCAAGAAAACACATCGCTGCCTACCACGGGTCCTAACCAAACAGCTGCACTACCTCCTTAGCTCACAGAACTCCCCAGAAACATGAGCAGGACAGCCGAACGCTGAGGTAATGGACCCTTTCTCCTGCTTGCTTACTTTACGTTTTTGTTTTTTTGTGTTGTTTTGTTTGAAATAAGAAACTTTTACTTGAACTCAGCCCTCCCTGGTTGAGAGCAGGAATGGGTCCTGGCTATGAGGGGATAGGGCTAAAGCCTTTACTACCGAAACTCTCTCTGCCTGCAACCGCTAATTGAAATTTAGGCCCACGCTACTCAAGGCTACCAGACTGAGGCAGGGACCGCACGGTATCACCTCAGGAGGCAAGCAGTGCTATATAGACGTCTCGTCTTTCCGATATCTCCTTTTCAACTTTTCTTTTCTTTCCTTTTTAAATATTTTTTTTTCACTCATAGGCAATCCCCCGAAAGGAAATGAAGGTCCACCATCTGCCAGAGATGGAGAATACTGGCGGATTGATGTTGGGGCGGGAAGGCTATGGTCATGACGTCTGCTTTTGCTCAGGCTCCATCTGCTGGTTGAGGTGTATAACCCACTTGTGGGTATTGACCTGCTCAAATACTGAGGAATAAGCACTTTTCAAAAAGATTTGGAACTGAATTTTGATCTGACAAGGCGTTTTGACACTTGTGGCAGAACAAAATTACCCCCTTTTGAAAGAACTATACCTTTTCATGACAAGTCACTCCTTCTATTTGTGCCCTTCTCCTCTACTGCCAGTTCCTGACTCTATGCTTTCCACCTGGCTGTGCCGTGTGCTTGGAACAGTCTTCCTGAACAGGTGTGTCATGCTCCCTTTCTCGCCATGTTTAAGTCCCATCTAAAGATCCACTTTTTGAGGCTGCTTTTAAATCTTAGGCCTGATTGTCTGCTTTTAACCTCATTAACTAACTTTTTCTTTTCTTTTTTATCCACGGTCTTATTTTATGAAATGCCCCAAGTATCTTATGCTGTATGTTTGTAAGCTCTATTGAGTAGGGATGTTTGGGGGGGGGGGGGGGGGGTTGTACAGTGCTAGGTATGCTGTGTAGCACTATAGAAATGTTTGTTAGTAGTAGTAATTGCTTGAGTTGGATTCACTTCTTTGTGGCAAACTGTTCTGCAGTAAAGCACCCAATGTCAAAATGCAAATCATTGTCAGCTGTTGAGGTGAATAACAGTACATCCCAAACTTCAGGAAGCTAGCAGATGATATACAATGCTGTCTATCACACTATATATTATTCAGTATAACTTTTTAAATTTTAAAACTGATCCATTTTACTAAATTAGTGTCTATTCTCAATAAAACGATATTGCTTATTTCTAGTCTTTTTTTTTTTAAGTTTATATAAAAGATGTGTATTTTATATTTTCTTCAGTAAGTGTTGTTGACAGGGTTTTCAAAAGGGGATCAAATTAGAGTGAGGTCTCCAAAGGAATTTCTAAAACTTAATTACTTCATTAAATATATGGCTTTCAGAGGGTTCATTCAAAATGTGCCATGTACTCTGTTTTTGAGCCTGTTAGAACAATAAATGATGCCCACTGCAAGTTACTTTTTCAGAACTGCCCAAAGAGAAACAAAGGTTGGGAATGCCCTAATGGGTTCTCTGCTTTTTAGCATCTAAAGCATGAAGGAGTCTGATGCATCCTTTGTTTTCTGGGAATTTTCAGAGAATTTGAATAGTATTTGACTCTTGTCCTGTGCTAGCTCTTTCACAACAAATGTCCCTCAGTATGGTGGTTATAGCTGATGCTATCAAGGAATATCTGCTTAGCACAGAGGCTGAGAGATAACAAGGTATTGTTGGCAAACCTGGCTAAGGAGCCAAATTAAGAGAGGTTGGGCCTATTCACATAGGAAAGTTGTTGCACAGAAACAGCAGACAAACTGAAGAAGCTGCCCAGTATCAGATGCTGGTGCTGGTCAAGGCCTCTAATGTGAATTGCTCTATTGCTGGAACAGCTCCTAAGACTATTCCTGTAGAGGCCGTAGCCAGTCTAAAGGATACCACCAAGAAGAGTATGGAGGTGGTCTTGAACAGGACCTATGAAACTACTGGCCATGATTTCGGCATTTATTGTATAGGGGCATGATCCAAGTGGCATTAGAATACTGGATGTTTGTCCACTAACAAGTGTTAAGAACATGGTTAATGTGCTCTAGTTCAGGGGTGACCAACTTCGGTCCTTGAGAGCCACAATCAGGCCAGGCTTTTAGGAGTTCCACAATGAATATGCATGAGAGATATTTGCATACAATAGAGACAATGCATCTGACGAAGTGGACTCTGTCCTTGAAAGCTCATGCTTTAATAAATTGATTAGTCTGTAAGGCGCCAGTTCACTCCTGTCATTTTTGACACATTTGTGGCTCTCAAGGACCTGCCCCAGCTGACATCAATTTGTCTTTTAATGAAGGTGTGGTACCTTTGTGTCTTGAAGCAGGCTATATAATCAAACCAATTATGAAGGACACTTCTGTGTCCTCAGGATGGTAGTTGGATAAAGATTCTATCTCAAATCTTTGTGTTTTGACTAGAATTCTTTAAGAAATGGATATTGATCAAGTCTGATAACTTTTTGGATGCGTATCGTATATTAGAGTAATTTGGTTTTAGAGCTGGTCAAGGCACTAGAACATTGTTGCTCACTTTTTGGGTGATATCTATTGTCCTTAGGATGGTATTTTAATCCAGGTTGATATTTCTTTAGCCTTTGACACTGTAAGCAAGTTAGTCTTTGGGTATGGGTGGTAGCATTTTGCAATGGTTTCAAACTTCTTGGTGTGAATGTACTCAGGTTGAATGTAATGGAAAAAATTCAGATTGAGTGCCGCGAGGGTCAGCTTTGTCCACCTCACAGTTTAATGCATGCAGGATTTGAAATCTTTCTGCGGACCATGTGCAACTTTTTTTTTTTTTTTATCCCAAATCAAAATATAGCAGAATTTCCTTTATCTAGTTTTAAGAAGAGTATGGACTTCATTAAACACTGGATGGATGGGAATGATTTATGTCTTGAAACTAATAGGAGTCTATTTCTCTGCAATTGGGCAACTGTTGTCTCATGTGAGACTGGTTTTGAATGATAAAAAAAAAAAAAGATTTTAAAACTGATACGCTGTAAATTGAAATAACAAACCAAGCTTGTGATCTTGGTATAATTATTGATAGCTATCTTAATTTGAAGAAAGAAATTAGCCACAAAATTAGAGAGCTTAGCAAATCAAGCATGCTAAAACCATTGAAGCCTCTTCAGTCATGATGACTTTCGTACTGTACTCCAGACTTTAATTTTTTTGAATCTCGACTATTGTAACATGCTTTTTCTTGTACTACCTGCTAGCTCGTTAAGAACATTAGTTATTACAGAACGTGATAGAGTTCAAACTGGCGGAGGTAAATTCGATCACATAAGTCCTATTTTGATTGCCCTGCATTGGCTCCCAGCTAAGTTTAGAATTGACTATAAAATTTTATGTTTATTGCATAAATCAATCCATAGTGAGAAAATAGAATAGCTAAATGCCTCATTACATTTGCATATCCCACAGAGAAATTTGAGGTTGGCGAATAAAGGCCTCTTAACTGTTTCTTCTGTCTGATCCACATATTTGACCAAAGTGAGAGAAAGAGCTTCCTTGATTGCTGGCTCTAAACTTTGGAATTCTCTCCCCACTGATTTAAGATTGCAAAGACTTCCTGATTTTTAAAAAGAGCTTAAAGACTTGGCTGCTCATACTTGGATGTGAAAGTGGATTAAGGCTCATGGATTATGGAGACGTTAAATTATATAATGATTTAGGTTTTATTTATATTTTAGATGTGTTAGTTTTTCTTTTTAATTTTGTAATAGTTTTATTTATATTTATAATTGTGCATGATATCATTTTTATTTTTGTATAATTGTAAACTGTTATGATTGAATACAGAGTGATGGTATAGAAATTTAATAAATAAAAATTAATCATAGTAAAACAGTGATTTTATGGTTGGAAGTCTGTAACCCCTATTATGCCTGTGGATTTAACTATTGGTAATTTTCCAATTACATTAAGTACAGACGCCTGTAACGAAGGTGCTATTTTGGATTCTCGATTCTTTAAAGGTAAATGTTAAGGTGGCTAGGACTGCCTTTTGGAAGTTGTACGGCACTGCCCAGAATGGACTTGAGATTGGTAGTACAAGCTTTGGTACTTTTTGGATTACTGCCATTCTTTGTGCTTGGAATTTCCTAAGTAGTTGATTCATGGTTTACAGAAGGTACTGAACACTGCTGTGCATAGGGTGTGGGCTACCTTGGGGAGAAAGTATTAGTCTGCATATGAAGAGTCTTCATTGGTTGCCCATATCATAAAGAACGTTTTGACGTTAACTCACAAGTGTTATTCTCAGATTCATCTTGTTTGGTAGGTAAGAAACAGTGGTATGCACCAAAACGTCCTTTGCAATCAGCTTCTCTAGAGCTATTTATCTTATTCCCCCCCCATGGAAGATTTACAAGGAGCACGTTCTCACTTGCAGCACTGGCTGCTTGGAACTCCTTACTGTTGGAAATTCGTAGTGAAGCAGGCACTCCAAAATTAGAAATTGTAAAGTGTTACAAATTTGTTTCTTTAAATTTTATGTTTATGGATTTTATATTGCGTTTATTTTTGTATTTTGTTGTGAACAGCATTGAACTTGTTGGAAACAGCGGCTAATAAGATGGTATAAATAAAATAAGCCATTAACTGTCCGGTTGCTATTGCTACCTCCATCCTTATCAGCTTTAGGTATAATAAAGATTTTGACAGATCCTTTCTCTCTCCAAAGCTGTGGCTGCAAACTAGCAGCTAGAAAAACTGCAGAAGTGTGTGGGGGGTTTTTTTCTTCTCTCTTTTTTTCTCTAAGAGCCAATTGCTTGGGATCCCTTTTGAGGACCTGCATCTGTTTGGTCTTCAGCTTGAAAATCTTTTTAAGGAGGTGATTAAAAAGGTCCTTCTACCACATGGCAAATCTGGATTTGGGCAATCCTCAAGTTGCTCTGGTAGAAATTTCCTGGGCCCTTCTTGGGGGATCGTCTGCGAGTAGTCATGGGGGAATTCTTCCCAATGCAGAATTGTATTCCTCACCCCCCCTGCAGTTAGCAGAGATGATGCCATCAGCCTGTGCAGCCCAGAAGAAGGGGGAGGCCTTAGGCCTCATGGGCTAGAAGAAGGCAGTGGCAGCAGTGTCCTTTTACGCAGGCCAGGAAGAAGCACTGAGGGGTTGAGCCTGGAAGAAGTGGGGAAGAGAGAAAGGTGGTGGAATTAAATCTAGGGAGGGAAAAATGCTGGGAAACTGAGCCAGGTTGAGGAAGTGCTGGTTGGTCAATCCTTAGGGAAAGAGGAGAGGTCCAGGCCTTGTGATGTATTATAGAACGCCTGGGGAAATTCTACACGAATCAATTTTCAAAGCCATTTACTTGGGTAAGAAGTTCCCCTGATAAGGGTTTTACTTGAGGGGGTAATTTTCAGACAGACAATGTAACTAAACCCACAGGCACTGTTCCATAACATATGCACTTGTAGCCATGATAAGAGGAGATGTTCCTGGGGAGGAGGGTTCTTTTAGCTTGGGGTGGAAAATCATGCACATTTCAAATCTATGCATGTTTTTTTCAAAAGAAAAAAAAAAAAGTACCCCCAGACATCTGCAGATACCTTGAACCCTGTGGCAAGTGTGAAAGTGTATGGGAACATTCTCTTTGTAAACGGGTGCAGAGTTTGAGAGTAAAAAGTACCCGCGAAATATGTCCCAATGTGGTCAGTTTGAAAATTTCTGCTCTCTAAATTCTGCACCTTTCAGAAAATGTTTTCTGAATTGCATTTTAAATTACAGCAATCTATATTGCATTGTCAAAATAGTGGGACAGTGTGGCAAATTCTGACTCCCACAAGTAGGACAGAGGCTGCAGAAATTCTTCCTGGGCTGGAATAAAGTTTATAAATGTTTGGGATGCCCGGTGTCATTCAGTAGGGCCACCTCCTCCTTATCTGTGCATATTCTTCCTTATCTTGAGGCTTCCCCTGGAAATGGAGAAGGCTGCAGACTCTGAATTAACATGTGAGAATGCGGGTCATAGTTCTTGTCCCTTATACAGAGTACAGGAATTTACTCCAGTAACTCTTTACTCCCAAGGGAACCTTTCTGGACAGAAAGAAACTGAACAGGTCTGTATGGGTTCAGCACTTCAGGACGGACTCCTTGTGGTCTCTTGTCAGACCGGGAGACTTCGTGTGTGTTGGGTCCACAGGATGCCGAAGGTCATCAGAAGGTACTTCAGGTTTGTCCTAGGTCAGCCCTGTATTATTATTATTATTATTATTATTATGCAGAATGTGATGGCACATCTTTCTCATTAGTATCAAGGAGAGTTAATATAAAATACAATATTATATTCAGAGGATCTAGAAAGTTACGAACAGAAAGTATCTTAAATGATCTAAAAAACAAATATTAAAGCGGTCACTGTAAGCTAGTGAAAATATGTCCATGCTGCTGTTTTAACAAAACCTTGCAGTGAGGCAGGGCTAGCTGCAGCATTAAGGTTTTAGGGGACGTGCAGTTATTTTGGAGTGGCTTCACCCCTCCTCTCAAACCTCTCGTTTGCCCTCGGCAGGATCTTATCTTTTTTTTTTTTTTGCAGTGTAAAGGCAGGGTCGCTGGCAGTTGTCAGTTGGGATTTCTTCATCTCATGATATGTGGCTCAGCTCGATTCATGGAGATTTCAGATCTTTCCATCGCTCGGAGGGTGTCTGAGTGAACGTGTGTGAAGCTGAATGTGAGCGGAGCATGTCCTTGAACAAGGTTGGAGAGCCCCCTAACAAATTCCACTCTCTCCTCGTTCTAAAGAGACTAACGGGAAGCTGAAACCATCCCGTAACTGAGCTATAGGAGAGTAGAACGCGCCCTCCAGATTAACCTGGCTCTTGTCTGAGGGGGCGGAGAGAATTCTTTCAGAGCAACATCTGGAGATATTTCCTGATAAGTTTCTAAAATAAGCATCTGTTCCCCTTCATGTCCCCTCTTTTACTGGAGCTGACTGCCTGTGTTGTGACAGCTGGTCGTGGCCTGTAAGGCCAGCCCACTCTACACTTCTTTTGGATCCCATTGCAGGATGATCTGGCAGTACATACCTGGTACTGCTCTGAAACGGAGGCAGCCAACAGATTGTAGCATTTCAGTGTTAAGAACGAAGAACATAAGTTGTGCCGTGCTGGGCGAGACTCCAGGTTCACTGAGACTACTGGCCTGTCTCCAACAGTGGCCATTCTGGGGCCCTTGAAAGTGCTCAGCAGATCCTAAAAGGGAGATCCATTCCCTGTTCATTACTCCCAGGAGTAAGAGGTGACAGTTCCTCCACATCTACCTAGCAAATAATTAATAGACCTGTCCTCCAGAAACTTGTTCCATCCCTTCTTTTTAAACCCAGCTATAGTACTAGCCTCAACTACATCCTTTGATAATAAATTTCACTTATTAATTGTGTTTACTGAAGAAGTGTTTTCTTAGATATTCTTTTCATGGATTGTCCTTTAGTCCTAGTACAATTTCAAAGGATAAATTACTGTTCCCTGCCCATGCATGATTTTATAAACCTCTGTCCTGTCCCCTCTGTTATCTTTTCCAAGCTGATGAGAACTTGTCAAGCCCTTTTTCATATGGGAGCCATTCCAACCCCTTAAATTGGTTTTTTTTTTGTTGCCCGCCTCTATACCTTTTCTAATTCCGCTCTGTCTTTTTCCAGATTGGGTGACCAAAATTGCACTCAGTACTCCAGGACTGGCTGTACTATTGAATCTGGATAGAGACAATGTCTCTATCCAGAAATAATATTGAAAAATTCCAAATATTCTGTTTGCTTTTTTTGACCGCCGCTGCACACTGAGCTGACTATTTACTGTATCGTCCACGGTGATTCAAAAAGTCCTTTCTCTGAGCTGCTGCTTAATAGGAAACTTTGCCCTAATGTATTGTTAATCCTTGCTACCACCACCCCCTTAACTTGGTTTACGGGGCAGATTTGCAGAAAATGGGGTATAAGTTTTCAGATGTTGAAAAGTTTTAGACGCTTTAGGATTGCTGTATGGACGGGCACCAGACCAGAGTTGGGTGCAAGATGAGACCGACATGCTTATTTACTTTTCTTTGTGTCGCCTTTTATGATACCTGAAAGCAGATTATGTTCAGGTATTATAGGAATTTCCTTACCCCTAGAGGGCTTACACTCTGCGACAAGTGCATAACACGTGAAAAACGTTCATCATGTGAAACTTGCAAGATCATGCGATTATTTTCCCTAAAAACCCACCCTGTATTGTAATAAGCGGCTGTGCATGCAGAAAATTTACAAATGCGCATGCAAGGCAGCTCATTTCTATCTCATGTCTTGCAAATGAAAGCGGTTTGCCTTGAATAACGCAAGCATTGTTATTGCCCTGAAAAGTTAGCTACAACTCCAGACACCACTAGATTACCAGGAACCTATTCTTAGATATGTAGGGGGGGAGGGTGGGTGGGAGTGACCCCCTTTTTCAAGGGGGGCTGGGAGGGTTGGATCCAGGGGGATTTGGACAGGGATGGGATTTGGAAAGAGGGTCAGGGTCATACAACTCATTCTGTTTTATTGTTTTTCTTCTGGGCTGCCTTGACAGGTGATTGGGGGGGGGGGGCCATGGATTGGGGTCTACCTAGATCCCTAGGGTAGGTATTTTGGATTGTGCCGGAGCATTGGGACTTGCGTTAACATTCTGATTTAACTAACTTTCCCCTGGAACAGCTCCGGAGTTGTAACTAACGTTTTGGGAATTAACGCAGCATTTTTTTTGGAAAACTGCATCAGTTCATTTGTATAAAATTAGGTAGGCTTGAGCTGCGTTACATGCATTTACAAAAATTATTCATGCAAAGCAGTTCATTTCAGTAGGGGTGGTTCTTTAAGGAAAATCACACCATGTTGCTGCGATAGGAGGATAATGTGCAATAGGGGTTTATCGTAGCTTAGTTAATATATCCTAAGTTTGTATCTCTTTGTCCATAATAAAGGCAGCATGCTAGTTAGCTTTTGGGGTTTACAAAAAAAAAAAAAAAAAAAGCTCCACCCTACTTCTCGCACACTAAGATCAGGTACGTAATACTGAAACATTAGCAAATGGGACCATCTAAGCATGTGATGGGGATAAGCTGATCTCGCAGGATATGAACCTCACCGGGTGAAGCTCGTGAGTTTTGAGAGATTTTTTTCTCATTGCTATAGGAAATTTCACCTGCACGTTTTCCCACTTGTTTGTTTATTTTTTTTATTTAATGAGTTTTATATACAGTCATTCGGAAACGTCAAAATAACGCCATCATAAGGTTACAGGGATAAGGGGGGTTAAACAAGGGATGCAAAGTACAAACTGTTATTAAGCATAGAGGATAACGTGTAAGGATTTAGTTCAGTTTTTTGTTTCATTTCTTATGAAAACCTAGATGTGATGAATTTCATTTATTCATTCATGAGGTTGGATTGGAGGGTGATGATATTGTGGTGTTCATTGGGTGAGTTGGTATGCTTTGAACAACCATGTTTTTAACTCCTTTTTGAAGGTTTTTAGGTGTTCTTGAGTTCTGAGCTTAGTCGGTAGGGAGTTCCAAAGTTTTGGGCTACCAAGGGAGATTGCTCTTTTTTGGGTTGTGGTGAGTTGATTTGAGTGCGTTGGTGGTGTTTTTAGGACGTCACTTGTCTGACATCCCTGTTTTCCCTTCCTTCCTCAAAGGCTGGATTTAAGAGTTTTGCGTCTATAGGCAGGGTCGGAGAGTGGTGAGGTGGGAGACCTTGGAGATAGGAAAATGGAGGAGTCCCTCTCCACTCTCCTCCCCCAAAAGACCCAGTGTGCCATAGCAGTACCCATTAGGGATGTGCATTCATCCTGGTTCGGCCACCCCGAAAAACAAAGAGAATTTTCCCACAATTTCAGGAAAATTCATTTTTTGGGGTTAGTGCACGCTAATGGGGAGTTAGGGCGCATTAAGCCTGAAATTCGGGGCAGCCAAAAAAAAAAGGCCTAAACAGCAGGAAAATTAAATTTCCCACGGCGGGCCGATAACGAAGGCCAAACTAAAAGGTTCGGCCGAATCGCATCTCTAGTACCCATGTGAAGTAGATTGCTAGAGCAGACTTTTCCTTGGCTCTGCGGACTCCCCCAGGGCTTTCAGAATTACACCCCTTTATATTTGCCACAGCAGAACCTTGTCTCTTGGAAGTAAAGCTTGGGTTATTGGAAGGGGCTTGGCCCCCAATAAATCCGGTGTACCAAGGCCTGATGGGCAGGGTCAGATGAAGGGTGCTGGTTCTAACTCTACCAGCCTCTCGATGAACAGAGTATTTCAAGATGATCAAAAGCACTCCCAAAATATGTCTTCTGGCTTTCCTTATCCACTCGAAATTTCATAGGCTTTATAGCTGCAAACTGGCCATACTTGCATTTAATATAAATATTCATTTCTCTCTTTACAAAACATTTAGCCAGCCCAATGTGTTTCAGCAAGGGAGAGGAGTGTTAAAATCCCCCCATCCCGCCTCAGAATCAAAGGCCTAAACTTAGCAAACGAAGCCCCCTATGCACAGACCAGGTGAGTCTCCTCCTGAGTTAGATGGCACAGTGTCTCTGCCAGGGCCCCAGATGCATGCAAGTTGTGTTGTGCTGGCTTGGTGACTTGTCTTTTTTTCCTTTCTCCTCTTGCAGGGATCTACATCCTGATTGCCGTGGGGGTAGTGATGATGTTTGTGGGCTTCCTGGGCTGCTACGGAGCCATCCAGGAGTCGCAGTGCTTGCTGGGAACGGTGAGAGACCAGCGGTTGGGAAGTTGTGGGGAGTGTGCCCGATTCCACACGCAGATAAGTGCTTTCTTGAGATGCTTATCTTTTATGGGAGGTTTCTGTCCTACGCTTCATTCAGAGAGCAGAACCAGCGGATGACGACCTGTTCAGTCGGGCACGTGTGTCTGAGCCAACCCCCCCCCCCCCCCCCAGGGAGAGTGCATGCAATATAACTGTAGCCAAGGCGAAGGACAGGCTGTTTTTCTTTATTCTCTTCAGCAAGGTTTCTTTCTCTGCTTCTTCCCATCTGGCTCTCGTTAGGAAACCATCAAACATGGTCTCTCTAGTTACGCCTTTCCCTTTGGGTCTTACAGAGCTATCATGCACGGTCCTCTCTCCCTAAAAGGCCTCTGACTCCTGCTGGCTTAGTTCAGGTGATGCAATGAGCACTACCGCTAAGTTTAGGAAGGTGAAGTAAACATGAAGGACCCAAAGGGAAAACCTTGTGCCTGATTTCAAGTCTTCCCTCCCCTCCCTTTCCACTGTAAACTTAGGAACATGAGCAGCTGGTCATACCCAGCTCACCTTTAGGCTCTGGGGATCTTTAAAGGGAGAAAAAAAGAGGTTTTAATGAACACTTTCCAGTCCCCAAAGTCTGAACGTTTTCTATGTGTGTGCTGGCTTTTGGGGAGGAGGAGTCTGCCCAAAACGGATGACAGAAATGCACCCTGGAATCTGACTGATCGGCAGTCCCTGTTTATGTCAGCGTGTGGGCAAGGACAGAACAAGTGTTCTGCGACTTAAAAGGGGGCTACTATAGCTGGAAGGTGACAGTGGAGTTCTGTGCTGCCCTTAAACTTGTGGAATCGGCCACTGATTTTATAGCCCCCGTCCTGTCTTGAAATACAGTTGGCCAAAATTGAAGCCCAAATGTCTGCAGCCCTTGAACTGCAGCTACTGCTTTCTTATCCTTCTGACCTCTACGCGTAGTAAAACACCGAGCCCTCGTTTTCCAGGAACAGCCCCCACTCTGCTCTGGAAGTGCACCTCCCTTTTGGCCTCCAGCACCCCATGTTTTTCAGTACCGAGCCCCCATGCAGAGCTCTGCCGGTGCATCTAACCCCTGACCTGTAACAGCTCCTGATATCTTAGTGTGAACTCCTCTCTGTCGATGCAGCGTAATCCTGACCTCTAGCTCTGCTTCACTTACTCATTACCTGCTGTAGGTAGTGCAGCTGCTCTTTCTCCCTTTGCCTGCCATGCATTTTAAGTGGGGGGGAAAAAAATTGCTGGGCTGATCCATTTGGGATATTGAAGGGGTAGGGGTTTATTTTTTACGCATTGACAGTCCTGGGTGTTAAGGGTTGTGGATGGAACATAACTGGGCCGATGCAATAAATGAGCGCGGAAAACAGGCACTCAGTGTTGACCACCCGCTTTCCTAACGCGCGCCCAGCCACCTCTCCTGGGTGGAGGATTCAATAATTAAATGAGGGGTCGCACTACCAAGGAGGCTCTAGGGACAGATGTGCACCCCTAGTGCCTCCTTCGTAGCGGGCGCTCAGGAGAGGTGGCTGTCAGCAGGTTAGAAGAATGGACGCTCATTAATTGAACGTCTGTTTCCCTAACCTGACCACCAGCAATTTTTTTTTTAAACCTTTTGGTTCCTCTGCTTAATATCGCCACAATATTAAGTCTGAGTTTGTACAGAAAAGCAAGTATTTTCTGTTTTTCTGTACACTATTTTGGGTTGCTCTGGGCAGGTGTTAATTTCTGAGCGTGTAAATGTGTGGGTCGGATGTATGGGGTTTTATTTTTTAAAGATCTGGGGAGAATAACAGCCTCATAACATTCATGTGATGAGTGCTATTAGTTTCGCTAGGGGTTGGATGCGCGTTTTGGACGTGCTAAGCCCCTTGTGGCATAAGGGGTTGTAGGCATGCGACCAAAATGCGCATCCAACAACTGGTTAAACAGTGCGCTCGGCCCCAAGGAGTCTGTGGAAGATTGAATCAGCCACCTTACTCTGGGTTAGCTCAGTGTTTCGCTAACAGACTTGATCAGGTGTATCATGGAAAAGTCACCACTGTTTGATACTTAGATCCAGACCAGCACCTGGGCTCTGCTCTCGGCGCCTCATAACACCAGCAGTAGCTTTTTAAATGTGCAGGAGCTCCTTTCAGAACATGTGTAATCAGGCATGCCGCCACCTCCTAGCCATAACATGCACCTTAAACAACAAGCAGAATGCGGGGCACGGATGGCCAGGCCCCACTCTGTTCAGCACTCAGCACTTCCTCATCTCTCTCCTGAGCTTTCACCTTTTGAATCCTTCCAGCCCTTGTGAGACAGGGACATTGTGCACTGATGTGTTTGGGAACTGCACCAATGAGGGAGTTGTAGTAGCCACGTGTGGCAGCCAAGAAACAGAGCCGGCCTGGTACATCACTCCGACTTCCCCCTTCTAGAACACTTATCAAAAGAAGGGCCACACAGGATATTTCATAGAGAACCAGGATGGGGGGAGGTCATCCTTAGCTTGCTGAGCCAGGGAGGGGGGGGGGAGTGGAGACAGGGAGAGAGAGCCTCTTGGGGATTGCTGAGAAGAGTTTGAGGGTGGGGGCCCATGTCTGGCCCTTTTGATTTTGAAATGGGGAGACATGGAGCAGGGATGTGGCAGATAGTGTCAGTAATAATTTAAGATTTCATCAGATCTGGCAACCTTGCATCCTGCCTCCCACCCCTATCATCTGCTAGCCTCGGGCAGTAAGGGTGGGATGGGGTGTTTGTGGTGCATTCTCTCTCACACCCCTCTGTGCTCTTTTGCTCCCTCTCTCATCCCAATCCCCTGCCCCTTCTCCATTCCCCTCTTCTAACTCGTGTGACATGTCAGATTTATGCTGTGAGCCAAACTACCCTCACTGGAGATCCTAATCCAGGAAAGACACTCAGACTCGGTATCTGGGTTATAAGGAGGATTTCTGCACTCAGTTCCTCCAAAACCTGCATCCTTGGAACAATCTCCATGCCCCCTCCCTCACAGCTCTGACGAGATGATGGTGCGGCTGGGAGCACCAGGAGCCACCATCTTTGCCTGGCTTTCCCTGGCTCAGTTCCACCAATGCCTTTCTCCTTGTGGCCTGCACAGCGGCCAAAAACCCTTCATGGCTGTGCCGCAGCCTCTCTAACGTCCGCATAACGCAGGCAGCGGGGTGGTGGCAGCCTTGCACCAGCATTTCCTGCCCCTGCTCCTCTTGACGTGCTGACGCTTGTTCTTCTGACTTCAAAATATCTGAGCTGGCGGTGGTGGTGGAACGCGCTGCCACCACTACTGCAAGGCAGATCAAGTTCCTTCTGTTGCTGCCGGGAGCTGCATGAACTATGGCTCTCGGGTGACAGTTTGGGGACCCCCCCCCCCCTTGATACAGAGAGAACTGGCTCGCTGTGTCAAGTTCATGGGCGTCTCTACCCCCTCTCTTCCTTCATCTTAAAATTTGGGAGAGACAGTGCCTTTCAGTGCTTCCGTAGCCCTTTTGACCACATGGGTCCTTTCCATGGCCTACAATGTTGAGGTCGGTGTGCCACACAATACTTTTGTTCATACAGATGTGCCTTGGGATTGGAAATGCTGGGTTAGTTTATAGTCTTCTTACTTGGGCCAAGGCTGCCTCCTTATCCCTCTCCCCAATTCGGTAACCTACCCTCAGTCCTACGCTGTTCTTGAGGGGGGGGGGGGGGAGGGGAAGCTTAGCCAACACTACAAGAACACCTGAAAACTACTTTAATCTTCTGACTTTTACCCAGAGGGAGAGGAGAGGGAGGCTGCACTGGGAGGGGGAGACGAGGGAAGAATTTGAGCCAGAGCAGAGGAAATGAAGGAGCATATGTGGACTTTTTTGAGATGTTCTTATGGACTACAAGACACATGGTACACAGATGGGGAATAATTCGGAAGAAAGAGGGATCAATGGGGAAAAAGCAAAAGGATGAGAAGACTGTTCAAGAAAACCAAGAAACAAAAAAAGGAACAAGCCAGATGAAATCAAATTGGTGGCAGTGTCAGCTGGGTTTCAAAGGGAGCAGTGGTCTGTGGCTCCTGACCCCAAGACTTTCCCTGTGGTCACTGGGTTATGATGGTGGGAGTGCATAATTGTGTGTTAGTTTAAAAAGACTAATCCAAAATATTTAAAATGGTTAAAACCACTTTCAGTTTTGTTTAGGGATGCTTGCTGGGGGGGGGGGGGGGTTTGTCCATGCTTAATAAAGGGACTTTGATTCTAGCTCACCAAATATGAGCAGACCCACTCCTCCTTCTGGGGTTTTCCTTGGCATTATTCACAGCAGTTGCTGCTCAGGCTTCTTGCTTTTTTGTTTCTTTTTCTGGTCCTGGCCTGTTGCATTTTTTTTGCCAGGGAACAGTTTGTGTCTCAGATGCTGGAAGTGGATGGGGAGGGGTTTATGAAGTTTATGCTAAGTGGAGAGCCTGGAATAGAATTTTAACCTTGTGACAACTGAGCGTGGTTAAGGAATGGAGCCACTCTCTGGGAACTTGCTGTGACAGTTTCAGCTGCCCCCTTGTGTTCCAATTGGGAACTGCAGTACTTTTTGTCCAGACATCTTGAAAGGTTGGCTTTCAGGACATCTACAGTGCATATCCATAAGCGATGTGCTTGTGTAAGATTGCTTCCATTGTATACATACCCACAATTAATATGCAGGAGGTAGTTATCTGAATACCACACCTGTTCATGGCTCTTAAGAACTTGAGTTGGCCACCTCTTGGCTATAGATTGCTGCTGAGAGAGTCTAAAGGATTTTTTGTCTTTTTGGTAATGTATCCCAAAAGGATTGCTAGTACTAGAATAAAGTAGGTCAGGTTTTGAAAATGACAAAACTCTAACTCTGAGAAATGAGGTCCATATTTGGAAAAGTGGTGAGCAGACAAGTAATCTGGAGATGTTCTGACTCTCCGGCAATCTGGATAATGTTTTATCCGGCTGGCTGCTTATGCAGATAACTTGGTGCAGTCAGTGTAGGAATTTTGATAACCCACAGCGTGTCTCGGTAAGTCCCAAACTTAAGCTGGATGAACTGTTTGAATATTGATCCCAATGTGACTTAGCATCTTAGTCAGAACTGGGATTCACTTATTTTGGTGTGTTTTGTGTTAAGATAATGCTGAAAAATGGTGGACACCAAGGGAACTGCATTAATCTGCAGAGCAGGCAGAACCTGGTCTGTGTGCTGACTCTCTTCTGAGGGGCATCACTTCTAGAAAGTGAGAGGAGTTTCTGGGAATAGATATTCAATCCATGGACGCTATTAGATGAGAATTGGTGGGGCGAAATCCCTGCTTTGTGTGACCCATCTGAGTATGGGACCTATCTGATCTCCAACCCATGGCCATCTTTGGATTTGAATAATTCTTACATTGGTCCAATAAAAAGTGTTGGAGACTGCAGAGAATTCAGTCGCCTTCTGTATCAATAGGACTCTGCACTTCTTATGAACAAATGTTCATAAAGATAATGATGTAATGAAATATTGATTTTTTTTCAGTGCATTTTTTTGTTATATTGCTAAAGCACTCTATATTTGTCTGAAAAAAATATATTTAATAGATGACTGCAAAGCTCGAAAAATGAAAGTAATCTGAAAAAATGGGTAAGGGTTTGTACACTCTGAAGTGTTATATGGAAGGCCTCCGGTTTGATCTCCAGGACATGTCTTCTGCTTCTCGGGTCAGCCAGAGCTGGGGGATGCTGCAAAGGCCACATTCACAGCCCCCAAGCGAGGAGGGAATCATAGACCTTGCTTAAGAGTAACACCGAGTGACTGGATTCAGGGACCATGATTGCAAGGTTCCAGATTGAGCTCTGGAGCATGGCTGGAGTCCCAGAATCTTCACTACGCTGATCATAAACTGGGGGTGGGGGAAGACAAAGAATATACACTCTGAAGGAAAGAGAGAAATATTCAAATACTTAACGTAACCTTCAATAAAGTACAAGAAGTCAGCATTGCATGTTTTTAAAAAGTGTGAGGACAAGTGTGAGGATAGCGGGTGTGCGAGCCCTTTGTGCTGCAGTGTAGCTGATGCAGTCTCAAAGGCAAACCCTCAAGGCCTAAGCCGGCAGCTGGGGAACGCGCCCTGTAGCAAGACATTTTGGAGCATTGCTTTTACCAGCTGCCTCCCCAGCAGTTTGCGCCAGCTGACAGGACTTAGGCAGGTCCCTAGGGACGTGAAGACAACTAAATTCCAAAGACACACCAGCGTCAGGTCAGGCAGCAGACTAACTGAGTCAGAGACAGGCCAAGGTCTGGGCAGACAGCTAGGAAGAGTGGTCAGGCCCAGGTGGCAGGCAGTCATGGTCAGGTCTAGGCAGTAAGCAGTTGTGGTCAAGTCTAAGCAGAGTTCAAGATCCGGAGAGTCAGTCCAAGGGTAGGCGAAGACACACTGGACAAGACGGATGGTGTGAGGTGAGGCTGGACAAGAATTAGGAACCAGGAATGCTAGGCAACACACATTACTATGAGGCCCTTGCTTAAGTAGGTCGGTTGGCTTGACATCATTGCAGAGTACCACTCAGCATTTCCCAGGAAAGTGGCCCCATATAATGCACACATATGTGTGAGCGCCTAAGGAGGTTCCAGGGCAGGAGCAGCATGGTGGCCTGTGGGGCTGTGCTTGGCGGTGTTGAGGAGATGGCAGCATCCCAGCCACGGAAGTATGTCTCCGGCATCCTGGACTGCTTTCGGCAGCGTCGGGGCCATCCCACAAGCCGTGTTCCTAACAAAATTGAAGGGAGGCAGGCTCAGAGGAATTAAGAGAAAATACTATTTGACAGAGGGTGGCAGATGCTTGGAATCGCCTATGGAAACCAACATCATGACCAGATGTGCAGTTATGGTGGCAGCAATAATGACTAGAGGCCTTCTTCTGCAAAAAGAACGGTTTTCATTTAATTTGATTATTTTGTACCCATTAGAGACGTTGCAGTCACACACAAATGCGGAATTCCCCTGCACTCTCTAAAATGTCGGATTAGGTGGCCTGAGGCTACTCGGTGCATCTGCTTGAGTGATTTTTTGCTGACCGCTTTCCCACAGGCACAGTAGAAGCCAGTGTATGGTTTAAATCGCCGAATGCCAGCAGGTTTGGCAGAACACTATCTAGAGGGAAAATCAAATGTTAAAATAGGGCTCAAAGAATTGGTTACTGGCTTCCAGCAGTGGTTCTCAACCAGGGGTACTTGAAAACCTGTCTGAGTACACAGTTGGACCACCTCCACACAGGCTAGACATGTTGCCGATGCATGTAACACTACGAGCTTCAGAAAACGTAATTCCTGTCTAGGTATGCACAAAATTAATCCATTTGGAGACAATACCCCCTACCTCCCAGAGAGGGGAACTGTTCCTCCATGCCCATCAGGAAATCTGTAAGAATCAGTATATGGCAAGATTATGTATTCCTAGAGCTGGAGGTGTTATATCAGCCTTATAGAAATAGAATATACATACAGTATAAAGCTGCTATTAAAGGCTTTGAAGCTTACCTAGTGACAGATTCACATACTCGCATAGTGCTGAAGTACAACAGTGAATGATCAGTCATTCTCCATCCTTAAGCTTCGACAATCATTTTGACAAATCGAATTATTGTGTGAGAATTACCAATACATGAAGGGAAAGAAGCAACAGACAAGACGACAAATTCTTTAAAGAATGGGACCAGTAAACAAGGAAGAACTGAGAAAAGCACAAATACAGAGGGGAAACCCAACATGGATCAAAACCTGATTTGAATAGCTAAGGAGAGGTGAACTTAAACCTAAAGATGGGAACGTAATAATTGCAGCACAGGACAGTGGAGTACAGTCAAGGTTGCTTCACAGCCAGCATAGAAATGATCAGCAAAACAGCTAAATTCAAATTCTGCAAACATTTACACATCTAGATCTTTCCAGCTTTTGATGTCTACAGTTTGTGCTATTGTATTATGAGTTTGAATCCAGTCCTTGGGTCCTAATGGAAGCTATGCGTGGATTGGCTTGGGTTTGTTTTTGTTTGTAATATTATGATTGTTCTCCATGTTCACCGCTGAGAATTTTAGATCACACTGGATATAAATCTTTTTAATGTTTAAACTTCTTTTTATTAAATCCCAGCAAAAATACTAACTGGGAGAGGCAAGACTCGCTTTCCCAGTCCCACCCCCACCCCTTTTTTAATTTCCCAAAAACCACATACCAGTTTTATTTGGTTAAATAAAGGCCGCAGTTTATTTTAACATAGCCCGAGCCCTAACAATTAATACAATCTTAAACCTCAACCCCTGTCCCTTTATCACATTCTTAATGACGTGCCCCCACCTCATCCCAGTGGTAGAGCTACTCCGCTGTAGTCACTTGTCTTACCCTGCCTCATTCCAGCGTGGGTAAGTACCATGGCCTCTGAGCATCGGCCCCCCTCTTGCTTATTGGCCATCTCATGTAGCAGCCCCCACGCTACACAAGATTCTCCCCCCCCCCCCCCCCCCCCCCCCGAATGCCTTTTAACAATACAATAACAAAATCAACCAATTGGGCTTGGGTTTACCGCCACAGAATCAGGACAATTTAAGTTATCCTGATTTCCCCCCCACTGCGGCCTCTACTTTCATTGATAACCTGCTCAAATCCTTCCTGCAACGCGTTATTAAATAGGTCAATACCAACATCTGACAAGTGTATCCCATCAGACCTAAAAAGCCCTGGAATGACCTCCCACGACCACTCATGCTTAAGAACATAAGAAAATGCCATACTGGGTCAGACCAAGGGTCCATCAAGCCCAGCATCCTGTTTCCAATAGTGGCCAATCCAGGCCATAAGAACCTGGCAAGTACCCAAAAACTAAGTCTATTCCATGTAACCATTGCTAATGGTAGTGGCTATTCTCTAAGTGAACTTAATAGCAGGTAATGGACTTCTCCTCCAAGAACTTATCCAATCCTTTTTTAAACACAGCTATACTAACTGCACTAACCACATTCTCCGGCAACAAATTCCAGAGTTTAATTGTGCGTTGAGTAAAAAGAACTTTCTCCAATTAGTTTTAAATGTGCCCCATGCTAACTTCATGGAGTGCCCCCTAATCTTTCTACTATCCGAAAGAGTAAATAACCGATTCACATCTACCAGTTCTAGACCTCTCATGATTTTAAACACCTCTATCATATCCCCCCTCAGTCGTCTCTTCTCCAAGCTGAAAAGTCCTAACCTCTTTAGTCTTTCCTCATAGGGGAGTTGTTCCATTCCCCTTATCATTTTGGTAGCCCTTCTCTGTACCTTCTCCATCGCAATTATATCTTTTTTTAGTGCGGCGACCAGAATTGTACACAGTATTCAAGGTGCGGTCTCACCATGGAGCGATACAGAGGCATTATGACATTTTCCGTTTTATTCACCATTCCCTTTCTAATAATTCCCAACATTCTGTTTGCTTTTTTGACTGCCGCAGCACACTGCACCGATGATTTCAATGTGTTATCCACTATGACACCTAGATCTCTTTCTTGGTTTGTAGCACCTAATATGGAACCCAACATTGTGTAATTATAGCATGGGTTATTTTTCCCTATATGCATCACCTTGCACTTATCCACATTAAATTTCATCTGCCATTTGGATGCCCAATTTTCACCCAAAACCCCCCATTCTTCACCAACCATTTCCCAATCTGTTTGTTCATCTTCCTAACTCCCTTGTACCATATTGGCGAGTCACGAAATTGAAACCTCACAATTATATCAGACTACCCTAACCTGGTCTGGGGCATCCCATTAAGGATCGCTGCAAAGTCCTTTCTTACCTTTGCAACCATATCTTTACAAGAACACTCGCCAATATCATTACCTCCCAAATGAATTAACATGAGCTGTGGTACACCACTCTTAACGCAGGTTTGCAAGTAAGATAATCCCTCCCACTTCATCCCCCGACGACTGAACCATTTGACACTCCAATTCTTGTCGTCCAAATTCAGATGTGTTCCGTATGGCCTTCTCTGTGCCCAATGCACAAAGGAATGGCCCATGACCCAGGCTCACTCCCGATCCCTGTGACTCCCCCGAAACTCTGTAAGAAAGAAACATATATTAATATCTACAACCGAATCCCACACTCCCACCTTATAACCCGTGCCTGACATGCGACAAAAAAGGCTTGTGACCTCCACCTGCTGATAGACTGAATTGCCCGAACAGATAATCCACCTTCCGCGGCCGACGTCGCCGCCTCTATCCTAAACGAATGTGAAGTGTACCGCTCCGTGTTCCAACCCAAATTCCCAATCACTCTTTCAAGACTTTCACAAACTGAAAAACCGTCAAAGGTGATCCATCGGCATGTACCAAAAATGAGCCAGGGACCGGAGGTCTCACGCAGACTAAATCCTGAACCGCACGAACCGGACACACTAACAAGTCAGCTGCTGTCACCAAGGTCAAACAGTACCCTTTTCCTTGTTGATCAGTTTTTGAATGATGAATACATACCATCACCACACTACTGGCTACCCAAACATGACTTGCTCTCACCCCCGTCCTTTCCAAATTCATCCTGGACATTGCCATTAGCTCTCTGAATCTCATTGCTCCAAAAAATGCCATCACAAAAGCTGTACGAAAGAGCAATACTTTGTATCTGGACCAACAAATCCTATCCAGATGCCCTACAATCACCATAAGATCTGAATACCGAATGGGAAGCCGCTTATCTAAAGTGTTCCCTTTTTCTTTAATTTTTGAAAGAAGGAAAACCCAGTGATTTGCGATTGTACCGCTGACAATGAATATCCCCTATTTCTGGCCCACAAGATAAATTGAATGATAATTCCATAGTCTACTGGGCCACCATGCCATTTCGCATCACCTAAGTATTGGGTTACAACTCTACAACCACTCAAATAGGACTCCCACGTGGCTGCCGCTGGCGACCTTCTGATCAACGTCCATGCTTCAGCCGTCCCAGTTGCCAAAGATAATCCGGAAACTGGTCTCCCATCCGATTTGCTCCCGGCGCTAGCTCTCGAAATTCCTGCCACTTAAAACGAGAAAAAGCATCCGCTATTAAATTCTGTTCCCCTGGCATATGTTTAGCCCTAACACTCACATTCCATTTTTTAAGCAAAGGAAAACGAGCTCCCGAAGTAACACAGACACCCTAGGACATCTGGCTGACTGCTTGTTAATAACTTGGACCACCCCCAAATTGTCACACCAAACAATACCTTCTTATTTGCCAATTGCTTACCCCAAATACACAACGCCACTATTATTGGAAATAGCTCCAAAAAATTGATATTCTTTATCAGCCCCTCCTCAATCCAATCTACTGGCCACCTTTCAGCACACCAACGACCTTGAAAGTAAACTCCAAACCCGAACGCTCCCGCTGCATCAGAGAAAGCTCAAGATCAGAATTTGATATTTTCTCACTTTGCATAATGCAAACACCATTAAAGGATGCTAAGAGAACTTCCCAAACACCTAATTCATCTTTTACCTTCCGCATCACCCAAATAAAGTGATGACCAGCCCTGACACCCACCATAGTGCAAGATAGTCAACTAATAAACGCGCTTCTATCGGAATCACTCTACATGCAAAATTCAATGCACCTATTAACGATTGCATCTGTCGAAAGGTAACCTTAGAAGCCCTGCGCACTAAGGGGTCATTTTCAAAGGAGTTACGCATGTAAATGTGACATACTATCGTAGCAATTTTCAAAAGCTATTTACTCGAGTAAAGTGCACTTACTTGAGTAAATCCTATGGACAATTCAATGGCATATATTGTAGCAATTTTGAAAAGCCCACTTACTTGAGTAAAGTGTATTTACTCGAGCAAAAACCAGTTTTGCTCGAGTAAATGCTTTTGAAAATCTGGCCCTAACTGCACTAACCTGTGTAATCTGTCAACTTTGTCTTCAGGCAAATGGGACTCTGTGTTCTCAGAGTCCAATTCAATGCCTAAAACGGTAATCCTCGACACTGGGCCCTCGGTCTTGTCATTCACTATAGGCACACCCAATTCCCTTGCAACTTGCATGAACCCATCTAACTACCTCTGACATAAACCTGAATCACAAGGACCTACAAAGAAAAAATCATCTAAATAATGCAACAACCTGTCAGAACCCAGACACTGCATAACAACCCACTGTAAAAAAAAGTACTAAACGCTTCAAAAAAGGCACAAGACACTGCGCAACCCATAGGCAAACACCTATCTACATAGTATTGACCTTCAAAACTGAAACCTAACAAAGGAAAACTGCATGGGTGTATGGGCAATAAGCGAAACGCAGATTCAATATCTGCTTTCGCTAATAATGCTCCTTTTCCAGCTTGCCTCACTAACCATACCGCATTATCAAAAGAAGCATAACGCACTGAACAAAACTCCCTTGGAATAAAATCATTTACTGACCTCTACCCTTCGGGTGAGACAGGTTCAAAATCATCCTAAACTTACCCTGCACCTTTTTTGGAATAACAGCGACCGGCGACAAGTGCATGCGAACAAATGGCGGCTCATTGAAAGGCCCTACTACCCTTCCTAACCTGACCTCTGCTTGAATTTTATTTCTGACAATCTTAGCATATTTGTGAGCAGACCTGGCGTTCCTCCCCACATTCCCTTCCCCTGGAATCACAAAACCTTCTTTAAACCCATTAAACAAAAAATTGGCAACCATACTATCCGGATAACATTGCAACCACTGCTCTAAGCCTTGCAATGACATGGGTGAGTCCGCTTTACTACTCAACACATTATGCTTTACCTCCTCTGCTAGGGGCTCCTCCCGAACCCTGGGTACATTTTAACGGCTGCGTGCGCTCCTCCGCATGTGGAACATGCATGACGGAACTTGCAATCTGGGAATAGGCGTGCGGCTTTGTTAAACCGCCAGCAAATATCACCTCCCCCTGTTCCCGACTTGCTCACGAAGCTACTTTTTGTACCACTTCCTGTACCACGAAAGGAACTTGACATAAAACTACCCCACCTGACCCAACAACACTCCCTAGTCCACCACTCTCCTGCGCCGCTCCCTTGGAATTGCAAATTCCTTTATATGTCATTTGAGTTAGCCACAGGTGAATATCCTGTGACCCCCAAGACATACCCCTATTGCCTGCCATCTTGTCCCGGAACTTTTCATCATAGTTGAGCCATGCCCAACCTTCATAATCCCGGAACGCTCCTAAAATACCATCCGCATATGACAGTAAAGCTCTGTGTTGCGATGGATCATAATGACCTACAACACTAGCTAAACGTAAGAACCCACGTACCCAATTCACTATGTTCTTGGCCACTCTGATATCCCCCGACTTCTTATTCTTTTTCTTGTCTTTCTTTTTACCCTTCTTAACTCCCCTTCTAATAATCGGAAAATGCGTCTCCGTAATCTCCTTGGCACCCCTTCCCATAACTCTGATAAAGTTGCACCCGCCAAGTGCCCCGCCTCATGATGGGGCCCCTCACCTGATACCTCTATACTTGGGCCCTGAATCGGAAGAGGTATCTGATGTATCTGAAGAACTGGTCGAGGAACTGGAAGAGGAGAACTTTTCTTTTACCCTTTCCTATATTCTTTGCCTTTCTCACCTGTTCCCACTTGAGCCTCCCATTCTCTGTGATCTGCAGCGTTCCAACTTCCTATCAATGCACCGCTTCCTTCTCTTCCATGCTCCGGTTCCTGGAACTCTCTCTCTCTCCATGACTCCTGCCTGGAAGTCCCCGGCACCGCATCTTCCTCAGGCTCTGCAAGAAAAGACGTCCTCCCTAGCCTTGTACCTCCCGATTCTACAGTTGCAGCTCTGCCAGTATTTTTCTTCTTGTGAGCCAACCCACTAGCTTCCTTACGAGGCGCTGCTGCTGCCTACTCCCAACCCTATGGGACCTGCGCTGGGAACAAATTGCTGACTACTAGTCTCCTGCCTGTACCAGGCTGGCCATCCTCCAAACCCACCCTGTTCTCCTTTACGAAATACCTCTGACTCCGGATAATTAAACAGCATAGGTTCTTCAACCTGTTCATGCTGACGACTAAACATCTTTCTTCTGTTTACTGAAATCAACTCTGCCTGCCCCTAACAAGGAGCCATACCCTTCCCAGAGGGCTTAAGTGCTTGTGCCCCAGGCAACCCTGACTTCAACTTTCTCTTAGCGCTTCCCCTGTTATGTCACCTAGCAGAACCTGCTGTAGCAAATGAATTCAATTTCTTAGGAACAGTCACACCAACCTGACCGGATGATGAGTCAGCTGTAATCCTAACTTCATAACCCACCGCATGACCATCCTTCCTCCTCACTCCCAAACCACGCCTGCTGGCCCTCACTAAACCCCTTCCCCGTTCACATGACGCCCGACCGTCAGGAACCAGGATAACTGCCTCTGACACTGGAGCGCGTGTACGCGAAGGGGGGGGGGGGGGGAGGGGGGCGCCATAAGTAATAGAGACGCTGTATTCAGAGTCAGAGGCGTTGAGAGAAATCTCAGCCTCTGCATGAACTGTGCTGCCGATATCTGCCAGAATCGAGTCAGGCGGTTCAGCATCGGCTGACTCAGGGCCACTCTCTCCCGAGTCCGCCATCAGAGGGGGGGGGGGGCGTAGCTAATAGCGCGGGTGTGTCGTCTGCCGCAGCAAACGGAGGCTGCAAAGGCAGAGACTCTGGGAGAAGGGAAGGGAGGAACCAACCCTCCTCGCGAGCTGGGAAGGGAGGACATCAGCGGCAGGCGGAGGGAAAAATCTATCTGAAGGAGGACTAAAAGGCGGGTTCAGCACATCCCTGCGAGGCGGAGGGCGGCGACCGCGAGTTCTCCTTTGCATTACTGGATAGGAGATCTCCTGGCAGAATTAAGTTTTGATTCAGGTAAATCACTACCTAGACAATATATGAAGGAATGAATTAATTATTATTATTAATTCTTATCAATTTAAGTTTCCTAGTGACAAAAGTTGCTTGCCTGCTGCCTCAGCCGTCCCCGCACCAACTGAGGCGTGAAACAGCTGCCCTCTCCTTAACCCTAGCTAATCCCTACTCCGTTTGAAATTCCCGTTCTCCATTGGTCCTTTGCTTTCACCCTGCGCCCCTCCCCTTGCCTACCTAGCCTTCCTTCATTTCCCATAATCCCGCTCGCATGGCACACCCCCCCCCCCCCCCCCCCCCCCTGTTATAATCGGCTACGCAGGACAGGCTACCTTAACATAAGCAATAAGAAATGGACAAACCTTTTTGGGATTTATATAGCAGCTGGCATTTAAAAACAAGAATAAAGGTGACTTCCCATCTTTACCTCAACAGTCTCACCTAAAAAGCATCCTAAAAGAAAATCAATTAAATTGAACACATTCTTGAACTTAAAACCCCTCAGTCCATCCCCATCCTAAATCCAGCTGTTCCCGTCCCTGTTTCTCTGCTAGACTTTGCTGAGACAGTATTTGAGTAATTTGAGTCTCAACCCATTAGACTTACATAAACAGAGAATTTATCCATAAAATATACCCTAGAAACATTCAGAGATGTAAATCGTTAACCTTGCTATAACCCAGGGGAGAGTACTTGTGTATAATTATCCCAGATTGCTAAAAAGGATTCTCTTTTTTTTTTTTTTTTTTTTTTTTAAAGAACATGTGGATGTCATCTTTTCTATTAACATTAAATTGTGCAAAGTGTTTCTCCCGAGACCCAGTGTGTAAGAGGACGCTTCACGGGATCTCCATGCCAAAAGAATACCCTTTTCCCTCCCAAACATGCTTTCCTTCTCCAAAGTCCTTGCTTCTTTGCCTCTCACCCTTTTAGGAGGCCCGAGCGTATCCGTGAAAGACCCCTTCTGGAGTAAAGTTGATCTTTTTCTCCAACTGCAGATTGCAGGAACTGATGAAGCCGGGTCTCACAGTGTACATAGAACCCAGGTCCAGAATAAAAGTGAGCCAGAGTGCTCATGTCATGACCGGAAAGCCCAAGGTGGAGACGTGTGTGTCCATTTCAAAAACTTACATGGTTTCTCTCGAGGCGACACGAGTCGCCCTATCTGGAATATACCTGAAACCCGACAGTAATTGCATCTCGCCAACTTTTTCCATTTATTTTCTAAAATCCCAAGGCAATTCAGGGAAAAGAGGCTAATAAAGACATATAAAGTGCAGAAATTGAAACTCGATTAATTTCCTTCACTTAAAGTAAAAACCTCTTCTATTTTTACGCTAAAACTCTGTTAGAATAACTGATTCCAAACTGGCTGTTTAGCATATCCATTGGAAAGAGGCAAAAAGGTCTGTGAAATCTAAACTAGATTTTTGGTGAAGGCTCTGAAATTGGTGTCACACCCCCCCCCACCCCCCCCTTCATTAACCGCCTGTCTGATCTGATTTATCCCTTCAGATACCCAAATACCAAAAGTCTTATATTCTAAACCAGGAGAGGACCCCAAATTACCCTGTATTGGCAGATGGGACTGACCCATCTTTTCACATAGGTATCTTCATACTTTCTTCAAAGAGCAGATGAAAACGTGTGGCTAAGCTGCACAGTAAAGATCATATGTTTTTCATATTCCAGAGGAGAATAAGAGCCCGTCTCTGATATGATACAGCAGACAAGCTAATTATATCCTAAGTTTGGCCTTGCAGGGGACTAAGCTTTCCCATCTCCTTTCCAACTACTTCAGTGTAGTTCTGGGTTATCTCCTTCTCCACAAAAATTTAGAAACTGCTTTTGAGTTACTTTCTCTTTTGTTATTTTTAAGAATACTCAAAGGCAGCAGTTGTAAAACACACACAGCCATTCGGTTATGAGGATCATCTTAAACAAACTAGTCCTATTAATTTAAGCAGAGTGGGAGCAAATGCCATGGCTGTGTTTGTAGATGGAGGATTCATTTTATATAGTCTATTTAAATCTGAAGGGAGTTGAATTCCCAGATACTTAAACGAAGCCTTGGCCCGCTTAAGGGAAAACACATTCCCCCAAAGGCCCTTCACGCTAGGATGTCTCTCCAAGGCTTCAAGATCCAAATAGAGAATTCCCTCACTAAATTGATAAGAGAACTCTTAGAATTAGTAAGATGTACTAAAGTGTCATCTGCAAACACAGCAAGTTCGTGCTTTCCCTGGCTGAACTCCTTTTATTTCGTTCACGTATTGTATTTTCCTCAGGCATGGCTCTATAGAGATGAGAGCAATGGTGATAAAGGGCAGCCTTGGCAGGTTCCTCTTTGCAAACTAAACTCTTTAGTTTGTCCACCATTAGTTAATATTGTAGTTCTTGGTTCTGAATATAATAATGTACTATTTTAAGGAAAACGTCTTGCTTGCCTATTATCCCTGGGTATCACGTGCTGATGCTAGAAGGCCTGTAAACAAAGGCGCATCCACTGGAGACTGTGCAACTATTATAACATCACGATACCAGAAAAATGCTTAGGATGATGACCCTAAAAGAATTGTAGAGGATGAAGAAATTGTGATCACCTGGTAACCAATAAAAAGCTCGATGCAAGAAAACCAGACTCAGGGGTAAAGGAGAAAAGCACCAGAATGGCAGTGTCTGTATCAAGTGACTATTCTGTGGACGAATGAAGAAAAAGTACCAAGAGACGCCATTGGCGACCAAACAAATGTGGCAGAAAGATACAGAAATAATGTATTGGCCTGATTAAAGAGAACTTCCAGGTACACCTTTGTCGCCTGTACACATTGATGTAGGTATCTGGATAACTTTAGGACAGTCCTGTGGGCCAATCAGTCTTAGCTGGAAATATTATCCTAAGTTGGCTCCTCCCTGAAACACTCATCCCGCCAACCACTTAGCCATATAAATAATCAGCAAGCTAAGTGGCTGTTCAGCCGAGCTGGATATTTAGCTGCCTCTTATCTTCCTAAATAGCACTGAATATCGACCTTATTACATCCCCAGATCTCCAGAAGGAGGCTCTCTTTGGTACATTGCAAGTATCAAGAAGTACATTAACAGGAAATATTTATAAATTATGATTATTGTATCCAGCGTACCCTGGCTTACGAGTGAGGTGTTTATTCCTGTCGCTGTGTGCAAAAATGGATCTGTTTGGAGATATCACCCCTGTGAAAGGGGAGTCTGAACTGCAGAAAGCGATAAGTCTATTTCTGTTATGTAAAGTGGTAACCTTGAGCAGGAGGAGCCAGGCTACCTGTCAGCTTCCGTGCCTAACCTGTAGAATAAAATGGACGTGTGGCATCACTGCTGCACAGGTGAGGGGAGCCTGTGCATCTCCAGAACAAGAGGAGCAGTAAAGCAGAGGCGGCTGGCACTGCAGGCGGACAGTAAAAGCCTTGTGCTTCCTGTTCCTTCAGCAGCTCTCCTCTTTCTTCTGTCTCCCGGCCTATTGCATGGGCTTCCTAACTTTGTCAGTGTCTCACACATCACTTATTTTTTAGCTCCCACTGTGTCACTTTGCTCGTACATTATTTTGAATATAGGCAGTTAAATATAAAGTTTTCTGGCTACTTTTTAGCTGGATAATTTTGAACCTAACTGGCTTCCTTTTGACTATTGCTGGTTAGGTTTAAATTTTATTTGGGGATATTCAGTGGTCTAAGTTTGCCATTTCAGGGGGTTTTAAATATTGACCCCTTAGTATTTACTGAAATGCAACAGCTAACGATATAGTTCAGTGAAACAATAATAGGTACGGCCCCCTCACCATTCCTTCCCTCACACACACACACACACACGGCTCTTTGCAGCTTGCCAGTGCCTGCCTGCCTGCGTGATGCCTTTTTTTTCACTGTGGTGCTTTTCTTCCGTGTCTTGTTCAGGTGCAGTGGATGCACAGCCTGTTCCGTGGCTTTGAAATTTTGCAAGCCAAGGGATACAAGAGACATCTGGAATGCTTGAAAGTGTTGCATTAGTCATGAAAGGTTGAAGGATTATAGGCTAGGCCCATTACTTCGTAAACCACATTTTGGCGACGTCACATGGGCACTGTGACCCTTAGGAAGGCTGTTTCTTGCCAGTGAGGCTTAAAACGTGTGTTTAGTGCCAGTAGAATGAGGTGTTTGTTTTCCCTCAGTTGTATAAAGAATAGTTTGAGTCTTGGAAGCAGCGTCTGTGCTGGGTGTTGCTATACGGGGGAGAGCAGGGATAAAATAGACGTGTGCTCTTAGGGTCTAAGGGTGGCAGAAGCCAGTGCCGGCAAAGGATGCTCCCAGCAGAGGGGCCTAAACAGCCACAAGCGAGCACTGGCAGGAAAACCCGTTAGGGCCCCTTCCCCTTCCCTAAATACAACGTTGGGTGGCATTAGGACGCAGAGGAGGATGGGCCTCTGTGTAGATCTGTGGTGTGGCCGTCCCTTAAGTATTCTGTGCAGTTCTGGTTGCCCCAGTTCTAAAAAGAGGTAGCAGAAGTAGAAAAGATACAGAGAGAGAGGCAACCAGAATGATAAAAGGGGCTGGAACAGCTGCCCTGTGAAGAGAGGCTGAAGAGGTTGGGGCTTTTCACCCTGGAGAGGGGGATATGGTAGAGGTCATTTACCCTTTCACATAGGACATGGGGACCCTTCATGAATCCTTAATAGGTAGCACATTTAAAACAAATGGCAGCATTTATTTTTCGCTCCGTGCACAATCAGACTGTGGAATTTGTTTCCAGAGGATGTGGTGATAGCAGTTAGCGGGGCCGGGCTTCAAAGGGGTTTAGACAAGTTCCTGGAGGAAAAGTGCATAATCTAGTGGCCATGTAGGCATGAGCAAGGAGTATTCAAATGAATTTTTGGGGATCCCACCCTTTCCTTGCGACCTGGATGGCTGCTGGACTTGCTGAACCTTCAGTCTAACACAGTATGGCACGCCTTACGTTTTGGTTTTTTTTTTTTGTTCTCCTGGAACATAACTGCTAGTCTCTTCCCTCAGGACTCAGCTGTAGAAATGGGCAAAATAAAGAAACAGCCCAAACCCCGTTTGCTTCACCTAAGGTAGGGGAGGGACCAGATGTTAAAGACCGGAGGAGGGAGGCGAGGGAAATGACTGGGAGAGTCTCAGCATAGAGCAGAAAGGCAGCTGAAGGTTCCCATCCTGTGATGTCATCTTTATGCAAAGCACTGCAGTGGCTTTGCAGGCTGAGAGCGGATAGGGAGCCTCTGTAAATCACCCTGACTGTGCTCTGCCTAGCAGGCGCACCCAAGAGCTGCGCTGGCAGCTGGTGCCCTGTCTGAGGTTTGCCCAGGAGCTGCAGGCAGATCGCACCCGTTCCGGCGTGATAAAACGCCTACTTACTGAGGCAGGAGAGGGAGGGTTTGGCGGCTGCAGCTCTGTTTCCCCTTTGTCCTCTGTTAACTGTCCTTGGGGGGGAGTCCCTCCATCCATGCTAACGTGACACCCGGCAGCTGTTGGAGGCCAAAGAACCCCTGAGTTACTAGACACCCCCCCCCCCCCCCCCCAATACATCGTGAGCTTACCTGCTAGTTTTAAGGACTGCCGTACTCTGACAGAATCAGTACTGACCTGTGACTGGACTGAGGACCTGCAGAATCCAAGATTCCCGACATACAGGCCGATACAGTAAGGACGCGTTAGTGCGGCAGTGCCGGGCACGCACAGTTCAGATCACATACCGCTCGATACTCTATTTAAATGGCATGCAAATGCAAGCCGCGTCCATGAAGCGCAATCCATTTTACTGTATTTTACTGTATAGGCGCTTTATACGGCGCCTATACAGTAAAATACAGTAAAAAAAAAGAAGCAAGGCAGGCGAAAAGCGACTCGACATGTAAAGTATTGTGAATAAGTGTGTAACCAAAGTAAACTTACTTTTTCTTTCTTTCAGCCCTCTCTGCCCTCCTCCGGAGGCGTGCACCGCGGCTCCCCTGCCTCCGGGGGCAGCCGGCGGCGAAAGCGGCTTCCAGCGGCCCCCGCCGGCGAAGACGGACGAACGCACGCCCATGGTGCACGGGCGCTCAAGCCAGCGAAAGCACATGAACGGGCGTGCGTGACGTCACGGCGTACGTTCATGTGCTTTCGCTGGCTTGAGCGCCCGTGCACCACGGGCGTGCGTTCGTCCGTCTTCGCCGCCGGCTGCCCCAGGGAGGCAGGGGAGCCGCGGTGCACGCCTCCGGAGGAGGGCAGAGAGGGCTGAAAGAAAGAAAAAGTAAGTTAACTTTGGTTACACTTATTCACAATACTTTACATGTCGAGTCGCTTCGGGAGGAGGGGAATGTTAGGTTTTTAGGTTTTCTTTTGGTTAAAGTCGCTTCGGGAGGAGGGGATTTAAGGTTTTCTTTTGGTTAAAGTTGCTTCGGGAGGAGGGGATTTAAGGTTTTTAGGTTTTCTTTTCGTTAAAGTTGCTTCGGGAGGAGGGGAGAGAGGACTGGGGCTGCCCCGGAGACCGGCACCCATGGATGTGGCCAGGGCAGGTGAGCGGGGGCTGGGGGAAAAGTTTGCCGTCTACCCTTACCCCTGCCTCTAACGCAGGGGTAGGCGTAGGTGGTAAATTAGCAGGTTAAACACGTGGCTAAACTGCAGGTTAAAAAGGCGATAGTCGGGGCGCACGTTACTGTATGGGAGGGAATAGCTAATCCGATCGTTTACATCTCATATACATGCCGTGGGCGGAAAGGGTTACCCGTTGATTTAAAGAAGCGGTAAGGATGGGTTAAAAGGGATAGTGAATCGCGGGTTGGACTAACGCGGCCAAATTGTGAGTAGAAAGCGGGATAGGAGCAGGGTAACCGCGGCCGCACTTTACTGTATCTGCCTGTTAGAGAGTTGCAGATGAACTGCTGTGTGACGGGCTGCCCTGCAGCAGGCGCTCTGCCCCCTCCCCCTGTAACCCTCTCTTTCTCTTTGTAGTTCTTCACGTGCCTAGTCATTCTTTTTGCCTGTGAAGTCGCCGCTGGAATCTGGGGATTCGTTAATAAAGACAAGGTAAATAAATAAATAAAATGCAGATAGAACATGTGAACTCTGGGTCCGTGTGTACCAAATGCTTCCTCTGCCTGAGGCTCGGTGGTTATGTAGGAGAATCTTACGAGCTGAAGACAGAGCCCAGGTCACCAAGAATGGAATTGAAAGTGACAAGTGCTACTTATAAAATATAAATCCTTCCCTTCCCAGGCAGAGCATCTGGTAAACCTGAACATAAACACGTCTGCATACATACATAGGACATTTTGTGTGGCGTGTTTGCCTAATGTTTGTTTCTCTTATTAAATTGCAGAAAAGGGAAAATCGCTTTGTTCACTTTATTAATCACCTTTCTTAATTCTAATAATTTAATACATCAATATGTCCATTTAAATTTTGATATGTTCTCACAGATTCCCCCCCTCCCCACCTGATGATCTTTGATATTTGTCTGTAATATTTTCATCATGAATACCTGGAAAATATTTTCCTTTGTAACAGAACCCATCTGCTTATCGCCCTCTTGTCCTATTCATTAGTGATGCCACGCGACCTTGTATTTGTGACATCACAAGCAGCAGATTATCTAGGACCTCAGAGAAGGAATGGGTCATTCATTGCTAGCTGCAGGTTGACTTATAAAAGAGGGAAACCTTTTTTGTTTAATTTTTTTCTGTATTGCTAAAGGGTTGGATGAGGACAGGAAATAAGGAAAAGGGACGCTGGAACTGTTTGCCCTGTGTATTTTAAACTGAAATAGAGGCTGACCTGGGGGGCGCAAGAGTAACGTGTATAACGTTGTGTGATCAAATCACGTTGGGGGTCATTTTATCGTCCTGGATTGGCCAATATTGGAAACAGGATACTGGGCTTGATGGGGCCCTTGGCTCTCATGTTTTGTGCTTGCTATAAAGCTTCTTTTGAGGGAGCTTGGGGTCTGAAGTTAGTGATTCAATGGAGAGATGTATATTTCTCTGACAAGCAAGATTAAATGAGCCCTAACTTGGGGGGTGATGCCTTCTGATGGCACTGACAGACCCAGCTGTGAGAGCTCGAGTCTTTCGGGGCAGGAATGGGAGTTTCCTTGCGCGGACACGAACTTGACAGCCCCTCCGTTTTTCCTTGTCCAGGCCACTGCATGGACTTGTTTCCCAGTCTCTGGTTTCTGACTTTGTATATCTTTTGCGTTGAGTTTGGGAGACCCTCTTTCGCCACTGCCTCAAAAGCCCCTGAATATAACTTTTAAGTTCAACCAACAGCCTGCCTACTGGCAGAAGGTACAGACAGTATAGTCCTCCCATATCTGTGTTCTCTTTATCTAATGTCCTTCTGGGTTACCTCTCTACTGGGATATTCTAACTTCTGCTTTCTAACTATCCTTGCACTTCTTGCTGATTGATCGGCTTTCTCCTATGATCTAGTTTCAAAGTGGCTCTATCTCCTTTTTAAATGTTGGTGCCAGCAGCCTGGTTCCATGCTGGTTAAAGTGGACCCATCCCATGGGCTCCCCCTTCCCTAGAATGTTCCCCAGTTTCTAATCTAAAGCTGCCTTCCCTGCGCTATCGTCGCATCTACACACAGACTCTGGAACTCAGCCTGCCTCTGGGGAGGTCCTGTGTGCGGAATAAGGAGCATTTCTGAGAGGTTGGAGGCTGTGCATTTGTTTCCTACCTAAAAATCTAAATTTAGCCTTCTGCACTTCCCTGTGTCATTGGTATCCAGATGTAGCACGACAGTCGGCTTCTCTCCAGCAGTTGCTAAATTCCTATTTAGGTGAAATGCCAAGTCCCCTACCTTCACACCAGGCAGGCAGATTTCCAAGCAACCCTCGCATTTACCAGTCCCCCTGCCCTCTACATTCCTAATGATCGAATTGCCAATTCCAATGGTAGTCCTAACCTTTCCCTCCTTGGGCATGTGTCCCTGGAAGCACATTCTCTGTGCAAGAGGATAAGACATTGACCTGGAGGGAAGCTCCTAACTACAGAATCCCTTTCTGCTATGCTAAGATGATGGTCTCCTTCCAGGTGACCTTGGCTCCTCCAAAACATCACAAGAGCTGCTAGGCTGGAGATGAGACCGGTCTTTGTCTACCTCAGCTCCTCCAGGTCTGTCACTCTGGCTTCCAGAGATCAAACTCATTCTCTGAGAGCAAGGAGATCTTTGCACCAGGCGCACACATACAACCTCTTGCCAACGGGTAGATAAACATACGTGTGGCACTTGGGGCAAAAGACTAGATAGCTCCCACCTGTCTGCTGGATTTCTGTCTGCATCTTAATTTTGTTTAGTAGTTAGTTTTTAAAGCTGTTTAAGGAGTGGGTATGTTTGTTTATTTTATTTCGAGGCTTTTATATACCGAAGTATAGCAGACTGCCTTCACTCCAGTTTACATGGGAACAACTTAATACAATTTAATCTTAGGGTTTTTAAATGCGATTAAGTCTCTTGTGTTTGTCATAGACTAGCAATTGGACTAAAACTAACAGGGTTAATTGCATGTTTGCTTATATCCCTAATTGGCGCTTATTTTCCCAGATGTTCCGTTTCCAGCGCTGTCTGCCTCTTTGGTGCAGAGTGCCTGGGCGCAGTTCAGGTCACAGTCTGTGTCCTTGGTGCGGAGCACTAGGGCACTGTCAGTTTTTGTTGGCTTGGCGTGCTTTGGCGCAGGATAGTGAGCATCCATCCCCCTTGGGAGAGCCTTGGCACAGAAGCTTTCCTTGCCAATGCCAAAGGTGAGATGCATTGCTGTAGCTGGTGTGGGGTGCTTCAGATCCAGATATATATCTGAGGCTTCACAGATTGTGCTCCCTTAAGCTCATACTTGGTGCTATCCGCTCCTGCAGCGCTCAGGATGAGTCCGTATGATGTCAGAGGATGTCTCCGCCCCTTCCAGCACAGAGGGTTCATCAATCGACAGGAATCCAGCTGTCAGAAATCGTGAAGAATTTCTTTGCATTGTTACGCCTAGATACCCAGAGTGGGAAGCAGGAGCCTCTTCTGCCCAACATGAAGGAACTCTTCCTGCGCAGCGAGTCCCAGACAAGTCCACCAGAAGTCCAGACCTCCCCTCATAGACGTCTGGCAGTGGGGGTGCGTCCACTGCCTGGCTTGACTGATTTTGTCCCCTCATGAGTCAGAGGGAGAAGGGGTGGAATCAGTTCATTAGGAGTTACCACTGGTCCATTCTTCCTCAGACACTTGGGGATCCACCCCTCTGTCACCCTTGTCTTAGGAGTCCTCGTGGTCTGGGGTGAAGGACTCAACAGGGATTCCTTTTGATCCCCTGCCTGACTTGACACAGCATATAGCTAAAAAAAAAATTGTCAATCTCAGAAAGAAGCAGGAGCTGAGAACAGATGTTTTCACTTTGATGCAATTTATTTATTGGAAAATTCTTATATTCTGCTTACTCTAAACCAGACGTCCTAGGTGGATCCCATAAAACAAATATTAATCTTACAATAAATAAAATCATAAAAACAAACATGGTAAAAAAAAATCAAAAAGTCATCTGCTGCCAAAATAGTTACACTAATATCAAGTTAGAAACTGTTTTGCTCCTGTTCAAGGAAAGGTTTCCTGATAGATTGAAATGTAATGAAGCTCCCTTGGGAAATTGTTCCACAACCCTGGGCCAATAACCAAAAAAGCCCGAAACCGTGTCTCTTTAAGAATTGTGCGTTTAACGGAGGGTACTTCCAACGGTAGTCCCTCTGCTGAACGTGGCTGGCGTGTAGAAGTGTAAACTGAAAGTAAATCAGTGCCTCTTGCTTTACAGCCTTACCCAGCATACAGCTCGATCCAGTATCGTCCGCTCGAGGATTGCCCGTCTGTAACGTGCTCGTAGCGCACAATTCGGGCGCGCAAGGCAGTTCGGCGATACAGTGTCCAGTTTCACGCGTCCGTATCGCTTCTGAAAACAGACGCATAACCCTTTCCGCACCCGGCATGTAAATGAACGAAAAAGCTGTATAATGAAGGAATTAGCTATTCCCCTGCGATACTGTAACGGGCGCTGATATTATCTCTTCCGTAACCCGCTGTTCTGCCGCGGCCTTAACCTGCTAGTTTACCGCCTCCCCCTAGTAGGAGTTAGTGTAGTGTAGTGTAGGGTAAAAACATTGCTTACCCGCCCTGGTCCCGTCCGGTCTCCTGCAGCCCCGTCCGGACCGGACGGGGCTGCAGGAGACCGGACGGGACCAGGGCAAAAAAAAACAAACGAAAAAGTAGCAAGGCTCGGGCCTGCTATGGTAAGTGTAAAAAGTGTAAAAAACAAAAAACCTGTGTGTTATATAAAAAAATAAAACAATTTTAAATACCTGTCGGAGGGCCGTGGGTCCAGGCGGCCGGTGGGCGGCGGGCAGCCATCAGCGGCATCCGGTAGTCCCTTCTCCCTTCCAAAATCGCCAAAATCGCACGGGCGGGTCGGCAGCGGGGGGGGGGGGGGCGGCAGCAGGATCCGGGAGCGGCGGGGAGGCAGCAGCGGGGTCCGGGGGGTCCGGGGCAGGGGCAGCGGCAGCGGCAGTGGGGGGGCGGCAGCAGGATCCGGGAGCGGCGGGGTCCAGGGGTGGCAGCGAGATCCGGGGAGCCAGCAGCGGCAGCATGTTCGATCGCGCAGGCAGGTAGGTGGCAAAGTAAAGATGGCCGCCTGCACGGGAAAATCGTGCAATTGGCCGCTGAAGACGTGACGTCACGACGTTTGGCGTCACGGGGTGTGACGTCACGTCTTCAGTTCCTTAACTTTCATCCTTTGCACATTGGGCAACCAGTGCAGTTGCATTAGCATGGACGTTACTTGTTTCCTTTTACCCCTGTACAACTGACCGTGCTGCTGAGTTCTGATGAATTTTGCAAGGCCCAGCAACGTTTAGGCAAGCCAATAAAAAGCATTGCACTAATCAACCATTGTTTGCATAAAGGCCTGCACAACAGTTCTGAAATCAGTTTTTGTCAAAACATATTTCAGATATTGCAGCAAATTATAGAAATCTGTCCTCAGCACTGATCTAATGTGTTTTAAAAGTCAGTGCGGAGTCTATTTGGGACCCAGATTTGACAACATCCATAAAAGGCAAAAAAAGAGCCATCAGTTGAAAGCCCAAAAGGCTGCGAGAAATCCACATAGCTTCCTTTTTTTTTTTTTTTTTTTTTTTTTTTTGCTAAACTTACTGACAATTCTTTATCCAGGATCTAACCTGCACCATACAGTTAGCAACAGAGTACAATGTAAGTCACACATTCTTTCATACTGGATATTATCAGCATATACTTTATAAAAACCTGAACATACATCCAATATATAACAAAGCGGTTGCATATACAAATTAAACAATGTTGCAGACAAGCAAAACCTATCAGATCCCTGTTTTTAATGTTTGCCAAACAGACTGCTGCCGATCAAATCTAACTTGTTCTCTATGTAGCAAATGAAAAGTAAAACACTGAAGGTCATCGCCTCCAGCTCTCAAATTTTTCAACGTAGGCAGCCTAATGTTCTGACATCGTGTCAAACACAGATGAAATGGAAAGAAACTGCTGTCATTGCTCAGCCTTGATCCAGTTCACAAAAAAATAAAATCAACTGGTACAAGTAAGGTCTCTGCTATGCTCACAGTGAAATCCACACTGATGTGGATTCAGGAATTTATCATCCAAAAATTTTATAAGTTGAGTAAGTACAACTTTTTCAATCAATTTTGCAAGTATAGAAAGATTTAAGATAGGTCTATAGCTGGAACAGAGATCAGAAGGCAAACCACCATGCTTTAAAACGAGTCGCAGTATTGCCTTTTTGAGTACACTAAGAAATATCCCTTCTTCTAGAGAGAAATTCACTAACTTGACCAAAGTTGCTAAACATACATCTTTTGCCATATGGAATATCCAGGAAGGATACGATCTAGCAAACCACCAGATGCTTTTAACTTACTGAAGGCTACTTCAGGCTCCTTAGAGGACACGCGTTGAAACTTAGTCCACCCCACCCACATCATTATCAGACATTGCTTTCTCAGTAGCATCCACTCCGGACAACAAGACCCTCAACCTTGTTTATGCATTAATCCACAAAGCAGATACACGATCTATAGACTTTGTTCATTCACATAATGTCTTAATTATACTAAATAGTTTAAATGGATGAGTCAACAAAGGTTAAAGTTGTATTGAGCAATATTAAACTGAGCTCAAAATAACCAGGCCTGACAAATCGTTCTCAGAAGTGGCCTGCTTGTTGTTACCTGTGCTCAGCCTGACACATCACCCCCACCTGGCCTATTCAAGTCTGATTAAACCAAGTAACTGAGCCACAAACATTTTGTTATCTTCTTTCAATTTTATGCATAAACAAAGCCAGTATTGAGGAAAATGATTCAACCATCTGGAGGGTGGAGTTGCAGACCAAATCTACCTACGTCACTTTCCATTCTCCAGGTTAATTTGTCCATGATAGTCTTTCTAATCCTCTATATGTTGGCGATCACAATCTTTCACTGGAAATTGGAGCTGAAACTGAAATTTAATAGTGATCAAACCACAATACCAATTCGATCAACATGCCCATCTAGCATTATCAACTAATCATGAATATGTCCTGCTTTGAGTGAGAACAATCAATTTGAGTTAGTTGTAGGGCAGAATATGCTTCTAACTCATTGTTTACTATCCACATTGTACTTAAATCACCTAGGATTAGAATATTACTAGTCCTCTTGGACAAAGCTGAAAAATACTCTCCCCAATGGTGTTAATTCATTCCTGTTGTGCCCCAAATAATCCAATCATATAGTCTTACTGTTAAGTTTTCACAGCTTTCTGCATAATTCATATCCATACCAGTTCACGGCAGCCTCAAAGAACTCCAGATTAGAATGTGGCATGCCTTCCAGTAGCCCAAAAATTGGTTTGAAGTACCAAGTCCAATTCTTTCAGTGTTTGGAGTAGTCCATCTGCCACACAGTGGTAGTAAAATCAGCATTGAAATGGGTGAAGCGCTTGAGAGACCACTCCCAGTGTACCCCTTGACAAGGATCCAAAAGTTTTGGATGCCTTTTGGAAGGGCTTGCCGAGTGCTACACTTAGCACAAGAAGTACAGCTTACCAGCTGTTTATGGTACGATATTTACACAAGGGAAATAAATTTAAAGAAAAAAGTGCATGCTGAAGTTGAAACCTCTTTGGAAGACAAGAGTCAGGTGGAATGGGAAACACCTTATTTAGTCTGCATATGAGGTCTTTAACACTGTGGCTAAAACCTCTACAGTATCTATAGGAACCAGAAGGCTCCTGTAGTCGCAAAGAATGTTCCCTAGTGGATGTTCCTTATATGAGGGAACACCTACCAGGGAACCACACCAAGGAGAAGTGGGTCCTGAAAATTGGAGTATAGCTACTGCTTGTGTTTTTCACACCTTCCTACAATCCTCGGAGCTCAGACTTCTGTTATGATCCCTCTCAATCTGCTCAGCTGCAACTATTGTGGAAGATTTACTCATCAACCGGGAGCTGCCTTTCCCTACCTGTCTGTGTGTAGACAAAGGACCAGAGACAGGAGCTCCAAGGAGACTTAGTTTTTATTAGCAGTAGCAAAGAATTTTGTGCACAAAGGAGAAGTCGCCAGAGCCTGCACAATGCAAAGATCTGAACACTCAGACTTTACGGCATATATATAGAGAGAGAGAGATTCAGGACAATAGCTAAATGTAAGTCACATAATCCTCAGCAGCTTGCAGATGCAAAATCCAAAATCTGGCTGTAGTCAGAGATGTGAAAAAAGTCTGCCTAAGTGCATGACAAATTGTTGGTTCCATTTTCTGAAAAGAGCCAAACATATAGCATGGCTCTTTCTATGTCACGCAGAGAAAGGAATGATCCCAATCCACAAATTGCGTTACAGTTCTTGTTTAAACATAATTCTGACCAGTCCAGTGTTCCTAGAAAAGCCAGGGACTTTCCAATATGATACTGACTTCATAATATATCAGTAACTGTGTCTCTGCCTAAGAGACACAGATCAGCCTAAGGGTAATCTATGAAATGATTGTATTGTAACCTATTTCTGAATTAGCCCTTGACTACCTTGCTGTTAGAGCAAAGTATCCTTATGCTTTGATAACAGCATTTTCTTATCTACTTTTTTGTCTACTAGATTTAACCCTATTGTTAGGTCCAAAGGATAACTGTCAGAGCCAAGCTAGCCTCTGATTCTGTTCCATACTATAAATAGCCTCCATCCTTCAGCAGAAGGCCATAGAGCTTATTCCCCAGGAAGTATAGGGGGCTGAAGCCCATCTTGGATGTGCAGAACCTGAACAGATTGTTGGTTTGGGAGTGTTTCAAGACTAATTCCCTTCAGGTGATTCTGCCCATCATTCAGCTAAAGGACTGGATATGCGCGCTTTATCTGGAAGATGCTTGGCGCATATTCCTGTTCACCCCATCTATTGGAGGCTCCCCAGGTTTGTGGTGGAGGGTGTGCACTACCAATATAAGGCGGCCCAATTTGGCCTCTTGACTGCTCCAAATATTCACAAAGTGTCTTGCAGTTGGGGCTGCAATGCTGCGCAGGCAGGGAGTCTGCATGTTCCCATACCTGGACGATTGATAATGGCCATTCTTTGGTTGGCGTACTTGAGTTCCTCCACACTACAGCTTCTCCAGTCTCTGGGATTTCTGGTCAATTTCCAGCTTGATCCTGTCCCAGAGCTTCCACTTATAGGAGCCTGAATAGACTTGCTTCAGGAGAAGGCCTTTGTACCTGCCTAAAGAGCTGGAATTTTGATGGGCCTTGTGAGATCCCTTCTAAAACAAAACTGGACGTCAGGTCAATCTTTGTCCTCCTACATGGCCCAGCAATACATGTTTCATCTGATTCAATTACACGTATGAGGTCTTCCGTGGGACCTCTGATACCATTGGAATCAACCGTTCCAGCCATTATCCTTTATTGATAACTTCTGAAATGCATGCATCCTTCCAGTAGTGGATGGACCTGGAGGTTCTGGTACTGGGGTCTCAATGCATGTAATCATATGTCATTTGACTGTCTACTGATGCCTCCACCAGAGGTTGGGAAGAATGTGCTAGTGCTGCATGAACCCAAAGGATGTGGTCTCGAGTAGTCATCTACAAATCAACCTTCTGGAGCTGCGACCCAACCAATATGCTCTAAGGACTTTCTTCCACCTGCATACAAGCAAGAGAATTTTGATTCAGAAGACAGTCAGTTGGTCATGCTCTATATAAACAGAGGTATGGACTCGTACACCCTCTGCAAAGAGGCTCTCCAAATTTGGTTCTAGGCTAGACATCACAGTGTGTTATCGCCAAGTGACCCACCTATTGGGTGTCCAGAATACACTTGCAGACCATCTGTTTTGCAACTGCATGAATGGTTTTTGGATCAAGAGGTTGTGAACAACTTGTTCCCAAATGGACACCGATAACTTGCCTGTTCGCCTCAGAAGACAACTGGAAAGTCCAATTTCTATTCCATGCATCTGAGCAATTGCAGATTTAGCTCCCAATGCTTTTATGATGCATTGGAGCATCTGTCTACTGTATGCATAACTACCAATTCCACTCATTGCCAGGACTGTACAGAAGGTCCTTCATGACAAGGCAAAGATTGATCTTTGCAGCCCCAGTCTGGATACAGCAAACATAGTATCCTTCATCTGTCAGTTCAGCCTCCATTTCCCTTGAGGGTTTTTCCAACTCATCACCCAGGAGGGCGGCAGATTCTGCCATCCAAATCTGCCTTCGCTGGCTCTCAAGACATGGATGTTTACAAATAAGCAAACTTGCTTTTCTTTAACAAAATTAAAGGATTTATTTCCAGAATTCTTGTTCAGGAGGAAGGCGCACAGCTTTCTCTTCCCACCTCCTCCATTACCTCTGAATACTCCAGCATAGAGATGTGTAATGTTCTCTAGAGAATGTGTGTTCTTCCTGATTTAAATATTGGGGGGGGTGGGAGGGGAAGGGAGGCAGAGGGTGGTTCACACGTTGGCCGTTGTTTAACATGAATCTGTGGTGTTATGAAAAAGCAGCAATGAGCTCATGGTGGTGTGCAGAGCAAACCATCACTGTGAGCATCTGAGTGTATCAGTTGCATTGGTTGTATTTATGTGAAAATCAATAAAGTAGATTTGAAAATTAGATAAAAATAGACCGTTTGGCCCATCCGATCTGACCAGTTGAGATTCCTTCTCTTTGGTTCTCTTCCACTTTGGATAGATGAGCATGTAAATTTTCCCCAACCCCCATGCCTTTAACTCGGTATACGTGGGCTTGGAGAGGGATGGAGGTCTTCATCTTGGCAAGCCCCCCCCCCCCCCAGTTTCCTGCTCATACTCTTAGTTGGATTACAGCTGTTTTGTGAATATAGACAGGTTTCTCCAGGCCTTCTGCTCTCTCCACAGATTGCGTATGAAGTGCAGCAGTTCTATAACGAGGCATATCAGCAAGCCCGTTCCGGTCCAGATTCTAATAAGGAAAAAGCCAAGGCTGTCCTGAAGGTGCTTCACGAAACGGTAAGGTCTCTGATTCTCCGTAACACAACCAAATGACCCTGACAATTTCCATATGGAATACACTCGTGGAGCCTCCTAAGTCATACTGTCACGTCATTAGAAATCTGAGCTGGCTTTATTCCAACAAGAGCAGAGCCCATGCATTCACCTGGCAGCAAAACCATAACAAAGTCACAGGGCATCATTTTAAAAAGACCAGAAGGACAGGTATTTAAAAACAGTTAACAAGTAGTGTTATCAAAGCAGTTGATAATCGATTAAACATCAAAAACTTGTCTGAACAGCCCGATGTTTTTTTGGTTTTTTTTTTAAAAGCCTGACCTGCTGATTTTGAGCGTCGCTGTAAAAATAATTAATTCCACAAGGGAGGTGTTGCACAGTAAAAAAGACTGCTTCCAGCTAACCAAAATTTGGAAAGGGCAGGGACCGATGCCCAGGGCAGCACAGAATGCAGCAGAGAATCCTTGAAGTATCTTGGGACCTCACCTATACAAGGCCAATATCAGAATCTGAAATGCAATAGGCAGCCCAGCATAAACCTTCCAAAAAAAAAGTACTTCAGTAGGAAATGGGTTATGAATCCACAAAAGCAGGGCCTGAAAAGATTCCACTGTATAAAATCTGGACCCCAGTTCTTGGAAACTGCTCTGCCACAGGGCGTTGTCTGGAAAACCTGGTGTTGCACATCCGCTTATGTGATGCACTTCAGAAAAGGTGCATTCTTTTCCTGCAGCAGTCTGTGCTCACAATTTTTGTGTGTTTTTTTTAATAATTCACAGTTGCAGTGTTGTGGTACCAATACGGTCGTCAAGTTGATGGAGGTTTTCAGCGACGATATCTGTCCAAGGGATATCTCAATGCTTTTAAACCAGGTAGGCCTACCAAACATTCTGTAGGTCCAGCATGGAGGGTAGGGTAACTTAACTTCTTATCAGTGTGGATGGAGGTGGGGGGGATATGTATTTTCTCCACTCTGAGGTGGTGGGATTCAATGTAAGCTTTCTCCACTGCTTCCTTGGTCACTCTTCTCCCACCATCCTGAAACTCTCCTGTTCTGTCAGTATGCATGTGGTGTTTTTGGAGGAGAAATCCTTCCTGTTATCCATTCTCCTCGGGTGCCATATTAATCTTTTTTTTTTTTTCATATTCCTGAAGCAAATTCACGGTATATGCGTGGAGTTTGGGTTTTGTCTTTCGGAGGCTTACTGGTCTGCCGGTTTTGGGTTTCAAGCTTCGACTTGGGCTGTGGGCACTTAGTGTCTTGGTTTGCAAGTATCTGTCGCAGAGTCAGTTACAGCAGCACCAGGGAGAGAACCAAGAGTCGGAGTAACTAAACCCCCAAAGGAAGGGGAAAATAATTGTAGGAAGACTGAAGGAAGTGCTAGCCCTAGGCATTCTTGAGGAAGCATTTCAGTCGCGCTGACTTCCTTATTTATATCTGATGTAAATTCACTGGCTCTTTCTGTTGTGTATATCTGATGTGTGTGTTTTATGAATGTTTACCATACCCAGCCGTGCAGGTTATAAATCTTTTAAAATAAAATGTATGAATAGTTGGCCTATGTTAAAGGTGCTGCTGGAAAGTGTTCCCCTACAGAAAATGCCTAAGATGAAAAGTAAGATCTTTTGGGTTTAGCTGTGGGAGGCTGCTTTGACTTCCAACTCTGGTCATAATTACCCATAATTATTTTATTTATTGTAAAAACAGTTATTTGAGTAATCATGACCTACATCTGTGAGGCACTGTATTGAGCTCATGCTGTGCTTTGTAGAATTAAAATCACTGCTTTGGGTTTGGGATATAATTCTACGAGAACCCTCCCGGTGCTAGTTTAACTCAAGAGCTACTCCCTGGGTGGCTGCCTGGCCAGCTGACCCCCCTTGTGTTTGGAAGTAGCTGCAACCTTTAAGTAAGTGTATGAGGTACTTCTGAGATATTACAATAGAGATGAGATGTCGCCAAAACACGTATAACCGTTACTAAGGATTTTGGCAACAGAAAATCTCTCAACTGGCAAATCGTTTGCAAATTCACAAATAAAACCTAGAACTTTGAGACTGGAAGGAGACCTGAATCTAACCATAAGCCCATATTTAATAGTGCATGTGAAAAGGTCAATTCCTGACGATTCAGCACCACTCTAGAGAGAGTTCTATCTGAGAGTGCAATAAAACAGGTCCTGTTTGGCGACAGAGGGATGAACTACATGACCCCTTTATAAACCTACTTCTTTGTGACTGATTCCAGAACAGTGACACCTCTGATGCGATCTTTGATGGAATAAAGCCATGTGTGGCAAAGTGTTTATGAATAAAAGAAAGCCCCTGATTATCCCTCGTGAGTGTTCACCGTGTGCTCTCTCTCCCATCAGGACTGTAACCAGAAGATTGATGAACTCTTCTCTGGGAAACTGTACCTGATTGGCATAGCAGCCGTTATTGTAGCTGTTATTATGGTAAGTGGTGCCATACGTCTTCCTGGATGGGGCTAGCTTTCTACGGGAGATGTAGGTCTGGTTTCTGGCTCGAATTCCTGCTTGCTTGCTTCTTGGGTCAGTTGGGCACATCTAGGGAGAGCCAAATAACATACTCGGCTAACTCCAAATATCAGAGCTAGCTGGATAAGTTATTGAGCTAACTCCTCCCTGCCCCAGAATCTCTCTCATTATCCAGCTAACTTTTCACTGATATGCACTGGGATATTCAAAGTTAACCGTCTAGCTGGATAGCATGTGAATTATCTGACTAAATGGCTTTGAATATGGACCCCTTGGTGTTCATGTATCATTAGTGAATACACAAGAACAAATTCCTTTTACAGAATATAACCTTCACTCATCTCTGAGAATACTGCTACCACATATAACACATTTTTATTGAACAATTAGAAAAACTAGGTTGTGGCAGCTGAGATACAGAATGATGTACAGATATCCTGACACTTTTTTTTTTCAAATCTAGTTACATTTTTCAGCTGTAAAGCTTCATGTTTCTATATCAAACATAACTAAACCACACTAAGTATGTATTTGTAGGAAAGACCTATCCGTCCGGGTATGAAGGATGCGTTTTTATTTTTATGTTTAGCTGATGTCTTTTCTTTGGTAGCTCAAGGTGAGTTAACATTCATGAATTTCCCAGTCCCAGAGTGCTCACAGTCCAAGGGCCCATAGACCCAGAATGATTGACTTGATTTGTTTGCTTTATATTCTGCTTTTCAGGCCCTGGAAGAAAAGCCTTAGTAAACCAGGCCCTAAGTTAGTACCTTAGGTGAAGTGATGTACCCAAAGTCATAAAGAAACATTAGCAGGATTTGAGACCCGATTTCTCCGATTCTCATCTCAGTCTCTCCTTTAACCACTAGCCCATTTCTCCACTCCTGTTTTTAAGGCCATGGATAGCAAAAGATTTTCTTACTGCAGGTAGAAATATATCCTGTAACTGCAGTTAATTTCCAAATAATATCAAATGAAAGCTCATGTGGGATATTCAGGATATTCTTAATCCTTCCCGATTCGCCCATCCAAAATGTCCTTATATTGTTACAGAAATATAACGCGCGAGGAAGTTCCTATTTGATGGGCCAATGCAAAAAAGCGCCGAGCACAGCGCACAGTTTAACCCTCAGTTGTGCGCTTATTTTATGTAGTAAGAAGTTTTGTACATAAAAAATGTGCATACAACATTGTGTGTTTTTAAGTTAGCTCATGCTAATGATGGCATTAAGTATTAACACCCCAATGCAAAGAGGTGCACTAGATTACCTCCTGTTTTCTTAGCACTTAACTCTGAGGTGGAGTAAAGTTTCCACGGTTGATGTTGGTCCATGGCTGAAGATTGGGTTTCGATGCCGAGACCTGTAGTTGGAATTTTACGCATGCATAAAATGTGATTGATCATGCACAAAAAATGCTTTCTGCACGGAACACGTTTTGTGCACAGAAATCATATTATATGCACGGAAAACATGGTTTATGTACTCGCGTAATGTTTTCCGTGCATAAAATACGATTTATGTGCCCACAAAATACTTACTGCGCAGAAAGCACAAATCGTATTTTATGCACGGAAAACGTGATTTGTGTGCATAAACCATGTTTTATAAGCACAAACTTGTTTTTGTGTGCGCTAATAGGTGAATTTTAAAAGCCCGGCGTGCACCAAAACTGGGAGGTACGCGAGCGTCTGGCTGCTGCACGCCAAGCGGATTTTAAAAGTTCGCGCACAAGTGAGAGCCCAAGAAAGGGGCGGGACAAGGGGTGGGGCATGTGCGTTCCGGGACTCCCCTGCCGCATAACATTTCTACTGCTATGGCTGATGTAAAAAAAAAAAAAAAAAAAAGACAACTTAAGGGTTGGGGTTAACAGGGGAAGGGAAGCTAGAGGGGTTTGGAAATCCTATCCCGTAACTGGATGAACTGGGAAAACTAGTAATGGCATCGGCGCGTGTCTCTTATAAAAATTCCCCCACGTACGTGGTAGAGGCAGCATTTGTGCCCAGATGCACACGTCCATATAAAATTGCACACATGTACTTGTGTTCAGCCTATTTTATACCATGGGTGCCTATACACATGTATGTTATAAAATGGCTGCGTCCTTTGACGCAGGCCAGCATACACGGGTCCATGTGCACCCGCACGCCAGTATCCATTACAGTCTAAGCCTTTTCTAGGTGCACATGTTCTGGTTTGTGTGCATTTGCATAACAGCTTAATCTGTTGAGAGCTAAAAGAAGAAGAAAAATGTGCTTGTGCGCTGAATTCCAGCACCCAGTTTTAAATGCTCATCTCTTTGCTTTGGCCCCTCTGTGTGGGGAAAACTAGCATCTTATCTTCCCGAGTTTGGAGATTTTTGGCTGGTGTCCAAGCTGCCCTTTAAGCAATAAAATGTGTCTGCGTGAGGAATGTGGAGAACGAAGCCCACAGTGGCTTGCTCCAAAATGCTAGGCTATTGAGCAGGTTCCCTAGAGGCCACTTCCCAGCCTTTGGCAGCCCGCCCTCACCCCTGACACTGCAGTGCATTCTGCAGACATAGACAGAATCCTGAAGCCACTTCAGAGGACGCCAGCACCTGACCACAAGCTTCGGGGACACTTTTTTTTGCAATTAATGAATATACATTTTCCATGCCAATGTAATACAGTGCCATAAATGAAGCCATTTAAATCTTTGGGAACTTTCCAGGTTAAACTGAGTTCTTGTTTCTTCAAAGATCACAAGCTACTTTTATTACCTGATCCAGGAGCTGTATTCCTAGTCTTTGCCACCCTTGCCAATTTAATGCAGAAAGTGTTGATTTTGAATATTTGATTGTACCATGGGGAGCATTTGAGGTCTTCCCACTTCATTTTCAGTGAGTTGGCCAATATGCAAAATGCTGTGCAGGAATACAGAACCCTCCGGTACACTTTTTAGGAACCGTTGCTGGAATATGGCACAGGGGAAGCGTTAGTCGTCTCTCCAGTTTTGCAGCCATAAAACACCTTCTCGCGGTATATATATATATATGCATGCTGATGCAGAGAAAAAGGGTTTAGGAAGTTGACAGTCTTTCTTTGTTCGTTTTAAGTTCTCAGAGGGCTATATGCAGAGGTCTTTCTCCCCCCCCCCCCAGCAGAAATCATATGGGCCACTTTCTTATTCAAAAAAATATATATATATCCACGCCCCCCCCCCCTGACGTCACTGGGAGCCCCGGCGACGGTTGAAGAGCGCCTCACCATCAGGCGCCGTGCGCCGAAGGGGCGCGACAAAGGGGCTCTCCCCTTTGTGCACCCCTTCGTGCAATCCTTGTGCTTCTAAAAAAAAAAATCTTTTATATTTTTCTGTAATTTAACCTTTATTCCAATTCTTTACCTTTTCTTTTCGCTTCTTAACAATTTTAATTAGAAATGTTCATTGTATTAGACTATGGAAATTTATTTCCTGCTATTCTGTTTAATGTAAACCGGTATGATTTACATCGGATGTAAGAATGTCGGTATATAAAAATTATAAATAAATAAATATCTGGTGAAAGTATGAGCAACATACTTATTACAGTATATAATGTATCTGCTGCATAATAGACATTTTAATAGCTTTGTCTTCACCATCGAAAGTATCATGGTGACCACTCTTAAAGTCATTTCTTGAAGTAAACCGTCAGCTTTTCCCATACTATTAAAAATTGGCTTTTCAAAATCATTATGGTCTATCACTCCCAATAGTTTCTCTCTCCCTCTGAAATGAGTAAAATAGATTCCGTACAACGAGCATTAAGGAGGAGGTCTTCAATCCTAAAACCTCCTGATAAATTGAGAACCGAACATAGTAACACAGTAAATGACAGCAGAAAAAGACCCAGGTAAAGATTTAAATGTCTAGTTTAGTTGTTCAGCTATGTCTGTTTTCCTCCGATACATCTAAGAAGCTCTGAGGTTCATTCTAGATGTATTTATTTATTTGTTCATTTTTATATACCATCATTCGGTGCAGCCATCATAACGGTTTACAGAAATCAAGCAAACAATTAAAACATAGTTGCATAAATTAATAGTGGGAGAGAAGAAGGGATGGGGGAGAGGTTGGTGGTGAAAAAGGGAGCATAAGGAAACGAAGGGAAAAGGATTATGGTAACAGTATTGGTATTTAATCATCTTCGGGATGGTCTTCTAGTGTTATAGGTTCATATTGCTATAATAATGGTTGATGCCAGATGTTGTTTCATTATCTCTAGATGGATTCCAGTTCCTCTTCTCAAGGTTTAGCTATGTCGAAAATACAAGCATCCTTAGCAGCAGGAATTAAAGATAATCTGAGTATTCATTTTAAATGTGAAGTAATGGAAAATAGGCTGAGAACTAATAATCTTTGCCTGTTGAATTTTCCCCGTATTCCCGCCTAATTTCTAGGGAGGAATTGTTTATGAAATGTGTGTTTGAAATGCTTCAATTGTTGCCTGAGAGAAAGTTTCTATTGTCTAGATGCTTTTATATTCCTAATAAGAGATTACCAAGCAAAGTAGAAGGGGCCACCGATGTATGGCTCCCTTCTCTAGCTCGGATCTCGCTTTTTTTCCTTCAATGACAGCATTTCCATTCCTTCTATTTTAATTGTTTCTTTTGCCTTGACTAGTGATAAAGATGGGTTCTTTCAGCAAATATTTCAAGTATAGGGAGTCCCTGTTTTCTGGAGAAATAATTCAGGCATTTCCCGATGTCTCTAAGGAGAGAGAGGTTAGGAAGAAGCAATTTCTCCAGTTAAAATCTCAGGACCTCTTTCTAGATGCCTCATTTTATTTGAAATTTCCAAGTAAATGTAGAGTCACATTTCAAGACAATCGGTTTATTTCAGATAAATCTTCCTAAATGTTTTCTTTGTATTAGTGGCTTCCTAAATGGAGACTTGATAGGATTTCTTGTATTTTTTATGAAAGGTTTTCTTCCTTTTTCTTGGATTGTCATGTTTTCTGTAAATGTGATTTAAAATCAATAAAGATAATTCTTTTAAAAAAAAAAAAGAGACCCATGTGGTCCATCCAGTCTACCCAGCAAGGTTTTTAGGGTAATAATGGCCGCTCCGTGCGGGTCGCCTCCATGCCACCTCTAACAGTTTAGGAATAGAAGCGTCTCAGATGAATGTATCATCCACGTAGAAATAGATAATTTATATTCACCATTACTAATGGTGAACCCATGAATTTCTTTAGTTCATCTAATAGCAAATACTAAAGGTTCTAGTGCAAAATTTAAATAAAAGTAGAGATAAGATCTACAGCTGGACTCTCCACTTAGCTCTGTACAGGATATTATCAAATAACTAACTTGATCTCAGGACCTCTGACCAGTATAATAAATAGCCTCCTATCCCAAGGAAGCTACCCAGACATCCTAAAAACCGCTTCACTCAAGCCCCTCCTCAAGAAACACAATTTAGACCCAAATGTTCCAGCAAATTTCAGACCCATCTCTAACCTCCCTTTCGTCGCTAAATTAACGGAGAAATTGGTAAACACACAGCTTTCTGACTACCTGGAAGACCACAAGATCCTACACCCTTCGCAATATGGTTTCCGGAAATCACGCAACACGGAAACCCTCCTCATCTCACTAACAGACCATATTATTATGGGGTTAGATAAAGGACATTCCTTTTTACTAGTCTTGTTAGACATTTCGGCGGCTTTCGACACCGTCAATCACACCATCCTGTTGGATCGTCTAGCAGATATCGGCATCTCGGGATCTGCGTACAACTGGTTCAAGTCCTTCCTCAGTAATAGGACTTACAAAGTCAAAATCAATAATAAAGAGTCTCCCCTAACAAAATCTAATCTGGGCGTACCACAAGGATCTTCTTTATCCCCAACCCTCTTCAACATATACCTCCTCCCCCTCTGCCAAATGTTAACAGATCTCAATCTAATTAATTATCTGTTCGCTGACGACGTACAGATTCTAATCCCCATAACAGATTCAATAGCAAAAGCGCTCACCCATTGGAATAACTGCCTACTTTCCATCACCAATCTACTCAATAGCTTAAACTTGGTCCTTAACGCTTCTAAGACAGAGCTTCTCCTCATCTCCTCAAATGATAATATCCATCAACCAACATCATTCAACGCTCACATCACATGTAAACAGGTGAGAGATCTTGGGGTGATTCTAGACAACCGACTAAACCTCAGGAAAATGGTCAACACAACAATGAAAGATTGCTTTTACAGATTACAGGTCCTAAAACGACTTAAACCTCTCTTATTCTTCCACGACTTCAGGACAGTCCTCCAAGCGTTACTGTTCTCCAAAATAGACTACTGCAGCGCCCTGCTACTAGGACTTCCCAAATCCTCTACTAAACCGCTGCAGATGATTCAAAATGCGGCAGCAAGATTGTTAACCAGTACCAGCCGCCACGATCACATATCACCCATTCTCAGGAATCTACATTGGTTACCAGTAAATTACAGAATTCTTTACAAATCAATCACCTTAATCCATAAAACTATCCATCATCAACTTCAACTTGACCTGGAAATACCTCTTAAACTCTTTTCTTCTATCAGACCAACTAGAGACATGTACAAAGGCACTCTGAATGTTCCCCCCACTAAAGCCTCACGCCTCGCTATGACCAAAGACAGAGCCTTTTCAATAGCAGGCCCATCGATCTGGAACAGTATCCCATCAAACCTCAGACTGGAGCCATGCCTTTTAACTTTCAGAAAAGGACTTAAGACCTGGCTCTTTCAACAAGCCTTCCCTGAACCAGACAATCAATAGTTGGCCTTCATTGCCACTCGGTCTGGCACTCCATTTTTCAATGAAGGAATAAATGGACTCTGAGTCATTAAGGTTAAAACACCGTCTAAGTTTTTAATTTGTACTTTCCATGGTAAAATTTCTTTTACCGGCCTATCTTCCTTCCAGCTTGTTGCAAGCTTCCAAGTTCTCTCCCCTTGTTGATTGTAATTTTTGACTTATTCCTACTTATTGTTATCTTTCGTTTACGTGGATTTGTTACTCTTGTTGTTTTTCCCTTTTGTTAATCTGTAAACCGATCCGATATGGTAATTTACTATGAAGGTCGGTATAAAAAAACTGTTAAATAAATAAATAAATAAATAAATAACCTTATGGGTGCAATAATGACCATTTAAAAATCCTGATTCATGTGAATTAATTCGCCCATGACATTGCTTAATCTTTAGGCATTTAATATCTTATAGGCCAATATTCAGTAAGCCATTCAGTGGACAAGTTATTTGGCTAAAATTAGTGGGATAACTTGTCCCGTATATTTGGCGGGATGAATATTCCCCTGAATATACTCTCGTAAAGTTAGCTGGTGACATGTAGCCAGGTAATTTGAAAACCTAACCGGATCTGTTTGAATTGGGCCAGTTAGGTCTTCATCCGGCCTTGTGTGGCCAGGTACGTAGCACCTGGAAATTAAAAAAAAAAAAAAATAGTACAGGGGTCTTTGGCCCAATTTTCTTACCTCAGCCCACCACACTGCATCGGCCCTGCTAGGCTCACACTCCCCACTAAATGTTAAAATTGCGCTGGGGTCTGTAGACCGGGACTCCTCCCCACTCACCCATTCTCATTGTCTTTTTTTTAAAAATCGCTTTCCCGCCCTGGACCCCTGCCCCATTGTGTAGTAATACTGAGGTGGTGAGACCTGCCCCACCACCACTACCGACCGGGCCCTCTCCATCCACCCAACACAAAGCTGCGATGGACGTACCAGGAGCTAGTAACTGCTGTCCCTTGCTCCCGGCAGGGGGGATATTGCCGGCTCAGTATTAATACACGGTGGGTGGGTGGGGGGCAGGGTACCGGGGGAGGGCAGCATCCCAATCTGCAAGCCCTGGAGCAATTTCTAACATTTAGAGGAGAAGGCACAGACTGGCAGGACCAGCGATGCATTTTAGTGGGGGTGAGGTAGAAAAGTGGGCCACAGGATCCTTTTAAAAAAATATATATATATATTTATTTCAAAGCACTACTTATCTGGATACCTTTTGAAGTATCCAAATAAGTAGCAAGTTATTTGGCCACACAGGAGTGGATAACTTTAGACCTGCACTGAAACTGACTTAGCCACATATAGTTCAGAATCAGCTAAGTTAGCCAGATAATGAAACTCTTCTCAGAAATGCCCTCAGAACATTATTATTATTTTTTTTTTTAATGACTATAGTCAGATAAGTGGCTGAATATTGCCAAACTTGCCATTTAGATGGATAACTTGCAAGTTATCTGTCTAAATGGCTTTGAATATTGACCTCTTAGCATACATTTTACAGTCCACATGAATTTATGATGGGCCTGTAATTTGGGGTGAGCTCTATCAAGATTATAATGGCCTTGGCAAAGGTCTCCTCCATTTTATTCTGGGAAATGAAATCTTGATACAGTTTAAGTTTGGGAGCCAGCTTGCTATTAAAGGCTTGATAAAACTCTACCATAAAACCACCCAGTCCTAGAGACTTAAGAGGAGTTAGAGATTTAATGGCGTCCTGAATATCCTTCTCTGTAATTGTAGAATCCAATTGACATTTTTCTCTAGATGTACCTGGAGCCAATCCCAATGCATTAAGAATTGTATTAATGTTCTTAATATTACATATAATTTCAGATCAATACAGCCTGCCTAACAATTTATGTAATACTATTCCAATCACAATAGTAGATTTCTAGCCCACCAATTTTAAATGCTTGCTATTTGTGGATTACACGCAACATAAAAGTATTCTCTTGCAAATACAATAAAACATCCCAGACATTAAAAAAAAATGAATAATTAATTTAATTAATCATGTGGTGATTGTACGGTTTGAATTCTCTCCGTGTTCCTTCTTGCTTTTAAGTATTGCACTAAATGATCACTTATTACATTACATTACTTATTCTTTCTGAGTCGCTCACCTGTTGACACTGCATGGTATTGTTTGTTGAAATTTCAGAAGCTGAAATACAAAGTGCTCTTTCCTTTTTAATGTGTTTTGTTTCTTCCCAGCTCTGAGATCCCCATTCACAAAGGTGTATTAAGTGGTAGCCACCCAAATTGCAAGTCATTTATCCTGGGCCCCATTGTTTTCAGAAGGGTAGCCAACTCTGGTCCTCAAGCCACAAATGGGATATCCGTAATAAATATACAGGAGGTAGATCTGCATGCACTTCCTCTGTTATGTTCAGATCTATTTGAAAACCGCACAGAGCAGCATATCTGTGAAAAAAAGACATTATATAAAGGTGCTAAATCATAAAATCATTAATCCATACAATCATATTAAAACAAAGTACAAGAATAAAAATATCACATTAGATCATAGTGCTTCATAAGACATAAATATATGCATAAAAATATGATAAAAATGTAAAATGATAAACCCATTCATTATATATGTAAAAAGAGAGAGCAACAGAAAAACACTAAGATATCTATGATGGTGCCTGTATTATAAACATAATACATTTAAAAATTAAAAAGCTATAAATATTAGAAAATAAAAATCAAAGCTAAAATAATAAGCATCAAAATAAAATGAATTATAAAATGTACCTTGTTTGCAAACTGAGGGGGTTATTTTCCAAGCCGCGTTATGGGCTTTTCGCATGCATTAAGGTGTTTTTGCATGCGAAAACGCCTTAACGCATGGTGCAATGCTATCTTAGAAAAGGGGTGGAGCTTGGGCGGGATTTCTGGCCAAGTGGGTTGGCTTCGCAATTTGCGAAGCCATATCGCACAGTTTTAACGCAGAAAATAGCTACACCTTTTTCATTTGTGTTAAGCTGTGCGACATGACTCGCACTCTGCGATGTTTCGCACATAGCATTTTTAGTCTTTTAAGCTGTTTGGTGAGAGAGAGAGACTAGCTATAAGGCTAATCTCTCTCTCTCACCAAACATAAATACCTCTATAGGTCTGCCTCCTATAGAGGTATTTATACCTCTATAGGAGGCAGACCTAGTTACTAAAGACATACGAACAGATCAGTACATTCTTGTGAAGATTTGATGTTCTTCAGAGTGAGTAAACTCACCCAAAGATGAGATTTGTGCAATGATCTCTCAACCTAGCTTGATATTACCCAGGTAGAGAGTCCATCAAGCCAGGTTGAGAACATTGTACAAATCTTTGGGTGACTTCATACTTCTCACTCTGAATGTCAAAATGGCCCCTAAACCTCACCTTGAGTAACTAGGTGGGCCTCCTATAGAGGAATAAATACCTAACTACTATGAGCCCTTATAGCTAGTCTCTCTCTCGCTCTCTCCTCTTGCTATCGCATGTGATAGTTTAATGAATCCTGACCTGAGTCTGTTGGTTCCGAAAGAATTTTTAATGAGCTCACTCTGAGTCTAGCATGATATGCAGATACCTACAAATATGTACCTCAGAAAAAGGTTCGGTGTCTAAAAGGGAAACGGGGTGGGGGAGGAAGGAAAGTAAAGGGGTTAGAAAGAGGAGACAGAAAGAAAAGGAAAAAATGTAGCACCTTTAATTTTATAATGTCTTTTTATATTGCTTTTCTTCATCTGTGTGCCTCTTTATGTGTTTCACTGCTATTTCTTGCACTATTCTTTCCTCTTTGGGGTTTTTTGTACACATGCAAATCTCATGTATATTCATGCACATAATATTCATTATGGTGCAATAATTCATATTTTGGTGCATTAATGCTTAAAAACCCTAGTAAATAAGGATGTTTGATTTCTCTTTCCAAATCATAATAACTTAGTAAATGACAGGAGATAGAGATCCGAATGGTCCAGCCAGTCTGCCCAGCAAGGTGTTTTAAGGTTGTAACTGCCACTCCGTGCAGGTTACTCCCATGTACAAATTACACCTAAAATTACAGAACAAAAAAAGAAACCAAGCTAAAGCCTCAAATGAGCTAAAGCAAAACAGAGGTGGCCAATTAAACTGACAGTAGTTCAAAAACTGTCATGCCAGATAAGTTAAATGAGAAGTGAGGTTATCAGAAACACAACAGGGCATGGCAAATGAAGTACATGAGCCAATCCTAAATATTTCATTCATATAACTTCTGAATTTTTACAATTTTTCACCAAGGATAAGCAGGATGACTTTGCTCACACATGGGTGGCATCATCCAACGGAGCCCAGCACAGAGAAACTGTCAAAGTTTTCAGAAATGTGATTGTCTCACTGGGCATGCCCATACATGCCATTAAACCACATGTCCACGCGGGGGCCCCTTCAGTCTTTTTTTTCCGTGGAGCTCTCTGGTCACGATGTGTTGCCTCCCTACTCCTGTTCTGGGTCTTTTTTTGTTTTTCTCTTGCCAGTCACAGGATCATTTGCGCTGGGTCCTGTGGTCTTATTTCCTTATAGTTGTCCCTAGGTAACATTTTTTTAGGAATTTCTACTAAGTTTCTTTTTACACCACTCCTCTCCTGTGGTGGGGCATTTCAGTACCTGCCAGCCATCAACCTATCACAGTCATAGAGTTCTGTTTTTGTGTCCCTTTTGTTTCAGTCCAGCATGTATAGCAGGTTCCAGCAATGGCCCCCCCAATGCAAAAGGACATATCTTATCATGGACCCCCATGATAGATGTGTCCTTTGCTTGGGAACCTCATATGATTTCAGTGGGTGTTGCAAGCATGCATCCATGATCCAGAAAGCGTGCTTGTCCCAACTTGAACTTAAGAAGGGAGACCAATGCATCAGAAGTATCAACATCGAGGGACCTCAGAGTTGTACCAATAGAAACTTTGTTGAAGCTCAAAGAAGACAATGGGACCATGATTCTTATAGCCACTTTTGTCGAGACAGGTCTGGTTCCTGCTCCTGAGGAAAATGTCCATCAGGGAACCAATCAGATTGAGGATGTCCCTAGATCTCATCACTCAGGATCAAGGCAGATTATGCCATCCCAAACTTATGTCCCTATTGCTCACCACTTGGATGTTGAGAGGCTAATTCTGAAACCACTTGAATTCTGTGGGGTTTTTTTTTTAGCTCCAAGAAAGGATTCCACTAGAAAGTCCACCTTCTCCTTCCTATGTCCTCTGCCAACCATCCGAAGAAGAGACAAAAGCTCATGTACAATATTTTTATAGAATTTGTATGCTGATCTAGTTAAAGGTTTCAGAATCTGCCAAGAATTCAGTGATCAGAATGCAAATTTCAGTATTAAGTATTTGTATGTTCTGTGTGTAACTTTTTTTTTTTTTTTTGTCATATGGAAAGAGGTGGTGGAGGGTTAAATAATTTTTTGAAAAGGGCTGCTTCATCAAGTAAACCAGAACCCCCCCCTGATAAGCAAATGGCAGCATATTGGTGATCCTTAAGAGTCAAATAGTATGGTGTAGACCTTTGGCTCTTGCAGCCTATTTATTTATTTATTAAAAAGTTTGTCTGCAGTTCAAGGCGGGGTACAGTTAGCATTCATAAAAACTGAACGTAACAATACAGACCAGAGATACTTCAAAGTCAGAGTGCCCTTCTGCGCTTACTGATTCTCCATTTGTAGTGCAAAATTAGCATTATCTAATCTTGCCATTTTAAGCACGAAGAACAGAAAAGAAAAAAGGGAAAAGGAAAACAGACAGGAAAAGACAATACAGTAAACATACTCAGAATAATCAGGGAAGAAGTCAAGAGAAAGCAATCCTATGCTAAGCTCACTTTAGGTAGGGACTTCAGAAGCTTTCGTAAAGAATGTTAAGTTGCTTCTTAAATCTGTCTCTTTGCATGCAGCCTGATAGTTGTTCTGGGAGGGAATTCCAGAATATAAACCCTGCTACTGAAAAGGTCCTTTGCCAGGTTTCCAAGAGGTGGGCTGGGAGGGGGAGGTGGTATGGGCTGTAAAATAAATAACACTAACAGCTTGGCAATTCAGATGCAGTCTCAAAGAACATTGATACAATAGGTTAAATAGGTTACCATCTCTAATTTCCATAGCAGTGAGCTAATTTGTTTGCATAACATTTTCCTGATTGGTTGGCATTATAATTTATCGCATATAAGTTGGTAGGAGTGAATAGAAAATGGAGCCTAGAAGGCAGGAATGAAACTTAGTGCTGACACTTAGTATTCTCACATTTTTTGCATATTGTGGCATTTCAGCGACTTTAGCTGGTTTTTACAAGTCTGATCAGTGCAAGTTCAGAGTGCAGTAGTGATCTTTTATTTATCTAGTCTGGCTTCATTAAAAAAAAACCCACAAAAAAACCAACTTTTCAAAGCACCCCTACGTAGTGCATCCTGTAGATCTTCATGCCCTTGAAAGATTATAACTATATAGCACGGTGCAAACCCGGGGGACATGGGGCATTTGTCAGCTCTGTGTGGTTGGTACTGATATTCAAGTCCCCCCATAAGGTCAGTAGGATTTAAATAGTGTCCTGTGTTTTTACAGGTTCATTCTCAAGGTGGGGGGGGGGGGGTTGCTGATAGTGACTGAATTTAATAAAATCTCGGGTGGGTATACTGTGTGGGCCAAAGTCTTATGTACTTAGAAACACCTCTGCCTGCAATTTTTGAAGTCTCTCTTTAGTCCATCAGTGATTTTTTATTTTGTCTTTCAACAGTATTGCTACTTCCAATAAGATGGCCCTTTCCTCTAATTTATTCACTCAGTTCCTCATAGCAAAGTCTTCCGAGAAGGCTACCACATGATTGGGCTTGAACAGTGCTCTAGAACTAGTAATATTTGTTACCTTTTCTTGCAGATCTTTGAGATGATTCTGAGCATGGTGCTGTGTTGTGGCATCAGGAACAGCTCTGTATACTGAGGGACTGGGGGGACCCGAAACACCCCTTCTGAAGTGCCACGAAACCAGTGACCAGGAGGAATGAATCACAAAAAGGAAGAAAAGATTATGTACATAAATATTTCCAGTTATTACCATGCATACTTCTCATTTTTACCTTGAACTATTTTTTTTATATGTATAAATAAAATAAAGGTTTTGCTGTATCACAGTCTAGTCGAGTTGCACATCAGTGTGGCGTGGGCTGTTTTTTAGGGTCACCCCTGATGCACAAGGCACAGAGAGTCCTGTGTGTGTTCAGCGCTGGTTCTTGTTTATGGGAAGGACAGAGTCAGAGTTTTGGTTTTGGTTTCTTGTGTTTCTAGACATCTGAAATCGCTGTGTGAAAGTTAGGACCTTGACTTCTGTAGGCAGCTCTGCCTTACATTGTCCAGGTTATTTCCTGTCCACTCCCTTGACTGCGCGGTGGCACCAGACTTTGCAGCTCAAGCTGGGTTTTCTCTGCTTACGATGATCTGGTAAGCAAGGAGAAGAGAGTTAGAAGTGACTGTGCCATGTTAAGGAAGAGTAATTTAGGAGAGAAAAAGGGAAAATGAAATAACAGATTAAACAGCTGTCATTTGGGAATCGTGGGAACATGTGTGGAAACTGAAGGGTTATTAGCAGCACAGGGATGCAGCAGGGTGACACTAGAGAGAGCATGTCCTGAAGTCCCATTTGCTTTCCTGCATAGTAAATACCCTGAGGCTGTGAATTATTATAGGGGGGGGCACAGGCTTTCAGTAGCTCTGTCTTGTTTAAAAAAAAAATTGTCTTGATCCTTCTGCAACTATGTAATTCACTATCGCAGTACTATAAATGCATGAGACCTTTATTCCCCAGCTGGTATCTGCTGTCAGTCTGTTTGGGGCACCTCTCCTGAGGTTGCAAGAATTCTCCTCCCCCCAATGAAAAAGCTTAGCTGACCTGGAAGTGTTCCTCTGTGCTCCTGCACAGGACATGCTCTTGTAACATGGGCAGTACACTTACAAGCAGTTCTTTTGTCACATGTATGTGCAGAACCGTGCGCATGCACGTGTAGTCCAACGATTCCAGCAGCTCTTGATCATGTTTGGACAGAATCCATGGAAACCCCAGTCTGGTGTGTTTAGTGTGGCTGCTCTTTCCTGATAAATTATTTGAACAGGATCTAAATAAATTTGTGGTTCTTTTTGTCCCTCTGCCTGATGCTAGACTCAAGGTGGGCAAGAGGAAGTAGTTCCCTTCTGTTCCCTGTGCTTGACACTAGCCCTGACTGTTGGCATCGCCACGATCTTCCTGTATCGGACACTAGCTCCAACAGTGGGAATCTTCTCAGTGCCCCTTTTGCCTGACAACAAATAGTCTGCTCTGCATATCTCTTTATACGGTGTGGATGTGGATTATTTTGAAGACACAAAGTGGTCACATTGATGGTGACTGCCTGAATGGGAAAACCCAGGGCATGATGTGAAAGATCCCAAGACCCTCCTACTGCTGGAAATATTGACCCTTCCCAGGCGACAGAGTAAAATGTGTCCATGGGGGTAGACAAGATTTAAAAAAAAAAGAAAAAAGGTATAGTAGATATGTGCTCCTTAAAGGGAGGGCATTTCCCTTCCCTCATTAAGCATGTTGTGTGTTTGAGTTTGCCAGCAGTACATTGGTCAGGGACTGAGCTGTGTGTGTCTGAGTGGGGACTCTCTCTCCTCTGGCTGCATCTGGGGGGTGGTTTGCCTGATAATCTGCACTGACAGCACCTGCACTAGATGTGTAACTTGCCACTCCCATCACCATCCATCGATAAGTATGATCTGTGTATAAATTGTTAAGCTCTTCAGCTGACCTTTTCTTTTCCTATATATTTGATATCGTTCAGTATTATCTTGAAAACGGTGTTAATAGCCCCAGCTCTGTTTGAATGTTTTGCTGCAGTCTGCGAGTCAAAAGGCAGAAATGCAAAGGGGAGATAATTAATGCTGTGATGCACGTGCAGGAGACATGGGGGTATAGGGCAATGATACTCATTCTGCTGATTGGTATTTTGGGGAATATGTTAACCAAAGCATAAGGGATTGACAAGAAGGCTGGCAAGGGCAAGTTTAAGCCACAGGTACTAGTGGTGTCTCTACAGGGAGGCAAATACGGGGTTCCAGGATGAGCGGTCACCTCCAAAATCTGAGGCTGGGGATTAGAGAGCTGTGACGAGACAATGAGACACTGTGCTGCTGTCCATTGCAAAGTGATGGGTGCCAGTGTGTGTGCCTATGCATTGGTGCCCACAAGAACAAAAGGGCAGATTGCTGCTGTGGGCACACCTGCTGCTCCTCAGTGGCTGGTAGCCTAATGCAAGTGATGAGGGGGGCCCCTTGTGTGTGCAATGCTCCTCAAACCAGGAGAATCCCAACACACCTTGCCCTCTTTGGCAGACACCATGAGACTTCAGTATAAAGGGTCCAGTGGGAGGATGCCCTGAACTTCCCCCTTCATCCTAAGCAGCTCCCCCCCCCCCCCCCCTTAAAGAAGATAATAGCAATGAAGTGGTTCTGCCTTTCCTTGTAGGCTGCGGTGGATGGCCAACCAGAGCTGTGTGGCATGCAGGAATGCCTTGAGTACTTTCTACAGTGCAGCATGCTGAGCTGGGTGTCTAACTTCTCTAACTGCCTTTTCTTGTTTGTGTTTTTTTAAGAAAGGGAATTTAAATATGAATAACCGTTTCTGATTAACAATTGTGTGTCAAATCCTAAAGCTGTAGTACAAAATGAACCTTAATGTCCAGGTGTTCCAGCAGCGGGTCAGACTCCTGAGGGCGTAGGCCGCACACCATTGAGAAGGTAGGGGGAGAATGGATGAGGGTCTTGCTCCATGGAATTGGAAGGACCTAGTTGGGTGACAAGGCTGTGGTCAAAACAAAGATTTGTTTACTGACACAAAGGATCTTGAAGTTCAGGGTTATAGGGTGGGTCACGGAGTTGCTGGTTACCCAATTACCTAGGGAGCTGCAACAAACCTTCCTCACCCCTCTTCCCCTACCCCCACCCCCCAACCAGCTAAGCTTGACACGAGGACATGGTTTTTGTCCTTGGACTATTTTGGCTCTTGTTTACCCCTCCCCCAGCCCCAAAGAAAAAAAAAGCCAATTGGCTACATCCAGACTGCAGGGGAATAGAAATGCAAAGGGATCACCATATTAAGTGTTGTCTTGCTCATTTATCCTGAATGTAAATCTGATTCCTGTGTAATAACTTTTAAACAAAAAAATGATGTAAAAAAAATTAATAAAACACTGTTAGTGGATGTTTTAGGCTGCTTGGTGTCTTCTGTGCCGTAGACCGAGATGGAGATCCTGCTGTATTGCTCGGCCCTGTCTGCTGTAAGAGGCATATCTTTCATTCAACGACTTCCACGGTATCGCTATAGAGGCTTTTATTACATAACACATTGGAAAAGGGATTGGTTTCCATGCATGTTCAGTCCTGTCCTCATTTCTCATCAGCTGGTTCAAAAGAACAATGGTCTCTTGGAGTAGGAAGTTCCAGCTTTCCAGTTTATTCAGTCCTGTCCCGAGTCTTCCCAGGCACAGCTTCACCAGTGGCCCCCAACTCACAACCTGCTGATTTCAAACACAAATCCAGGGCATGTGGCTCATAAGTAAATATTTCCCTACAAATCTGAGTAGTCCTAGCCCCAGGCTCCCGTAGGCTAAGAAGCAGCTTCTGAGTCCAAAGCCCAGTTGCACAGGTTTGATAGGTGCTACATGGCGTGCGGCTGCCCATTCCTCTGCATCCAGCACATGCATGCAAATACATCTCATGCATATTCATCATGGATAGCCGGAAAACCTGACATTGCCTACGCCTGCCATAGACTCTGGTTTGTGTTATCTACATCCGTGCCTAAACCTATCCTGGTGGTCCCCCCAGCTAGTTGGGTTTTCAGTATATCCGCGATGAATATGCAAGAGAGAAATCTACATGCAATGGAGGTGGTACATGCAAATCTGGTTCGTGCATGTTCACTGCAAATAGCCTGAAATCTAAAGCATCCTTGGGCCACAGTGCTCTCACTTGTGTATGGGGATCTGTAAAGCTCTGCATGCATCATCTGTTTGCGGTTTAGTAATGAGTAGTAGTGCTGGTACTTGCAGCTTCTGTTAGGAAGCATCTGTAAACGCTAACCTTACAATCCTTTACACTTCTGAAAAACTGTTACATCTGCTCTTTCTATTAAAGTAAACCATGGCTCAGGTCTGTTTGGAAGTACCTAAGAGGCATTTGGTAGCCTAAAATGAACTGGTCTCTGTCCTAGGCGCCAAGGGTCCACATCAGAAACTCCACCTGCAGTTTTGCACATTTGTCTGTGACGGTGGTGAGGTTAAGACTGAATAACTTTGTGCTAGACGTGAATCTTTTAGCAGGTTGGGGTGCTTTGCATGGTCCTTACTTATCCTGTACTTACTCTCAGGCCGATACAGAAAAAGTCGTAGGAGAACTCTCCTGGCGCACGCACAGGCCACTCTCCTGGGTGCATGATTCAGGTGGGGGTGGCCTATGCAAATTAGGGCCTAGCGCCTCTTTTTTTTTTTTTGACAGAAGCGGCAGCTGTCAGCGAGTTTGACAGCCGACGCTCAATTTTGCCGGCGTCTGTTCTCAAACCCGCTGACAGCCACGGGTTTGGAAACCGGACGCCGGCAAAATTGAGTGTCCGGTTTTTCAAGCCGCGGGCAGATTTTAAATTTTATTTTGTTTTTTTGGCTATTTTTAACTTTTGGGACCTCCGACTTAATATCGTCATGATATTAAGTCTGAGGGTGCACAGAAAAGCAGTTTTACTGCTTTTCTGTGCACTTTCCCAGTGCCGGCAGATATTGGCGCCTACCTTTTGGGTAGGTGCTAATTTCTGAAAGTAAAATGTGTGGCTTGGCTGCACATTTTACTTTCTGTGTTGCGTGGGAATACCTAATAGGGCTATCAACATCCATTTGCATGTGGCGGGCGCTATTAGTCTCGGGGGGGTTGGATGCGGGTTTTCGACGTGCTATTACCCCTTACTGAATAAGGGGTAAAGCTAGCGCATCCAAATGCGGGTTAACAGTGCGCTCCGCCGGACCGCACTGTACTGTATCGGCCTGTGTGTAACTAAGGTGGAGACTTCAGTTTCCACTGCTGCCAACAGGGCACTTTTCACAAGCCTTGAATTCACCAGAAAATATTATAGAACAAAACCCAGCCCCTCCTGTGACTAATAAAGGACCCACATCAGAGCTTTTTGTCTACAGATCAGGTCTTGTGTGAAAGAAACCTTTTCTTCATATTGTCCTTACAGAGAACCTCAACAAATGGGTGAAAGTCTTAGGCAGGGATACAAGTTTTGGGTTTTCTGGAAAGTGGGCCCAAACCTGGGAAGATAAGGCTCTATTACAGAACGGATGTCCTGCATCCCTACATGAAAGGTACGGCAAACCTCCGCTATTTTAGGCCACCTCCTTTCCCATCCCATCAGCCCAATGCTTCCATTAAATATTAGTGAAACTCAAACCTGCCCCCTTCATGAACAAGATGGGAAGCACTGAATTGATCAAAACTCCAGCTCAGGTATTCAAAACTTTTATCTGTAAGACAGCAAGCTATGGAGGAAGAACAGTGAATGAACGTTAATAGAAAAATAGAGAACAAATAGGAAGGTGTGGTGACCAAGAATTATCGTGATGACTCCAGTGCCCAACTGTTCAGCCTTAACGAAATCACTGACCTTCAGCCCACGTTGACAAAGGTGGGCTTGAATGTAGTTAAGTCTCCAAGCCTTGGTTTGCAGGTAACCATACTAGACATATGGCCACATTTTGAAAGGCCTGCGTGTGTAAAAAAAAAAAACCCGGGGTTTACGTGCTGGGTGGGGTCTTGGGAGCGCCGCATGCATTTTCAAACTCCCAGCCAAGTGCGTAAACCCCAGTGTGTGCACAAGGGCCGAGACAGTGCGCACCGGCAACCGGCCGGCCAGCGTATGTAAGTTGCTACTGCTCCTGAGCATTCAGGCTAGCTAGGTAGGCAATAGGGGAAAGGGTAGGAAGGTTAGGTAGGAGGGTAGGGAAGTTCCCTCCCAGTCTGCTCCTTAATTGGAGCAGACTGGAACTGGGAGAGGCACAATTGCGTCGCCGCACGTACTCATGCAAAATTCAACCCCCCTGTGCGTGCCTTGCGCATCTTTTAAATTCTACCCCATAGTCTTTTCAGAAAAGGGTCACTGAAATACAGGGAGAGTAGGAAGAAGCAGAATTACTGCCCTGTTAGTCACACCTTAGTAAGGTGTGACTTTTTTTTTTTTTTTTTTTTTTTAAACAGCCAAAAGATGGCATGCGAGCTGTTATAGCTTGTACTGCAACTGGGTTTTTTCTGGTGATCACTGTACAATGTGGTTTACTGTTGAAATTGAATCAGAGCTGAGCCATGCAAGAATCCTGGAAGTCAGAAGGATTAATTCAAGATGAATAATTGCACTGAAGAGGTCCTATTCCAGAAATGAGAATCTGCCCAGTCCCAAAGCTGTGTGGGCAACAAACAGTAAAAGGACGCATAGGCAGCACAACTCTCTAAGGGAGGAGAAGAAAGAGTCCAATCTGATGGAACTGAAACCCTCCATGCCCTCCCCCTGTGCCGGCTCCTATCTCCCTAGGTGGTTCTTACCCTTTTCATAGGATCTTTGAAGTCCAATGGGGCAGGAGCAATTCCCAGTTGCTCCTGCCCAGTTGAGGTGGGGCAGGCATGATTAGGGATTGCTCCTGCCCCATTTAGACTCGTGATCTCCCAGAAGGGGTAAGAGGTGTCTGGGCAGACATCAGGGGGAAGGCCAGGCTTCAGTTTTTAAATGTCAGCAGTGTCTGGAGTTTTGTTTCATTGGGAGAGCAGGCTGGGTGCCTGGAAGAGAGAAATGTTAGTCCCAATCCACAGATCTATCAAAGTAACTTTGGTAGTGAGCAAAGTTATGGAAATACTTCTAAAGAAAATAAAAGGAGAATGCAGTCCCTTGAAAGAAGTAGATTACAGAGCTCTAGCCAACATTATTTCAGAAGAGGGAGATTTTGTATAACAAACGACTAAAATAGTCCAAAGAGATGGTCTCTTTGGACTTCAGTGAGCCTTTGACACAGTTACACATATAACACTGGTCAATAAAACCAGCCAGTATGGGAGTAGCTCAGAAAGGTGTTAAGTGACAAGAAGTTGGTTAAGGAAAAGAGCTCCAGGGTCGTCATCCAGTTTCATTCTGGTGAAGGTATAAGGAATAATTTTCAACCTGTCCACTGGCTGCAACCTGCTGCATTCTTTTCCTTTGGAAATTGTCATAGGTACAAAACTGCTCTCTGAAGTTTGCACATGCTTTACGTAAAACATGTAGATTTGAAAATGCATTCTATGCTTCTTTCTGTTTGATCCTGTCCAAAACACAACCCCTGGAACCACTCTTCTGAAAGCAGATGTGGAACCTCATATGTACATTTAGCCAGATTAGGATAGGGAAGTTCTCAACCCAACCTTTTTACACATGTAAATGGCATTGAAACTTGCTCTCAAAGTGGCAAGTGCAGTGTATCAGAGCTCAGGGCTGGAGATGGTATTTTTCAATATCTCTATTAGTGGGATCACAGAAGGACTGCAGGGGAAAACGTGCCCATCTGCAGATAATACAAAACCCTGTAACGGAGTAAACACATTGGGAGGGGTGGAAAAAAAAATGAAAGAACATGAAAACACTGGAAGAAGGATCAAAGATTTGGAAGCCCTGCATCATGTATCTGGAATGCAAAAATCCATTAACCACATCAATTAGTAGGGCAAGATCTGACAACTGCCAAACTGGAAAGGAAAATTGGTTCTTACCTGCTAATTTTTGTTCCTGTAGTACCACAGCTCAGTCCAGACTCCTGCGTTTTGCCTCGCTGCCAGCAGATGGAGACAGAGAAAGTTTTGCTGACACTGCCACATAACCTGGTGTGCCACCTGCACTGCCTCAGTATTTCCCTGTCTCCAGCAGATGATAGAGGTGCAAAACCTGCAGTCTGGAAATTAGTAAAAAAAAAAAAAAATTCAATAGGAAGAAAAATAGAGAAGGAAAAGGAAAGAAGAGAATTTCCTATTAGAAGGTTGGCAGGTCCTGGATATGAACAGGGACCATAGAACTAATTATCTCTGATGCTCTGAAAGTTGTCAGTCAGTGAGGAAATCTACATAATCGTTGGGTGCTCAAAGCATGATATTACAATAAGAAAAAAAGGAAGTCCTATTGAAAGCCAATTTCAAGTGCTGTGTTCACGTCTGGAGGCAACAATAATGTTGAGGCAGGAAACCGTTTTGACAAGTGTAACCAAAATGTAGTGCGATCTGCAACATAAGCCCTACACAGAAGAGCAAAGTATGATAGAAGCATCCAAGTATCTGCGGTGAGAGTTAGATTTCATCTTTACATTGTAACAAGGTAACATAGTAGTGATGGCAGACAAAGACCAAATGATCTATCCAGTCTGCCCCACAAGTTTCTTATAGTAGTCACTGCTGCTCCAGTCAGGTTACCCCCATGTTTCTGAAAAGAGCAGTAAATGCAGCTCCATGCAGGTTACCATCCAAGCTTTAGGTCAAGGGTAGCAATATTAAAATAAAAGCCAAGCAATTGTCAAACCCCTATCAAAATTGGTGCTAGCAATATTTTTAGGGGGTGAGCAGCTTTCCTGATAATTCAGACAATGCTGCTTTAACATGCTTTGCTTTTGGACTTGGCCATAGCAGCAGTCCTGTGCTTTGTCCCTAATATCTGTGAATCAGTAACCCTGAGCGTAAATGTTGGAGCCCAGCATTGGCTGTCTTCTGAATCTAATTCCTTTTTCCCCCACTGCCGTCAAAGCAGAGAGTGATGTTGCAGTTGCGTTACAAGCATCAAGATGAATTGGTTGAGGGGAGTAGCTGCCACTCTATGCAGGATAGCCCATGCACCCTTTTCTTCATTTCCAACCTCTAGTCCTTAGGGATCCTCAGTGTTTATCCCATGCCCTTTTGAATTTGTTTACTGTTTTTATCCTTCCCACCTTTTCTGGAAGGGCATTCCAGGCACCCACCACCCTCTCTGTGAAGAAAGATTTCCTGATGTTGGTTCTGAATCGTCCCCCCTGAAGTTTTGTTTCGTGACCTCCAGTTCCATAGTTTACTTTCCAATGGAAAAGGTTTGACATTCATACATCATTAAGACCTTTCAAGTATTTGAAGGTCTGCATCATGTCTTCCCTGCACCTCCTCTCCACCACAGCTCGCATATTCAGTTCCTGCAACCTCTCCTCCTAGGTTTTCCAATACAGACCCTACACCATTTTGGTCGCCCTTCTCTGGACCACCTCCAGCCTGTCCTTATTCTTTTTGAGAGATGGTCTCCAGAACTGAACACAGTCCTCCTGATGAGTCCTCACTAAGGACCTGTACAAGTGCATTATCACCTTTTTTTTTTTTTTTTCTGGTGGTGGTTTATTCTCTTTGTGCAGCCCAGCATTTTTCTGGTTTTAGCTATCGCCTTGAGGCTTTGCCATCTTCAGATCACCAGAAACTATTACCCCAAGGTCCCTCTCCCAGTCTGTGCACATTAATCTTTCACTGCCCTTCACATACAGCTCTTTTGGATTACCACCCTCCAGATGCAGGACTCTGCACTTCTTGGCATTGAATCCCAGCTGCCAAATCTTCAACCACTCTTCAAGCTTTCTTAATCACTTGTCATGCTCTCTACTCCTTCACACGTCCATTCTGTTGCAGATATCAGTCTGAGCCACAAAAGGGCAAATTTTACCTTCTATCCCTTCCGCAATGTTGCTCAGAAAGATATTGAACAGAACCAAACCCAAAACCATTCTCTCTTCAAAATAGATTCCATTTACCATTACATACTGTCTCCTGTCAGACAACCAATTTGGAATACATTCCACCACCTCGGCGGCCGTTCCAAAGTTTCTCATTTTATTCATGAGCCTCCTATGCGGGACCCTATCAAAAGCTTTGCTGAAATCTAAGCAAATCACATCAAGCACACTTCCTTGATCCAATTCTCGAGTTACCCAATCAAAGAAAATCAGATTTGTCTGACCAGACCTTTCCCTGGTGAATTCATGCTGCCTCGGGTCCAGCAACACACCAGATTGTAGATAATTCGCTATCCTTTCCTTCAGCAGAGCCTCCATTAATTTTCCTCTGTGGTCTGTAGTTTCTAGTCTCCTCTCTGCTCCCACTCTTGTGAAGCGGGACCACCGCCGCTCTTCTCCAATCTCGCGACAACGTTCCTGTTTCCAGGGATCTATTGAACAGGTCTCTCAGCAGACCTGCCAGCACATCTCTGAGCTCCATTAGTATCCTGGGATGTACCTCATCCAGCCCCAGGGCCTTGACCACTTTGTTTTCCCAGCTCTTCCCATACATTCTCTTCTTTAAAGTGTGTTGCATCTACCCCACTTCCATCCACTGTCTTGTCAACCAGCAACAGTCCAACTCCAGGGTCTTCTTTAGTGAACACCGAACTGAAGCTTTTGTTTACTATTTCTGCTATTTCTTCATCTTTCCCACCCGTTGCTCCTTGTCACCTTTTAATTTCACTATACCAAGTCAAGCCCTCCTCCTTTCTCTGAAATATCTGAAAAAATGTTTTGTCACCTCACTTTACCTCTTTGGCAGTCCTTTCTTCCATTTGCCCTTTTGCTTTCCTGACTTCTTTCTTTGTCTCCCTTACTTTCAGCAGGTATTCTTCTGTTTTCCGCTTTTTGAGATCCTTTGTACTTCTTGAACGCTGTTCTTTTTGCCCTTATTTGTTTAGGCATCTCCTCTGAGAAACAGATCAGTTTCTTCTTTCTCTTACCTTTGTTTACTTTTCTGACATAGAGATGTGTTGCCTCTTAATTTGCCCACCTCACCCATTTTTCCCAGTCTTCTAGTTCTTCTGCCAGGTATGTCCCCATTTTGACACAGTATTTTTGAAATTTAAAACTCGTATCTTCGTGTGACTTCTCTATCCTATTTGCTATATCAGACCATACTGTCTGATGATCACTGCTGCTCACGTATGTACCCAGATTAGAGATATTAACCCCATTAGTGAGCACTAGTTCAAGTATCCCTCATGGGTTCCATTACCATTGGTCTGAGCAGAGCCCCTTGATGAGCATACACTATCTCTCTATTCTTGCAAATTCCACGGGATGCTCCAAATCACATCTGGCAGATTAAAATCTCCAATGAACAACACTTCACCCTTTTTTCCCACCTTTTGGATGTCTTCAATCATATCTCTGTCCAGTTCTTGTTTCAGTCGGAGGCCTGTAGACCACACCAGTATAAATGGAAGTGTCATCTTTTTTTTTTTTTATTAGGACAGCCCATAATGCTTCTTCCCTACCCCACATCCCTTGCATTTCAATTTCTTGGAGATTGTTTTGGACATAAAGAACTATGCCTCCCCCCCTATTCTGTCCTCTCTGTCCTTCCTTAACAAGTTAGAGCCCAGGATGGCTGATAATATCCAATTTTATGTTTCCTTCTTTTCCCAGGAATAGGATGGCCACTTGCCTGGTTTCCAAGCTAACTGTATCTCTGTAACTGGTCATTAATGTCTGGTCTAAGCTGCTTGCATGGCCCTAAGACAGCGTCTGAGTTGTGGTGGCTGCACATAGCCAATCAGAGCCTGGTATACATGACTGTGGCATCAGTCCTCCAATCAGCTGTTCTTTCTCAGGCAGCTGACGCAGCCACAGAAAGAGATAGGGGCGAGAGAGGCATGCAGAATCTGTGTCTGCACACTGGAGCTGAATCCACAGCTACCGCTCACTGCCTCTGCTTCTCACAGCTTAATCAGTCATACCGTCCCACCACTGCCCCTGTCCTTCCCCTTCCTGGCTGGGACCTACACTGCCTGCTGCCATTGCTGCCTCTTCAACACCCATGGCTCAGCCCATCAGAACTACAGCCTCTTCTTCCCACCTCACTGCGGCTGTTTGTGAAGTTGCTCTGCCGGTGGAGTTTCTCGCTGCTACTCACTATGGGCTGTGCCTTCCACTCTCTCCCTTTGGTCTCACTTTGCCTGGCTGCTTTAGCCTCATATCACTAAGGGCTGGCAGACAACCCCCCCCCCCCCCTTTTTTTTACCTGTTTTTATTGGGGGGTTTTTGTTCTACTTTCTCTGCTGGCACTAGTCCTTTCTCCCTCCAATGGCTGGCTATTATCTCTTCTCCTGACTGCTGCTGTGGCAGCTAGAGCCAGACAATCCAGCTAGGTAAACAGTCATTTTTCGTAAAGAAAGGAAAAAACAAAACAGAAACTCTTAATGTGCCCTTTAGCAAGTTGCAGTTATCTAATGTTAAACAAAATGTTAGTGTACTACAGTGACCTCCCTCCCTGACCAACATCCCCCTCTATTTCCTTCTCCCACTTCCCTACCTAGAATCACCCTGCTTTCCTGAAACCTGTTTCTGGGCTGCCCTGGGTCCCAGGCACTCCCAGGGAGCATGGCTCGTCAAGTGGGATGCCTCCCTGGGCGACGTGACTGGCCAACTGAGTCAGCAGCTGCATAGGGACTAAGGAGGGTTCATGCCATTACAGTGATGGCATGCAGCACTGGCACCCAGACCTTGATGAGTGCATCAATACCTCCCTCCCAGACTTGCACATTGCCCCCTGTGTGGTTGCCCAGTGTCTACCCCTTCTGAAAGTCCTGGCTCATTCTTTTCCTCCTTCCCTGTCCAGCATCCCTTTGACGCTCTTGAGAGCATGTATACACACACTTGGCTCGAGAATGCACCTCTTTTCCGATCATCTACCCACCCCTCCAGATCCAACCTTGCTGGTACCCTATACAGCCCCTCCCTAAAAACTGCTCACTACACCTCAACCAGAGAAAGGGCTTTCTCTATTGCCGGCCCTTCCCTATGGAACACCCTGCCCACAGCCCTCAGTCTAGAACCTAACCTGTCTAAATTTTAAAAAGGGCTCAAAACCTGGCTCTTTACATTAGCATACCCAGACGTTGACCAGACTTAGCTTGCACTCTAACCCCACAGCCCACCCTTTCCCCTCTCCTCCTCTCTGCCTCTCCTTTTCTCCCCCATTCTTCACCCCAAGCAAAGACTCCAAAATATAGTGTTTCTCCCCCCTAAGCAATGATGCCTAAATTCTGTTATTAAGCCTACCCTACCATTCTCCCCACCCCCACCTCTGTCACTGCCATCACTGGTCTGGTACCTACCAGCCCACCTGTACATAGTGTCTATTGTTAATTTTATTTTCTTCAAATGTTCCTATGAAATTTCTCTCTTTCCCTATCCTTCCTACTGCTGTCCTCTCTCCTCCTTCATTGCTGCTCCCCCCTTCCCTGTTTATTGTATTTCTCTCTCTTGTTATTTTGTTACAATGTAAACCGACATGATGTTCCGACTAAATGTCGGCATATAAAAATCAACAAATAAATAAATGTGTTGAAGGGCGTTTGTGTGAAGGAGGGAGCATGTATGTTTATGAACAAGAGAGGGAGTGAGAGTGAATGGGTGTGTATATGAAAGAGGAGACCTCTTCCCCTCCCCCCCCCCCCCCCCCACACACCTCCTCCAATAATCCACAACAATCTCAGGGTCACTGGAAATCAAAACTTCCCAGGTATGGAAAGTAGAGAATTTTTTTAAATCCTTATTAGTTTTAATTGCTGTGAGTTACTTAGTGTGACAGCTGTTTTGAAATACTTTATGGGTGTTGAGGGAAATTTAAAAACATTTTATATAAATTTTTGATTATAGGATGTTTTATTTGACAGCTGTTTTGAAATATTTGTTCTGTTTATTTGTATGGTTTTATTGTTATGATTGTTGTTTTCTGTTTCTTGCTTTTATTGTTGTATGAGACATGGTGATGTTTCTGTTTTTCAGTTGTGCTGCATACATTCCAACTTGTTGCAGTTTCGAGTTTAGATTTAGTCTTCACGTTTGTATTTATACTTTATGGTCTCTTTATTCTGATTTGGCGAGGGTCTGTCTATGTTCTGCATGCCTGAGGTGAAGTATTCTGCGAGCTAGCTCGTAATTTCTGCCTGCCTCACGGAGGGGAGCAACTGAGTGGCAGGGGATCTCCTTCCTTACCCTCGAGAGGCTGGAAGGTAGTTCACAGGCAAGATTTTACATTTATGTAAATTAAAATGTACGGAAATGAAAGTGTAGACCACCACCACTCCATTCCTCTAGTGTCCAGTCCTGGTCCCTGGAAAAGTTGGCAACCCTACCCAAGAAACTAATAATAGGGAGGGCTTCTTCTCTTAATCTCAGCAGCTGAGCTAGGAGGCTTCAGCAGCTTGGTGCAGGAGGGGAGAATTTAGCAACCACAACAGGCGTGAAAGTAGAAAGCTCTGTTTTCTCAAACTTGCGAGCAGCCCCATGCGCTGAGCTGGAAGAGCTTGCCCTCTATGAGACGGCAAACATCTTCCTCTTCCTTCCCAGTCCCTCAGCAACAGTCGCCGTCTGCATCGGCCCTGCAGTGCCTGGCGCCTCCGATTGGCTGCTGCTGCCGATGAGTCATCAACCTGCGACTGCTGGCTGGGCTGCCAGAGCCAAAAAAAAAAAAAAAAAAACAACAAACAAACGACAGCATTTTAGAGAGCTGGTAGCACTCAGCTGCCCGATCAGTTCGCACAATGGGAAAACAAAAGACGCCCACGTGGGCATGAAATAGCCCAAATCTGGCAACACTGCCTGCAGAGTGAAATGTCCTTTACGTTTAAGAAATCCGAGATTTCATTTCTCAGCACGTACAGAATGGAGGCGCTGGCCACATCCTTCCCCGCCCCACTTCCCTTTGCATGTCGGTAGAATTAGTTGTGAAACGCATCTCCAGTCAAGCTCTAGCAAGGATTCCGTTGCTCGCGAACTCCAACTCCCAGCATGCTCTGAGTGGGCATCAAAACCGGGAAAATAAACGGCTCAAGATGGAGGTGGTTCGAGAGTGAGGCTGCGGAGGTGAGAACAGATATTGATTGTGTTCCTGAGTTCCAGAGGCAGAGGAGAAGAGCGCCTTTTCTTAGACCTGGAGGAGACAGTGTGATTCCAGTCGTGTGCTCAAATTTGGGGGGTTTGGGATATACTGGTTGACCCTTCTACATTATTGTGTTTATGTCTTGAATATTTGCGTTATGGCGAGCCTGAAATTGGTATGGATTAGTGAGGGAGGGGGTGGGGTGCGTATGCAAATATTCTCTTTCCCTACCTCCCCCTCCATCATTTAGATTGGTCTGTCGATCACCGGGGTTGGGAAGGGCGCACAAACTCTCTCAGACTAGTGTTGATAGGGAGAGGAATTGAATAGTGCAAGGAATCTTTGCTTCCCCCATCGCCTATTCAGATTGGGACTGATAGGAGGAAAGGAGGTTGAGTACAAACATTTTCTTCTTCCACTACCCAGATTCACATTTTCGTGGAATAGTGTGGGGAGGGGACATGCAAACTGCTCTCCTGACCCACTCAGGCTGTCTTTCTCTCTTCCTCTTCTGCCCCCAAGCTCAACCCTCCCACCTGTTCAGCTGCTTCACTGATGCCATTGTTGCCTTCTTTTGGCCCGCAAGGCCAATGATCAGTCCTGGCGCTACTAAATGTGCAAACTGGGCACTTACACAGGACAGCACACCCAATGGGGCAGGAGCAGGGAGAGGCCCGTGTTGCCACCTCTTCCTGCTCCTGATGCTGCCGGTGGATCCGTGGGATCGGGTCCACCGGCAGTAGGAAAAGCAGGAGACAGTTTCATATCGGGGGGGGGAAGGTATGTGTTACTTTTATTCCGTGTGCTGGCCGCACACGGCGGAGCTGTGGTGAAGCTCATCCCATCAAAGCCTGAAGAAAAGGTCACGTCCAGGTGCTACATTCTGCCTGCGTGGCTCCGGAAGAAAAATGTTGCTGGAGCGGTGCAGGCAGGAAGGAAGAGGAGCATCAATTGTGGCAGGGCTGCCGCAGAACCCATCTCGTGGTGGCCCGTGAAGAGAAGGCCCGGCAGCAGGGCCGCTGCGAATCTCACCATGCAGCAGCCCAAGAAGATTGGGGCTGCCATGGAGCCCATCCTGTGGTGACCTGCGAAGAGGAGGCCCAGAGGTGAGAGAGAGGCTTAGGTCCTGCAGAGTATGTGGGTGAGAGAGAGTGAGTTGAGAGATTGTGAGTGAGAGCCTGTGTGATCGAAGAGGCAGCATGTGAGAGCCTCCGCGTATGTGTGTTTGTGTGAGATAGCATGTGAGAGTAAGAGAGACCCTGTGTGTGTGAGACAGCATGTGAAAGAGAGACACAGTATGTATTTATGTATGAGAGGTATGTGCGTATGAGACAGCATGTGAGCGTGAGAGCCTGTGCCTGATTGTGTATGTGTGAGAGAGCGAGAGAGCCTGTGAGAATGAGAGCCTGAGTGTGAGCGTGTGAGAATGAGAGCATGAGTGTGTGTGAGAGAGAGAGAGCGCGTGTGAGAATTAGAGCCTGGGTGTGTAAGAGCGTGTGAGAATGAGAGCCTGAGTGTGTGTGAGAGAGAGAGCGCGTGTGAGAATTAGAGCCTGGATGTGTGAGAGCGTGTGAGAATGAGAGCCTGAGTGTGTGTGAGAGAGAAAGAGCACGTGTGAGAATTAGAGCCTGGGTGTGTGTGTGAGAGAGAGCGTGTGAGAATGAGTGTGTGTGAGAGAGCGTGTGAGAATGAGTGTGTGAGAATGTGTGTGTGTGTGACAGAGCGTATGAGAATATGTGTGTGAGAGAGTGTGAAAATGAGTGTGTGTGAGAGCGCGTGTGAAAATGAGTGTGTGTGTGTGTGAGAGAGAGAGCATGTGAGAATGAGAGCCTGAGTGGGTGTGTGTGAGAGAGAGAGCGTGTGAGAATGAGTGTGTGTGAGAGAGAGAGAGCGTGTGAGAATGAGATCCTGGGTGTGTGAGAGAGAGCACGTGTGAGAATGAGAGCCTGGGTGTGTGAGAGCCTGAGTGTATGTGAGAGTGTGTGAGAATGAGAGCCTGAGTGTATGTGAGAGAGTGAGAGAATGAGAGCCTGAGTGTGTGTGTGTGTGAGAGAGAGAGAGGGAACTTGTGAGAATGAGAGCCTGAGTGTGTGTGTGAGAGAGAGAGGGAGCATGTGAGAATGAGAGCCTGAGTGTGTGTGTGAGAGAGAGAGGGAGCATGTGAGAATGAGAGCCTGAGTGTGTGTGTGAGAGAGAGAGAGGGAGCATGTGAGAATGAGAGCCTGAGTGTGTGTGTGTGTGTGTGTGAAAGAGCATGTGAGAATGAGAGCCTGAGTGTGTGAGAGAGAGAGCGTGTGAGAATGAGAGCCTGGGTGTGTGAGAGCATGTGAGAATGAGAGCCTGAGTGTGTGTGAGAGAGAGAGAGAGAGCGTGTGAGAATGAGAGCCTGAGTGTGTGTGTGTGAGAGAGAGAGAGAGAGAGCGTGTGAGAATGAGAGCCTGAGTGTGTGTGAGAGAGAGAGAGCGCGTGTGAGAATTAGAACCTGGGGGTGTGAGAGCGTGTGAGAATGAGAGCCTGTGTGTGTGTGAGAGAGAGAGAGCCTGTGTGTGTGAGAGAGAGAGCGTGTGAGAATATGTGTGTGTTTGACAGAGCATGTGAGAATATATGTGTGTGAGAATGTGTATGTGTGAGAGAGAGTGTGTGAAAATGAGTGTGTGTGTGTGAGAGCGTGTGAGAATGAGTTTGTGTGAGAGAGAGAGCATGTGAAAATGAGTGTGTGAGGAACAGCGTGTGAGAATGAGAGCGTGAGTGTGAGAGTGTGTGAGAATGAGAGTCTGAGTGTGTGTGTGTGAGAGAGAGAGAGCGTGTGAGAATGAGAGCCTGGGTGTGTGAGAGCATGTGAGAATGAGAGCCTGAGTGTGTGTGAGAGAGCGCGCGTGTGAGAATTAGAGCCTGGGGGTGTGAGAGAGAGAGAGAGCGTGTGAGAATGAGAGCCTGAGTGTGTGAGAGAGATCCTGTGTGTTTGTGAGAGAGAGCGTGTGAGAATATGTGTGTGTGAGAGAGAGCGTGTGAGAATGTGTGTGTGTGAGAGAGAGAAAGCATGTGAGAATGTGTGTGTGAGAGAGAGAGCGTGTGTGTGTGAGAGAGAGAGCGTGTGTGTGTGAGAGAGAGAGCGTGTGAGTGTGTGTGTGAGAGAGAGAGCATGTGAGAATGAGAACCTGGGTGTGTGAGAGAGAGCGCGTGTGAGAATTAGAGCCTGGGTGTGTGAGAGCGTGTGAGAATGAGAGCCTGAGTGTGTGTGTGAGTGAGAGGAGCATGTGAGAATGAGAGCCTGTGTGTGTGTGAGAATGAGAGCCTGAGTGTGTGTGTGTGTGTGTGAGAGAGCATGTGAGATTGAGAGCCTGAGTGTGAGAATGAGAGCCTGAGTGTGTGAGAGAGAGAGCCTGAGTGTGTGTGAGAGAGAGTGTGAGAATGAGAACCTGAGCGTGTGTGTGTGTGTGTGTGTGTGAGAATGATAGCCTGAGTGTGTGTTTGAGGAATGAGAAGAAGACAGGTGGATAGAGAAGAAACAGAAAAAAAAGAGACCTTATAAAATGAATTGGCAAAAGACCAAGAAAGGGAAGGTGGAAAAAAAGCCTGTGACCAGCCGATTAGAAAACTAAGATCAGACAGCAATGGTAAAAAATAATAATAATAATAATAATTTTTGAATTTTTTGTGATTGGCACATGTTATCTTTGGGAATGTGCAAGAGTAGCACTTTATGCTGATCGTGCGATGTACGAGATCAGCATAGAGGAATGGAAGCCCACGGGGCCTGCACAGAGGAGGCAGCAGAATGGGCTTCAGTGTCAGTAGCAGCAATTGGTGCAGTGACAGCGGCAGCAGAGTAAAAGAGAGGCTCTGAGGTTGCTGGCAAAAGAGACGGGGTCTGTCTTCAGTGTGTGCATGTGTATGAAAGGGAGTTTGCCTGGGGTTGTGTGTGTGAATTAATTGGTGGCTGCCTGGGGGGAGCGATGTGAAAATGAATGGGAGCCTGCCTGGGAGTCTGTGTGTGTGTGTGAAGGAGAAAATCCGGGGGAGTAAGCGCTTGTGTGTTGGGGATGGGGGAAAGAGAGGGTCTTAGAGCCCGAGAGTGGGTCAGTGTCTGTGAGAGAGGTTATGGGTGTGTATAAGAGCATCTATGTATGTGTGTGATGTGACAGTGTATGCGTGAGACAGAATAAAGTTTGTGACCCCCCCCCCCCAATATCCTCGACATATCCTCGACAATCTCAGGGTGACTGGAAATCAAGGGTTCCCAGGACAGCAGAGGCTTTTAAAAAAATCCTTATTAGTTTAATTAATGGGTGGTGTTTGATATCTGTGCTGTTTTGAAATATGTTATTGGTGCTTGGGAAATTTTTTAAAAATGCATATGATTTTAATTAATAGAAGTTATTCTATTTGTCAGTTTTAAAATATCATTTTTTTAGTATGGTTTTACTATTATAATTGATCTTTATGTTTCTTGATTTTATTTGTTTTATGAGGGATAGTGGTTCTGTTTTTCCATGGTTACACACAGAGTCTGGCTTCTTGTCTAACTTGTGATCCTTTATTCTGTATTTGGTGAGGATCTGTCTCTGCTCTGTGCATGTGACCTAGGTGAGAGATTCTGCTAGTGTGTAGTGTCTGTGTAGGGATCTCTAGCAATCGGGTTTGTTTCGTTTCCCCAGTAGGTGGTGTGTTGGTATTCTATTGGTATAATATTCTTGTTGTTTTGAGTCCTTGATGTTACTACTGTTGCATTATGGTAGGTTTGCTGTATAGATTTTAAGTATCTCTTTTTTGTGGGGTTTTGTGTGTGTGTGTGTGTTTATTTATTTATTTAAAGTCTTTCCTATACCATCGCAATGGTTTACATGTTAGTTCACAGCATGTCTGGCAGTGGAAGGAGTTTGTGCTGCTGTTACTGTGAGGTGACACCAGAATTTGAAAATACTTTTTTGTATGATGAGCTGTAAGGGAAACATCCAAGCTCCATTGTTGGGGGAATTTCAGTGAAGGCGCAGAGTGTGTTACAGAACTGGAGGTGCAGGATTCGTATTGACATTCTTTCCCTTCCTGTATACTTACCAATTTCACTCTCATAGCCATATAGAATTAGTTGAATGAGGCTGTCAGTTTTAATAGTAGTTTTACTAGAAGTGTGAAACTGGCCAGCTTTTTTAAATAACGCAGAAGACCCTTTGGACTTTCTTATTAAGACTTTTTTATAGCCAATTTTAAAGCAGGGGGCCATGCTATGGAGGTGGGTGTGATATGGGAAATATCATTTTGGCTCCCCCCCCCCCCCCAAATTCCTCTGTCTAGAGACGCCACTGTGATCTTACGCATTAGTACAAGAAGGATGGGGGAAGTGCTGGAAAGGCACACAAATGCATTGACCTCTGGGCGTTGGAGACTCTCAGTACGCCATTGGCAGGAGGCCCGTGGTGCCGCTGGTGGACCCGATCCCACTGATGGCAGAAGAAGCAGCAGGCCCATGGTGTCACTGGTGAGATCAGCTCTGCTGGCGGCAGCAGAAGCAGGAGACCACAGCAGAAGAGGAAGCCCGTCTGGCAGCTCCTCCTCATGGGCTGACCCTGTGGTAATCAACACTCATGGTGCTAGCACTTCCTATATTCTCATCTTGCAATGAAGGAAGTGCTAGCACTGTGAGTGTTGGATTATCTCGGAGCCAGAACATGAAGAGGAGCTGCAGAATGGCTGCTCTCCACAAAGAAGGAACAGGCTGGCAGTAGCAGTGCAGGAAGAATGACCCATGGACCCTGACTGCCTGGTCTGCATGTGTGTGTGTGTGAATGGGAGCCTTCCTGGGATGAGTAGGGAGTGTGTGAGAATGGGAGCCTGCCTGGGATGGGTGGATATATGAATGGGAGCTTGCCTGGGTTACGTGTGTGTGTGTGAATGGGAGCCTTCCTGGGATGAGCAGGGAGTGTGTGAGAATGGGAGCCTGCCTGGGATTTGGGTAGATGTGAATGGGAGTCTGCCTGGGGTGTGTGTGGGGGTAAATGGGAGCTTGTGTGGGGGTTTTGTGTGTGAGAGAGAGAAAATGGGGGCTGCAGATGGATTCCAACCTGCCAGCAGCTGAAATGGCCTGGGGCTGCTGGCAGATCCCAACCAAAGATCTGGAGATATCAGGGGGTTTGTTTGATAGGGAGCGTGTGTGTGTGTATAAGAAAGAGAGGAAAAGGTTTGGGCATCCCTCTTCCACTAATCCATGACAGTTGCAAGGTGATGGAAATCAAAGTTCCCAGGTAGGGAGAGCGTGAATGTTTAAAATCCTTTTTAGTTTTATTTTCCAGGCCTTATTTGCTGAATCTGCTGTTTGAAATATTTTATTGGTGTTTTGGACATTTAAAATAACTTGTATATGAGTTTTTAATTATTTGATCTTTTATTCATTAGCTTTTTTTGAACTATTAGTATGCTTTTAGTATTATGATTATGCATTTATTTTATTTCTTGATTTTATTGTTTGATGTTAGAGGAATGGTGATGGTTCTGTTTTTTCCTTGTTGCACTGCATAGAGTGTCTGGCTTCTTGCGGTTTCCAGTTCAGTTTTTGTCTGCTCGTTTGTATTTCTACTTTATGGTTGCTCTATTCTGTATTTGGTGAGGGTCTGCTTATGTTCTGCATGTGTGACTTAGGTGAGGCAGTTTCCTAATAGGAAGTGTATTAGTGTATTCGGGCTTTCAGAGGGTCAAGTTCACATCCAACACACATCACAATAGGCCTTTGGGGTCCAATTGTCTGTTTTGCAGGGATTTCTGGTTGGCATCACAGCCGTGCATATAAGTATAATTAAGGGATAGTTTTACCTCAGAATTCTCTACTTTGATATAAATGCATAACCCTTAACCGTGTGTGTGGAATGGGGCGGGGAGGGGGCGCGTTGGGCAAGGCTATAAGGTTCGCCCTTGCACCAGCCATGGGTTCGGGGGAGGGGCAGTTTTTAAACTTTGTATCACTGAAGGGAGCTGGGTGTTTTGTTTTTTTTGTGGTCCCAGGACAGTGAATGAATGAACGGAGGGGGGAGGGGGGGGGCAGCATAGTAATTGTTTGCACAGGGCAGCAAAAAAGCTAGCACTAGCCCTGCGAATGATGGAGCGCTTGCTCCTTCCAGCTCAACACGTGGAGCTTCCTGCTGTTTCCTGACGACCTGGCAAGTTTATGCAGATTTCCGGAGGCACCAGGTAAAACCTGGTTCCTCCCAGGGGAACTCTATGCAATGCAGAATTTCCACAGACTTCCACCCCGGTGCAGAATATCCCTTTTTCCCCATGCAGGATTTTTGAAGAGACAGCTTTGTGAGCAGGCAAAAGAAACAACTGCACTATTTGTTTTTCTATCCATATGAAGATAGGGCACCCACGGGGGAGGTGAAGCCATTGCCGTCCTGTTCCTGCATTGTGAGGCGGCCCCATGCCGTTCTCGTGGGACTTTGAGAATCGGGCAGGCAGGGGTGGATTTTTGCACTCGGTGCCATTGTTCTCCCCTCAGCTAACTTCTGACGCTCGCCCCTCAGTGGACCTGCAGTTCTTTTGCTACCCCCAGATTACCAAAGATCCTGCTTCCCCCTGCCCTCTGTGCCCTCCACACACCGATTCAGTTGCCACCCATCCATCCACCCCATTCCAGGCCTGCAGCCCTTTCCCTCCCACTGCGTTCTGCAGAACTCAAGGCTCCAGCTCTAACTGTGCTGTTCTCAGAAGTCACTGAGCACAGGGATTGAGCTAGGCCAAGCTAGGCCGTGCCCTCACAGGCTCTGCCTCCTTTGGGCTTCCATGCAGGAGCCTGCCCTGGCTCTGTCCCTCTGCTCGCTATTGTCTTCTAACAGGGTCTGAAGTCTGCAAAGGGGTGGTGGGAGGAGGAAAGCAGTGGGGAACCCGGCTGCCTCCAAAATTGTGCCACCCTAGGCATGGGCCTAGTGTGGGTACTGGGAAATCCAGACCCGAGTGCAGTAGTTTGGGCACCGTGCCTCACTCAGAGAGCCATGCAGTGCAGGAAGACAGCCCTGCGGGGGTCGCTGGTAGAGACTGACAGCGGGTGAGAGAGTCTGTGGGGATGGGTTTGATGATGAGAGAGTGTCTGGAGATAAGCTGGGGGGATATGCAAGAGCGTGCAGAGCATAGGAAACCTGTTGTGGTGGTGGAAGGGGGGGAGATAAGCTACGGGAAGCATGTAAGGAGAGAACAAGAGTATTGGCAGGGATGAGCTGGGGGAGAGGGAGAGAATGTTGGAAGGGCATGCTGGGGGAGAGAGTGTTGGGGAGGGGGGAGAGAGTGTGTATGGGTAGCGTGATCTACTGCCTTATAGTTGGGTCCTCTAGATTTCAGGGATTTTCGTTTAGCCATCGCAGAGCACAAGAGGAGCTGCGGGGTAGCATGACTTCTTGCAGCTGTTGACCTTTGTAGTTACACCCGTTATGTTGCCACAAATATTTTTGAAGCTGCAACAAAGTTAGTATTGCCTGCACCTCTGAGTTCCTCCAGGACCCTGTGGATTGCTAAAGTAAAACCCCCAAAAATCAGAAGCCCTAGTGCACTATTACTGCACTCTAGGGAGAATTCTGTGCCAAAAGCTTGAAAATGTTCCATCTTTGAATAAGAACCTTTTTTCTTTTTTTTGAAGTTTAATTCAAAGACGGTGATTACATTGTATTTTTTTGATAAATTTAATATGCAAAATTTTGCAGAATTTTAAAAAATTATGCACGGAATTCCCCCAGGAGTGAGAGTACTTGAGTATGGCTGCTTCTGATGCAACTGTGTGCTACCAGCTGTGCCCTGAATTTAAGGAGAGTCCTGTTATGTGCTCTGGGCCTGCTTCCTTGGTGTACACACTATTTTGTAAGGCACACTGCTTTTGTAGCAAAAGAGAGAGCAGTCAGTATGGTGCTTTGGGTTTTGTGCAGGTTTGCCATAGGACTTCAGCAGCATGGAAGAAGAAGATCTCTCCATGCAGAGAACTGCCATTTTGTCCGAGTTGCATGACATCTATATAACTACAAAGAGCCTGTAAGTCTTCAGGGTCTAGTGGGTGAGTTTGAGAGTTAATGTTGGCGTGAGTGTCTTCTGTGTTCTGACTGGTGAGCTTACAGGCTCTGGCCTGGCTTTCTGTGCAGCTGCAGTACTGGCAGGATAATAAGTTGCTAGTGTTCAAATTTTACCTAGACATACATTGATGTAACCTCTGTATGAGTAATTCAGTTCTTTCATTTGCATAGTTCTCACAATTAGTAGAAAAGTACTTTTAGGATTCATATTTGAGGGAAGTAGAAAAATACTGTTAGGATTAGTATTTGAGGTTCCAGTTTAAACATAGCCATCATCATACTACTTAAGCTTTTCTCATTTGTAGCTAAGAGAAATCTAAGTCTTAGACTAGACAAAAATGGCAAATGAAGCTTGACCCTAGGAGAACTGAACACAAACCAAAGATGTTATAATAGAAATGAATAACTTGAATTGCATGATGACTTCAAACAATGTGCTTTAATTCTAAGATTGGCATGGGTGTGTCTTGGGGCTGTTTCTGGATGGAAACCTGACTCTTATGTGTGTAGGAGGGAGTTGAGAGTGGGGAGGTGTTGCATGATGTCCCATTCCATCCACCCCATTATCTCCCCCCCCTCCCCAACTCTGTACACACTTCCTGTTCCTCCAGCAATTTCCCACTCACTCTCTTCCTGCCCCCCAGGCGCTCTCCACCTTCTCCCTATGTCCTCTGCCAACCACACAGCAGACCCTATAGTTGACAGCCAGAGGAGAGGCTTTAGTGTAGACACCAGCAGCAGTTGAAGGGCTTCACTGGAAGCTGCACTACTCCAGGTCTTCAGCCAACAGGGTCTGGGGATCCCCAATGCACTTTTCTTGTTTGAGATTTCTCCAGGTCTAGGGATCTCTGCTGGTCAGTTTTCTTCTGTCTCTAAGGCTCTCCCCCAACAAGCGTGGTCCCACCAATCCTTCTGCTCCAGTGCTTCTAGCTTTGCTTTTTCTGCCGCTACTGCCAGTTTAAAGCAAAGCTACGGTATTAGCACATTTTTATTTTATAAAATACGCTAAAAAGGAATACACAAAGTATATTCTGAGAACAAAATCATATTGGTAACATTTTTGGATACATTGACGAAAGATAATTTTCCAAGGTCAGAATTTTCATCAACGGATGGCTTAGTGGCAATGCTGTGAGATGCCATGCTGGAGATCTGGGTTTGATTCCCAAGCCTAGCTTCTGCTTCTTGAGTCATCTGTGGTAGAGGGAGTCCCAACCACAGTACACTGACCAAATCCAGTGAAAGGAGAGGTCTACCATGCATGGGTAGTGAATAGCGCAAAAGCAGTTTAAACCTGACTCAATCTTAACCTCAAACAGGCCAATACAGTACGGTGCACTCGGCCGAGCGCAATGTTTAGCATGCGATTGGCCGCATGATTTCGATGCGCGTCTATTACTCCTTATACAGTAAAGGGTTTTGCACATTGAACATGCGCAACCAACCCCCCTGAAAACTAATAGCGTTCATCACATACAAATGCATGTTGATGAGGCTATTAGTCCCTGGGATACTGAAAGTAAAATGTGTGGCCAAGCGATATTAAGTCGGAGGAACCAAAAATTTAAAAAAATAAAAAATAAAAAACAATCTGCCCACCGGTCAGCGGTTAGAAAAACAGATGCTGAATTTTACCAGCGTCCATTTTCCTAACTTGTGGCAGTCAGCGGGTTTGGAAACAGACATCGGTAAAATAGTTGTCAGTTGTCAGGACCCGCTGACAGCCACCTCTACGCTAATAAGGAGGCACCAGTGACGCACTACTGTCTCTAGCACCTCATTAACGCGACCCTATATTTAAATAAAGAGTCGCGCGCCCAGGAGAGGTGGCTGAGCGCGCATCGGGAGAGCAGGCGCTCAACATGGAGCGCCCGCTCTCCCGCGTTTCTTACTGTATCGGCCTGAAAGAGAGTAGAGAAATTGATCTCATATCAGGATTTCTAAGCCCAATTTGTGCCCAAAGTGTGGGACTATTTCCATCTCCTGGGACTAATGACAGCCACACTAGACCTAGTCCCATGGACCCAGGGCCCACATGCACCCATTAGTGGTCTCTCCTCTTCTGGTGGCTGCCAGAATCGAGAGACTACAAGTCTTGCCTCCCTCTACCCATAACAGTAAGAGAGAGCTTGGTATGGCGTCAGATCCTGTCAGTTTAAGTGGAGTGGATCTGGATCTTCCTTCATGGTTCATCATAACCATGGATGCCAGCAGTTACGGCTGGGGAGCCCATTGCCAAAGCCAGCTAGCTCAAGAGTAATTGGTAACAAGGGAAGTGATTTGGTTAATAAAGAGATTAGAAATAAGAGCCATCAGATGGGCTTCTCTCCTTTCTGCCCTTGGGAGAAACAAATGATGGAACCTGATCAGAATCCATTCATACAACGCTACAGCAGTAGCGTACTTGATCAAACAAGGTGGCATCTGCAGTTGGATGCTAGCAGCCAAGGCTGCCAGAATATGTATGTGGGCAGAAGCGATTCTGCACCTGTTATCTGTGGCCCACCATCGTGGGAATCGAGAGCAATCAGGCTGATTTACTGAAACAAACTGGACCACAGGGAATGGGAGCTCAACTGAGAAGCCTTTCAATTGATAATAGACCAGCGGGGGCAGCCAGGGATGGACCTAATGAAAACCTGGGAAAATGCCAAGTCAGACATTCTTCAGCCACCAGAAGGAACCAGGCTGCAGCAGGATATATGCCATGATAAAACCGTGGCCGAAGGATGCTTTCCTTTGTGTTTCCCACCCTGGCCCCTGTTATGAAGAACATTAACTGCTGAATTGGAACTCATTACAAACTTAACAGCATCTTCCAAGGTCTGAACAGAGACAATGGCTTCATGACTCACTACAACTATCTATGAACTTAACTGTTACCAGATCATTCTGTCTTTTCACACTTAATTCAGTTGTCAGTAGGCTATACTATAATGCTATTAACACTGTCCTCACCATGGCCTGCCTAATCCAATGCCTTCTTTCTGTTCTGTATATATTTAACCCACCTCTTGAACATCACTTCATGCATCTGACAAAGTAGACTCTGTCTTCAAAAGCTCATGCTTTAATAATTAGCCTATAAGGTGCCATTCGATTCTTGTTAATTTTGCTACACCAGACTAACATGGCTGTCCCTATGAAGATTAAAGAGGATACAAGATCATCCATCCATGATAATCCTGATAGCTCTAGACTAGCCAAGGAGGTCATAGGATGTGGACTTGATAAGATTGCTAGCGGTAACCTCATTACATCTTTTTTTTTGGGGGGGGAGCGCAGAGTCCAATCCCAATGCAGGATCCATCCCCATCTTTGTCTTATGATCTGGCTCTTGAGAGGGCACAGCTGTGCAGGAAAGTTTACTCTTCCATAGTCATTCCGACCATGCTGAATGTGGGGATGGCACCTACCTTGCTAGTCTACATTGGCATCTGATGCTTATTTGAGTAGTTCTGCCATTTGCGCATGATCTTCCCCTGGAGGGCTGATGTTGCATACATTTTCAATCTCATCCAGCTAGGTCTGGATAAAGGATTCTCTTAGTTCCTTGAAGGTATAGATGGCAGTTATACCTTGCTACAGAGAGCCAATCAAGGAATCTTAGATAGCGATGCATCCAGACATTGGTTTTTGTCTTAGAGGGGAGAAGAGTATGACTCCCTTACAAAGGCAACAAATTTATATGTTAGAAAAATAAATAAAAATAAGAGGAAAAAGAAACAAATCTGGTTCTCGAAGGAGGTGGCTGAAAAAAAATAAAGGCAAAAAGAACAGCATTCAAAAAGAATAAGGGTAATATCAACTGGAGATCTGAAGGTGGTGAAGCAATGTGACAAGACAACAGCTAACCAGTAAGCAAAAGATGATGATAATGGTACTCCAGGTGAGGACCTGGAGTACCTTTTTCAGTTCTGGAGACTGTATCTCAAAAAGGATAGATAGAATACAGAAGCAGTCCAGAGAAGGGCGACCAAAATGGTGTAGAGTCTGTATTGTAAGTCTTATGAGAGGCTGAAGAATCTGAATATGTGTACCCTTGAAGAGAGGAGGAGATATGATACTGGCCTTCAGATACCTGAAAGGTTTTAATAATGCGTGTTCCTCGAACATTTTCCATTGGAAAGCAAACAGAATTAGGGATCACAATATGAAACTTCAGGAGGAACAACTCAGAACCAACATCAGGAAATGTTTCTTCACAGAGACAGTGGTATGTGCCTGGAATTCCCTTACAGAAAAGGTGGTGAAGACAAAAATAGTAAATTAATTCAAAAAGGCATAAGATAAACCCTGTGGATCCCTAAAGGCTGGAGTTGGAAATTAAAGGGTGCCTGATGAGTAATCAGCATGGAGCAGCAGCTAGTACCTCTAACAGAAGGCTTGGGGATTACTACCCTTAACCAATTAGCCTACGTGATGTTGACGCAACTGCAGCATTACTCTCCGCTTTGACAACAGGGGGTAAAAAAGGGGAATTGGATTCAAGCAGCAGCCAATGCCTGGGCCCTGACTTTTATGGTCCAGTGATTCACAGACATTAGGAAAAAGCGCAGGACTGCTTCTACGGCCAAGTCCAAAAGCAAAGCACGTCAAGCAGCAGCATTGTCTGAATTATCAAGAAAGCCACTCACCGTGTAAAAATGTTGCTAGCAGTAATTTTGTTATGGGTTTGACAGTTGCTTGTTTTTGATTGTAAATATTACTACCCTTAACATTAGGCTTGGGGGTAACCTACACGGAGCAGCAGTTATGCCCATAAGAAGTTTGCTGGGCAGACTGGATGGACCGTTTTGGTCGTTTTCTGCCGTCATTATTATGTTGTTATATTTTATATCAATAGTCCCTCAATGGGACCTCAATCTGGTCATTAGGCCTTAGCATGGTCCCCCTTCAAACTAGTAAAACGAGCTTTCCTAAATGATCTTTCCTTTAAAAATCAGAGAAAAAATAAAACTGCCTTTCTGGTAGCCGTCTGGCTAGATACAAGCCCTATCCTGCAGGAGCCCTTACCTGATCTTTATTTCCAACTCTGTCACTTTCTGACTGGTCCCTTCTTTTTTACCCAAAGTAATGTCCCCATTACACCAGAATTAGGTGGTATCACTTCCAGCCTTAGGGGCGGCAAGTCACTGAAAAAATATTCTGAGCCTCACCTATTGGATGTCTAGCACACATTGTTCCAATATCTAAAGGTCACAAACCCTTTCCAGAAGTTGAATAGGCTGTTTGTCCTGCACAGAGACCCCTGGAAGGAAGGAGCTGCTTCTAAGCCTACAGTAACCAAATGGATGAAAGAAGCAATCACCTTGGCTTACATTCTCATAAGAAAACAGGTCGTGAAAGGGCTCTGGCCACATTCCTCCAGAACGCAGGCATCATCATGGACATTGTTATGGTTGACCGCAGAGACCTATAAGGCAGCCACCTGTTCTTGCCTGCATTCTTTTACCAAACATTACAGGTGGGATCTACTGGTCAAGGCATATGTAACTTTTGGAGTAGTCGTTCTCAAGACTGTACTCTCTTCCTCCCACCCGAGAGAATACCAGCTTTGCTTCTTCACATAAGTAATGACTGATCTAGCAGGAAGATGAGGAAGGTGAATTTTGGTCTTACCTGATCATTTCTTTTCTGGTAAGACCAATCCAGAGCCCACTCAGGAATACAGTGCTGTCAGATCCCAGCTTGATATAGAACTCAACAAGCTATCTCCTTTACCTTTTTCTATTCAATTCCTATCCCTTGAGAGGGGTATAGAAGTTCCATACTCCATCTCTTCCTTTCAAAATAAGAAAAGAAAGGGAAGAAGTAAATGAGGATGGAAAGAATGAAGAAAAGAGATGACAAATATAAAACACAGATACGCTTTATCAGTTGAACATGCGAATGCCTGGAGAGTGAATCAAGGGATATTTCTCTCGCCGAGGCATTCTTTTGTTGTTGACCTCAAATATGTATAGGGTACTTGTCTCTTTCTGGCTCTGATAGAAGGTTACTGGTAACTGCCTGAGGCCACACCTCCCTTATAGTGGATTTGACGTTATGGGTGTCTCTGGCAGCTGTGCAGGAGGGAGACCCCATAAGTAAAAACTGGTCTAGCAGGACTCAAGGAAAGGAAATTATCAGGTAAGATCAAATTTCACCTTCTCACATGCAGTTTTTGCAGATGGTTATACTTTTGGCGTAACATAAATCTTAAGAGATTACAGTATCCCTGAGCTTTTGAGAGCAGTTAGGTTACCCCTTCTGGTGAGATCTGTCTGACATGTGATTAATAGCAGTTTATGGACTTCTTCTCCAGGACCTTCTCCAAACCTTTTTTAAACCCAGCTACGCTAGCTGCCTTTACCACAATTTCGAGGTGCAGGATGGAGATCACAGGAGGAGGAGGAAGAGAGATTTTAGTGTAGCCTAACTCAGACAGGTATTTATGAATATAAGCTGGCAGAGCATATGTTGCACATATTCTCTGTACAGAGGCTGCTTCTGTGTTGAATTTATCACTTCTGTTGTTTTTTTTGTATTCTGCATTTGTGCTCAGGGTGAAAGAGCTGAGGTCCTTAGTGGATTTAACAGATCCAGAAAAGGGGAAACTGATTCAGTCCCAAGACAAGGTAAGTACACAGGGCTCGTTCTCCTTTCATTGTATACCCTTTAGCTGCCCTCTATGCAACAAAGACAAAAGGATCTTTTTTTTACGGATCCATTCTGAGACCAGTTTAGGCCTCGCAGAAGTTCTGCATGCATGGCAACTTTGTGTGATAGTTTTTTCAGGCCTAGACTTACACACAAGCATACTAGGCCTGTACCCAGGGCAGCAAAATTCTGGGAGTGGCAAATTTCCTGCCCCCCCCCCCCCCCCTGCAGACTTCCAGCCAGTCTTGGTGCTCTGGGTCTGGGTCCAGCTGCAGTGCTGCTGTTATCACAAGGCAGCACACAGGGACTGTCTAAGCCTGCACTCACAAGCACTGACGTTTCCCCCGCCCACTCTACATGACTCGCTGACTGTATTTCCTACTGCTAGGCAAGTACTGGGATTCAACTTATAGGAAAGTGAAAGCTCCTCAGATACAAGCAACTTCACGTCTTCTGTAGCTCACTTCAGTAGTCTGCAAGCCAGTCACATGACCTTCTATCCATACCTTTGCCATGAGGGTTGTAGCTTTGGCCAGTCAGTTCTAACTAACCCTCTTGCCTTCCTCTCCTCTCGTCAGGTTGCAGTTCCTCCATTAACAGTCTAGGTCATTTTCTGCAGCTCTCAGCTTGTGAAGCCTCACTTGGGTGGCTGAATTAGTCCTGCTTTTCCACAGAGAAAGTTAAGTTGCTTGCCTGAAACAGGCATTCTCCTTCTTAGACAGCAGAACAAATCAGCCAGACAGTCCCACCCTCCTCCTCGTAGCTTGTGGATTAACTGCGGGGACTTGCATGTCAGCGACTACCTGACAACCCCTGCGCATGCTCAGACGTCTAGGTCTTTCTGAGCTCTGAGAGCACACGTGCCACTTGTGTGCCATCCGGCGACATCACCCACCTGTGCGGCTGATTTGTCCTGCAGTCAACAAAAAGAAAACCTGTTATAGATAAGCAGTTTAGATTTGTCCTTGCTACTGCTTGCCCCATACATGTTGTAAGGAGGGATTGAAGAGAGTATGAGTGAGAGAGAGGATTCTTGTTAGGGGTGGCAGGGGGAGAGAGATGTGTGAATGGATTATCTTTTCCTCTCCTGATCCCTCCTCCCTCCTCCTCCTCCTCCATCCGTGCCACTATCCTCCTGCCTCTCATATATCTCTTCCCCTCCTAGCTAGCACCAAGCAGTAAGATCCCTTTTCCAAATAAACTGGACACAGACATATCAGAAAATTAATTAAGTTTTATAAAATAAGAAAAATGTATTTTTTTAATATGCAAATTTGCCACAGAATCTTGAGAAGTCTGCCATAGAAAACCGGGGGCTCTGATTATAATAGCCCTTTCTTTTTCCCCAGGCCTTGAATTCGCTAGACATTTGGAAATCCTTGTTTGCTGCTGCCAGTCCCAACCCGCCAAGTGAAACCCAGTAATAAGGAAAGATGGCTGACAAGGGGGATGAGTCCCCCGAGGACATAGTAGCAGGCAGTGCTGCAGAATGTGGGAAGCCCCTCCCATCAGACACTGCTTCGCTGAGTGACTCTGACCCTGAAGACGCGGGCCTCCCTGACGATGCTGAAGTGAACACAATCTCCCCAGGTGAAGAAGAAGAAGAAGATGAGGAAATGGACCACCCTTCCATGGGTGATGCCGAACGCTCCAGTCTTCTCGGCAATAGGCAGAAGTCTGCCGTGCAGCCCTTCCACCTAAAGGGTATGAGCTCAACCTTCTCCTTACGAAGTCAAAATATATTTGACTGCCTTGAAGGGGTGGCAAAACGGACTGTGCCTTCTCTGAGTGAAGATAATGCAGTGGATGGGCGATTCAAGCGCCCTTTTCCTCCTACACCCACCTTTTTGAATAGAAGTGTGGGAGGAGGCGTTGCACAGGAATGCAAACCTCCATTGTCGAAGAGTCCTAAAGCAGTACCTGATTACGTGGCACACCCTGAACGCTGGACCAAATACAGTCTAGAGGAAGTCCCAGAATCCAGTGATAAAACCAATAGGGCAGTGGCCCTGAAGTTCCTGGAAGACGTGAAGAACAGGAAAGAAGCAGGAGGCTCAGCCGTTCAAGAGATCTACACTCCGTCTTTCAATCAAGACCCCTCAAGCTGTGGGGCTGGAAGAATCATTTTTGCAAAACCCACCAAGGTGGGAGTGAAAAGGGAATGGAGTAAGGATGACGATGAGAAGAAGTCCAAATCCGATAAGGAAGGGAAATCTCCAAAAAGGACCAATGTATGGCGAGAGGAAGAGGAGGAGGTTGGATCGGGCCATTTGGAGTCCCATGGTGGAAGTGAGCTGAAGAATGGAAGGGCTGGGAAAAAAGAAACCAAGGCAGTGGACACCACGATACAGCTCCTTCATGAAGAGCAGGAGCCAACGATGGACACGGTGGAATTCCACAGCAGCAAGAAGAAGAGCAGGAAGCACATCCGAGCTAAAGTAGACCCAGAAGAAGAGGGAGACTCGTCCTGAGAGAGGAGACCCGGAAGGCCACTCTGAAAAGTCAAAACTGTTGCTGGACTATGCCAGGTTCAGACCATTTCTGATTTGCCCTTTGTAAATGATTATGCATCAACTGACTGTTATGTTATCACTTTTATGTCCGAGCTGATAACACTGTGGAGATCCTCTCTGAGTCTTATGGAAAATGTGCATGGTGATATTCCAAAACAGGAGTGAGGTTCTGTTTGAACACCATTAAATGATAGTATTCTGCCCCGTCTTGTTTTGCCTGTTGTGTGCAATTTACTGTCCTTGGCCTGAAACCTATGAGCCACACGTGCCTCCGCAGAACTCTCCTCATGATTCTCTTGAACTGCGGAATTGTTGAAACCTCGCAGAATTAAATGGAAGTAGTACTTGTGTTGTACAGGATACTGCAACTTACTTGGTTAATTTGAAATGCTAGCCTTGGGAGTCATTTTCAAAAGGATTTACACGTGCAAATGTAACTACTATTGTAGACATTTTCAAAAGCCTGCCTTCTTGAGCAAAATGTGTAAAAGGTTGTAAATGCTTTTGAAAATCAGGCCCTGTAGGTGTAGTTGAGGGGTGGGTAAACTTTTTTTTTTTTTTTTTTCCTGTAGTGGGGCCACATTACTGGCTTTTGTCTACAGCAGGGGCTGGGTAGGAGGGGTCCCCCTTATTGCTCCTCAAGTAGCTAGGGGTGGAGGGGTTAAGCCAGACTGCACTGTCCTTGGTCTGGGGCTGCTACCTGCCCCTGTGGGTTCATGGTATTATTGTAGGCTGTCTCCTTGAGGGGGCTCTGGCATTGGCAGCCAGGTGCAGGGTGACCTCTGTGGCATTGTTCTTGAGTGCCTGCCCCTCTGTCAGCAGCCCTAGAGGCATGAGCGGGCAGATGGCAAGGGAGACCTGCGTGGCAGCAACTGGCAGTTATCACTGCCATCCAATGCCATCAACAGAGGCCTGAAAAGATGTGCGCGATGTCAAGCCACTGATGATGATGATGGTTCATAGAGTCGGTGGGCCGGACAGAACGGAGTAACGGCATGAGATAGGCGGGCCTTATGACTCATGGTGATGGGCTGGGTCTATCCTGTGAGTCATAATTTACCCAGCCAGAGGTCGTATGTTATAAAGATATCATTTTAAAAAGTCATGGCGTCTCTAAATAATTCAGATTGGTTAACTTAAACGGCTAAATGGCTGGGCTGCCATGCAAAGGACCTGGGTTTGATTCCCAGGCCAGGCCTTTGGTTCGCTGGGTCAGATGGGGATGGGTTACTGTGGAGGCAGCATTCACAGCCCACCCAGGGGGAAGATGTCTTAGACCTTTAAACGCACTAACCCAGTACTTTAAAAGAAGGTGTTTGATGCAGAAGTAATGGAGCCTATTGTGGAACATGCATGTGTGCATATATGTGGAAAAACAATTTCCAGAATATCTTGGAATGCCTGACATATACTGAAACTTTGTTGTGAATCAGACACCAAACTCAACATTTATTAGTGGGCCACTCCTTCTAATATGCCAGTGTAGTATAAAAAGGTGCCAAACTAATAAAAATTGTTTTATTTAGTCATCACCTAGACAGGCATTTTAATAGATCAGCCATGCCAAGACACTAGTTGGCTAAGTGCTGTAGGGAGATTCTTCTCTGAGTCTTAAGATAGGGATAGCAATTTTAATCAAACCTGAACATCAGAAAAATCTTACTTTAAAGGGGATTGGATATCTTAGAGCAATGGTTCTCAACCTGGTCCTCAGATTACACTCAACCAGTCAGGTTTTCAGTACGTCCACAATGAATATACATGAGTTGTATCTATAATGGAGACAGTGCAAGCAAATCTATATCGTACATATTCATTCTCAATATCCTGAAAACCAGATTGGCTGTGTCCTGATGACGGGGTTGAGGATTGCCACAAGGTTCCAGAAACTTTCATAAGCTGTGTATTTGCTTTAAAACAAATGATAATATGAACTGTATCAGGCATTTCGTTTTGATTCTTTTTACCCCAAAACGAATGCACAAGCCTCCTGAAACTTTTCCAGTTCTTTTGCTTCAACAAATAGTATGCACTCGTTTCTGATAGGAATAATAATGAAAGTACAAAGGCTTACAAAAGAAAAGAATAAAAGAAAAAAAATCAAAAAATGAATAAAAGAAACTGAAATGAAAAGAATTTCCCTGCCCATCCCTACAATCTTTCACCTCCGGGTCACTGCCCTAAATCCAGCCCCTGTCAGTAATGACGGAATGTCTTTACCATCTGAAAACTGGTTCTGTATGTGAAATGAGTTGGCTAACCCAATGGATAAATGTACACATTAATTCACAGTTTGTCAGTGCTGTTGGCTGCCTCACCAGAGTGGTAAAAGACTGCATAGCTTGGAAGTTTAAATCAGTTTTAGAAGGGGTTGAAGGATATTGGCAAAGTAATGTGGGAGAGATCTTTGCACTATCGTTGCCTCTTCTATGGTGGGATGGGATGTGAAGGAAGCTTGCAGTCCTGCTGATCATGTTTAATCTGTTTTGTGGTTTATGTGGACAAAATAGAGGACTTCTGTTTCCAGCACTGCCAGCCTGACATGTCTCATGACTTTTAAATTCCCCAAAATAAATTTCTTAAGATGAAACCAACCTCATGCAGATTCCAGGTGTCAGTAAATTCAAGTCCCTTTAAAAAAAAAAAAAGTATACAATTTTAATTTACAACTTCAAGATAACCTTGAGTGGAAACAGAGATAATACAGACTGACATGCAAATTTTATTCCAATGAAGGAAAATGAAAAACAAAAGAACCCCCCTAAAAAAAAGGCAATAATGGAGGAGTTCCAAATCACAGTCACCAGAAGATGAAACTAATAATACATAAAACATCAAAATCAAGTAGCACACGTCCTAATTTCTAATAAAGGAAACCTCATTCTACTTGGTGTAACATTTGCAAGGACATTTTAACAAAACAGTTGAGCTCCCACTTGAAGTATCCTGGGCTGCATTAAAAGAAAATGTTTATGCCGCCTCAGTGTCACCTTTGGCTGCCTCTAGGAAAAATCTAATCCTGTAAGGAAGAAAGTGTTCATCTCGGTGTCTAGAAACAGTTTTAATAACCAATCTCCAGCGGGAACTTGAATCAGAGTCCCAAGCAATGTGGATGGTTTGGCTAAAACTGCAGCCCACGGTTCTAGCACAGTTACATCCAAATGTTCTTCCTTCCTTTGTGGAAGAGTCCAGTTCTTTATTCCAAGCCTGTGTCACCTATCCTGTGAGCTCTGTGCCTGTCCGTCTCCACGCGGGGCAGCTGTGCCGCCGCGGTGTCTCGGCTTGGCTGTAGTTTTACACTTGGGGAAGGCATTTCTGAAGTCTCCTGACTTCTGTCGATTGCATTTTGGTACTGAAGTGAAAGGCTTAAAGAACTTTGCATCACATCTTTCTTAAGAATACTTTTATTGGAAGATTTAGCATATAAAACCATAATTGTAGCAAGATCCAGAAATCCCTGATCCCAATAGAGCACCAGTATCTCCAGTCTGAGTGAAACCAGGAAGAACTGAAGAAAAATCCAAGGCGAGACCATAAACCAGAAGGGAGAAAAATATAACGTGTGCAAAATGAAATTTTATGGTTGTGCCAGACTGGTATTCCAGAGACTGAAGTCTTTCACCACCCTCACCCCATCCCTAAAATATGAAAACCAGGAGCAAGCACACTTTTCTGTTAGACTGAGATCCTATGCCTAGTGCTGCTTAAGGCAGCAGTATAAGTTTAATTCTTCACAATACATCATTGTGTTTTCATCTTATATATCTGTATGACCTTTTTTTGTCCTCGGCTATATGTTTCTATTTTTACACCTTTGATATAATGTGCAGTGGTTAATATGACCATACCAGATACTTCCTAAACATTTCCTTCAGAGATTATGCCATACACTTGCTTTATATATATATATATATATATATATATCACTGTATGATGGTGATTAGCTTTCGAATCCTCTAAAACTAATTTGCAGTGATCTTTTGGAAGGAGCTTCTGAGAGCTTCTTATTAAATTATTTTATTAAAAAAAAAAAAATGCCTTACCGAATGGAGCGAAACTGCTGTGACCCCTACAATCCCGGCAAACCTAAAAACCTGGCTTATGGTGAGTAAGGCAAAAACCTCAGTACTTGTCTAGTTGTGTTAAGAGTTTGTATTTAACTTTTGCTGATCCCTGAGCCAGGATCGTGATGGTGGCTCACACCACAGAAGACCTGCCTTAAAACGTGCCGTGGGAGACCCATGGAGCTGCAGGTGAAGCACGATGTTGGAGGCAGCAACAAAGACAGGGGCATATTATTGGAAAAGATATTGTGGTTGGATGCTTCCTGGTTATGGGCGCAGAATGATTTTGTAATGGATTGGAACAGATGGATACATACATCTAAGTAAAGGCAGGGATAGATTTGGTCCAGCGGTCGATGAAATGTGGTTCTTGGATTTTTAGCGGTCTGGTGAACTATAGGGAAATTCACAGCACAGCACCGCTCTATCAAGGGAGGAATGGTATAAAAATCAGAGCTAACAAAGGTCAGCCAAATGATCTTACATAGTTTTACTGTAAACCAAGTTCTCTCAAACTTTTTTATAGCACTCCTGCTTTAGTTAAAAAAAAAAAAAAAAAAAAAAAGACAAAACATTCCAAATGGCTAAATGCTTTCTTGGAAACACCCAAGAAAACAAGCTTAAAGGGGAAGCAGAGCACTCAGGATTTGTCAGTGCCAGCAAGGATTCATTCTGAAATCAATACGAGTCGTGGGTGCTGCATTTTGCCAGCGAGGTCGCAAGGTGTCAGACTGCTCTGTTCTGATGATGAGTGTAAGGGGTGAGCTATGCTCCTGTTCTCTCTTTCACCAGAAATGTTTTTCCACCATTGAGAAATCAGGTGCAGTTTTTCCTTGTCTGAAAATTCATTCAGGGATTGAGTTTTTCCCCTTTTGTTAAAATGAAAATTTGTTTCATGGACTGAAGCAAGGTATTTTTATTTTACAGAGCAATGTCACTATATGGTATAAGGAGGGAAAACTTCAAGGAATGACATTTTTTCTCTCTTCCTCCCCTGCACCAGTCCATTTTTCCCATTATCTTTAACCTCACCCTTGAAAGCATAACCAGGTGACACTGGATCCCTTCGCAGCCAGGAGGTCTGTAGGGAAATCTAGGACATAGTTCCTCAGTACTACTCCTTCAGCTGGCACATGGCTTTCCTCCCTCCCCAGGACTATCCATTGCCTCCAGGATGTGTCTGCCTCCAGCCAGCCCTGACAGAAGATTTTTGTCTGGCCTGAGTCACGGGCTAGCACCCATGCTCCTGTTCTTTCACGTATAGCTGTCTATGAATGATGAAGCCAAGAATCAGATATTTAATCATTCATAATTAAAGAGTAAAATATAAAGGCATTTATATTTCATGTATGTGAAATGTTGAGAGAGCCTAATGACGAAATAGCTGTGTATACCTTTATGACTCAGAAGCTTAGCTGTAGGTATCTGCCCTAATGACCTAAAAGAAGTAAGCATATATACTATTAACACATATTTAACTGTGTGACAAAACAGTCCAACCTGAGGTAGAACTTTTGAAAAGGACAGACAGGCTATCTGCCTGGACAGCCGATGAGAGAACAGCTTGCAGGAAGCAGGTGGGAAAGGACAGCTTGCAGGAGGGCTCTGGGGTTGAAGCTGGTATGGCAGTTGACTGGCATTTTTTTGTTTTATTGATCGGTTAACAGTTGCAGAGACTGGGAAGGCAAATGATCTGGAAAATGGTAGCGACAGAAAAAGAACCAATCGAGGGTGAAAATGCAGTCGCTGTTGCTACCTGGTATTGCAGTATATTTAAAATTGATGAATGTATAGGCTGGTTGTGGTATGTAGAATTAAGGTAGCTAAAATTCATGATTAAAAGGATATTAATATTTTGTAGATTGTACATATAAAGGTTGATTTTTAAAAGCCTTACGCGTGCCAAAGGCAGGAGCTACATGCATGTCTCAGGCTGGTGCACACTGCCCGGATATTAAAAAGAATGCGAGTATGCATATCTCCTGATACGTGCACAAATCAAAAAGTTCAAAAAATGGTCGTGGCGTGGGTGTGTGATGTGGGTGGGACATGGGCTTTCCAGGAAGTTATCTTAAAACATGCACCTAAATATTTACACACATAGGTGCATGCTGGCATCCCCTACCGCATGACTTCTGCTATGGACAGAGTGTAAGTATTAAAAAATATATATAAAAAACAACCTAGGTGAGTCAATAGGAGTTTTAAGGTTGGGGGTAAAAGAGAGGCTAAATAGGGGGTAGGAAATCCGATCCCTTAAGTGGGGAGAACTAGGAGCAAACTGGGAAAAAGAGCTATTGCGTCTGTGCGCGTTTTTTGAAAATCCTCCCATTTACACAGTAGAGCTGGCATTTGCACGCACCCATATAAAATTGTGCGTATATGCATGCACGTATAGCCCATTTATTATCATACGCATGTATGTTATAAAATGGCTGCATCTCTGGGTGTGAACTGGCATCCGCACGTACACGTATGCCCGTGTGGCTGTTTGAAAATTAGCATCCCCGTAATATTTTAAAATGAATAAAAATTTGATGTGAATAATTGTATCATATATATAATTCACACAAGAGTCACACACACAAAAACCAGTACACTGATGCACTAACTCTTTTACATGGAAAAAGCAGGTGTTATTCTCTAAGTCACTGTACTGAACTTCACACACTGCAAGAAACAATTCTTTCTTTCTTGAAACATATGGTACTCAGTCAGGGTAGAAGTATTTATTGGTATGCAAAATAAGAGAGTATCAGGAAGAAGAGACAAATAACCTGAGTTACTGCCTGAGCTCCTTCAGTTCTCTGCTTGCACATTAGCTGCTTATATAGAAAATGTCTTTCTTTGTTTACCAGCTTCCTATTTATCTCAGCACATCATGACAGTTGGATCTGTTTCCTTTTATTTTAGCCCACTATTGCCCCAACATTCGTATCTTTCCTGTTCCTACTGACTTTCAGCCTTACCATGGCACCTGTGGTTTCGATGAGTCTCTTTTTGTCATGAGTCCCTTTTGTCTGGTTGTCAGATCTCCCCGCTGACAATGTTTCTTTTTCTGCTATGAATCATGAGCACCACATCTGCAGTTCTGTGCATAATCATTATGTCGGCTAGAGCTGTCTCTTGCCCTGCAGATATACATTTCCCTCTTGACCCTTGCTCAGATACGGACAGCAAAGGTCATAAACATGCAGCGAAGGTGTGTGATGTAAGAGAGATCAGATCAGTGAGGTCCTGAAAGAGAGAACTTATGAACATCCAAAGAACAGTAGAATCCCAGTCAGGCCGATACAGTACAGTGCGCTCCGGTGGAGCGCACTGTTAACCGGCATTTGGACGCATTTTCGACGCACTAGCTTTACCCCTTATTCAGTAAGGGGTAATAACGCATTGAAAATGCGTGTCCGACCCCCCCCCCCCCCCCCCCCCCCCGAGACTAATAGCATCCTCAACATGCAAATGAATGTTGATGGCCCTATTAGTCATTCCCGCGCGATACAGTAAGTAAAATGTGCAGCCAAGCCGCACATTTTACTTTTAAGAAATTGGCGCATACACAAAGGTAGGCGTTAATTTCTGCCGGCGCCAGGGAAGTGCCCAGAAAAGCAGTAAAAACTGCTTTTCTGTGCACCCTCCGACTTAATATCATGGTGATATTAAGTCGGAGGTCCCAAAAGTAAAAAAAAAAATTTTAATCAGCTTGCGGGTTGAGAACCGGATGCTCAATTTTGCCGGCGTCCAGTTTCCGAACCTGTGGCTGTCAGCGGGCTTGAGCACCGACGCCGGCAAAATTGAGCGTCGGCTGTCAAACCCGCTGACAGCCGCCGCTCCTGTCCAAAAAGAGGCGCTAGGGACACGCTAGTGTCCCTAGCACCTCTTTTTACCGCCTGGGCACGTGCCGGGATAGCGGGCGCTTGCCCACTCTCCCGCGAACTTTACTGTATCGGCCCGTGTGTTAGGTACTGTCTTCTGAAAATCTCAAGGGAAGGAGTACTCAAGCTGCCTGGTTAGCTGAGGGAAGAAGAATACCATAGCAGATTAAAAATAATGGGGATGCGGTCAGTGATTTTATCACTACATTGTTTACCATAGGAGGTTTCAAGAACATGGCAGAGACCTCCCTGAGACGCTAACAATAGATCAAGGGCAAGATGATGGAGCTGCAAGGTATCGGTGATTTCATGTAACTAGGTGGCTCCTTCAGTTCTCTGCTTGCACTTTAGCTGCTTATATAGAACATTTCTTTCTTTGTTGACCAGCTTCCTCTTAACTCAGCACATTGTGACAGTTGGATCTGTTTCTTTTCATCATCACCCACTATTGCCCCAACATAAGAACATAAGAAATTGCCATGCTGGGTCAGACCAAGGGTCCATCAAGCCCAGTATCCTGTTTCCAACAGAGGCCAATCCAGGCCACAAGAACCTGGCAATTACCCAAACACTAAGTAGATCCCATGCTACTGATGCAATTAATAGCAGTGGCTATTCCCCAAGTATAATTGATTAATAGCCGTTAATGGACTTCTCCTCCAAGAACTTATCCAAACCTTAATATCTTTCCTGTTCTCACAGGCAAACTCTCTTATATCTGAGTTTTAGCCTTATCATGGCGCCAGTGGTTTTGATTAGTCTCTTTTGTCATGAGTCCCTTTTGTCTGATTATCAGATCTCCCCACTGGCAATGTTTCTTTTTCTGATAGGAATCAAGAGCACCACAGCTGCAGTTCTGTGCGTCCCCATGTTTGCTAGAGCTGTCTCTTGCTCTGCAGATATACAGTCTGTATCTTTCCTACAGCCATTAGAACAAGGGTGGCCAATGCCGATCCTCAAGAGCCACAAACAGGCCTGGTTGTCAGGATATCCACAATACATATGCATGAGATATATTTGCATACAATGAAGGCAGTGCATGCAAATCACCCCTGCACTAGCACAATGTCAGCTATAATGGTAGTCACCCTGATGACACACATTGTAACCATCACAGAGATTACTGACTTTTTCCTGCTGCTAGATATCATCTCAAACCACAGTTAGGCAGTGTCAGTGAATGACTCTAATGGCACACTTTGCTTTCTCCTGTAAATTATATTTTTTATTACTTTCTTTTACTCAAAGTATTGAAGTAAAGAGCATCAGAATCTGTCTTCTTTCTCAGATCCAACAGAGGAATGACTGAGAACAAAATGGTGACAGCTTAAAGTGTTGTTAGTTTAAGTTTCACCTAAAAATATAGAAATCATGACATGGAGCTGCCAGCTGGGATAGGCTGATTGGAAAAGTGCTGACAAATGTTTGGTCCTGCTCCTTCCCCAGCCAGCTCCACTCTGGCTTGGAATTAAAAAAATACATGATTTGCTTCCCCATAGATCATGAGTGGCCAACTCTGGTCCTTGAGAACAGGGGCGGATTGGGCCTACCTGGGGATCGGGCTTCCCCCGGAGGGCTGGTCACTCCCATCACGTGTATTTTTTTTTTTTTTAAAACAAGGATTTCCACCAAAGAAAATGAGAAGGGCTGCTGCGGCCCAAAAAGATATCCACAAAGTCGCGGCACAGCAGATGAAGCCGTGCTTGAAGTGAGGCTTGTGGGCTGCGTCACAGCTCGTTCTGCTGTGCCTGAAGAGGACCTGTGAGCCGTGGCAAAGCCCATCCTGCCACGGCTTGAAGAGAGATCGGCATGCAGGGCCAGTACGCCACCAGTCTGGGCGCGGCGATTGTATGACTCCTCCTTCTTCCCGACCACACGGCTCGGGAGAGGAAGTGGTGGGTCCGCGTGGGTGGGGAGAAGAAGAGGCCATGCAGGAAAAAGAAAAGTGCCGGCCGTTGCAGGAAGAGGCAGCATTGGCTCCAAGTTCGCTCAGTGTCCAAGAAGCAGCAGTAACAGCTCTCCTGCCTCGGCCTCCACCTCCACGTAAGTGCCTTCCCCGGGCTGTCGCAGGAAGAGGCATCAAGGGCCAGCAGAATATCAACAGCGTCACCTCCCTTCCCCCCCCTGCAGAAAACCCCATGGCTTGAAGCCCCCATGGCTTCAAGAAAAATGAAGAGGTCCTCTGCCATGAGGTCTGAAAGAGGAGGCTGCTGCTGTACTTCTACTGGGGAGAGGGGAGGAAGTGAATGAGTGAGAGCATATGTGTGTGTGTGTGTGTGTGTGTATGTGTATGTATGTCTCTGTGAGGGCATGTGTGGGTGAAAAAGCATATCTGTGAGAGCATGTGTGTGTGTGTGTGTGTGTGTGTATGTATGTCTCTGTGAGGGCATGTGTGGGTGAAAAAGCATATCTGTGAGAGCATGTGTGTGTGTGAGAGCATATATGACTGTGTGTATGACTCCATGTCTGAGACAACATGTATGTGAGTGTGTATCTGTGAGATTGTGTGTGTGTTGATGTGCGTGAGAACATGTTTGTGTCTGTGTGTGTGAGAGCATGTTCTATGATTGAGCATGTGTGTTTATATGAGAGAGAGAGATTGGGAGGAACAACCCCTCACCTCTCCCCTGCTAATCCACAACAATCTCAGGGCATCTGGAAATCAAAAGATTCCAGGTATGAACAACCAGGGATTTTTTTTTATCCTTTTTAAGTTTTAAGTATTGCATAGTGTTTGAAATATTTTATTAGCCTGGAAAATGTATATGAATTTTCAATTATTAGATGTTGTTCTACTTGTCAGCTGTTTTGAAATATTCTTTTTATTAGTATGGTTTTACTTCTATCGATCCTTTATGTTTCTTGATTTTGATGTTTTTTCAGGTATTGTAATATTTCTGTTTTTCCGTTGTTGCACTGCATAATAGTCTGGCCTGTCGCAGTTAACAGTTCAGTTTTTGTCTGAATGCTTGTAATAATACTTTATGGTTACTTTATTCTGCATTTTTGTGAGGGTCTGTTTGTATTTTGCGTGTGTGATTGAGTTGAATTATTTTGCTAGTGTGGAGGTTTTGTGTAGGGATCTGTAGCAGCTTGGCTTTTTCTGTTTTCCTAATAGTGGGTGTATTGGCTTTTTAGGGTCTGGTGTAATGATCATAGTGTGCTGGCAGTTATTGCAGTTTTGATATGAAGATTTATTATATTGAAATTGTAATCGAGTTTACTTGTGGCTTTCTGAGGGCAAAGCCAATATCCAACACACATTACAATAGACCTAATACCAATTCCAAGGATCTTTTTTACTTTTTTGTAGGGTTTTTCTACACTCCATACAAGTATAATATACATGTTGTAAGTAATATTTTTACCTCACAAGATGTTTATTTTGGAGATATTTTAGCTCAATTCCATCAGGTTCCAGAATTAACATGGCGTGCTTTTGGGACCTGTTGACACATGTGCTGCAGGGAAAGTACATGAGTGCATCAGTTACCCCACAGGCTGGTTTTGAAAAAATCCCCCAGGCCTATATTGTCCTGCAATCCACCACTGGTGACTATATATGTAAATTATATTGTATGTGTAATTGGGTACCCATGGGCCAGTATGGAGAAAAATCCCCCGGGCCACTACTTTCCCACAATCCGCCCCTGCTTGAGAGTCACAAATAGGCCAGGTTTTCAGGATATCCACAAAGAATATGCATGAGATAGATTTGCATGCAGTCTCCATTGTATGCAAATCTATTTCAAGCATATTCATTATAGATATTTTGAAAACCTGTTTGTGGCTCTCAAGGACCGGCATTGGCCACTCTGTCATAGACATTAATGGAAGTGAACTGAATAAACCAAAAAAGATTCAAGAGATTATGGGGAACTGCAGCCATTTTGTTCAGTTAACCCAAAGTATAATGAAAATTGATTTCATTGAGCTTTTCCATTTGGATCAAAAATGTATATCCCTAGTGTTTGCTACTGGGCTCAGTACACATAGTTGCATAGTTAATCTAACTACTTATTCATGCTAATTATCTAGTTGTATACAATAAAAGTTTATTTTATGCTGGATTGATTTCTCTGATTTGTTCAATAATTAAAAGCTGCTTCCTTTATTTTTTTCCTGTATCCCCTATTCTTTTTGGCCATGATCTAGATCAGTGGTATTCACTCCCAGCTCTTGAGAGCTGCCAACAGGTTGGGTTTTCAGAATATCTCTAATAGATCTGCATGCACTTGCACATTCATTAGGGATATTCTGAAAACCCAACCTGTTGGTAGCCCTCAAGGGCTGGGAGTGAATATCACTGACCTAGATCCTAGAATAAAAATACTTGAAGCAAACCTTCAATGTCAGCACAGGTCAGCTCCCTAGAATGCTTAGTATGCTCATCCTTTCAAAAGAATTATTTGTCATAGCTTAAGCCTGTGCAAGTGACACATATATAAAAGTGAAATTAGATGCCTATGAAGGAATGCTGCAATCTGATTGGTTAATGAATTTACTTTGTCATCTCATGTACCCATATTGTAATGCCCAGGGAAAAGCTTTGGTATGATATCACTAAATCTTTTAAAGGGGAAGCTGAATAGCCAATAAGCTGATGGCTAATTGGCAAAAAAAAAAAAGTTTGATCAATAGGGAGAGCTGAACCAAAAATATTAGCAACAAAAGCTATCCCTTGCACAAATGAATGACAAAGGTGAATTTTCAAAGGAGTCATACACGTAAATGTGACATACTATCGTAGCAATTTTCATAAGTCATTTACGCAAGTAAATCCTGTGGACAATTCAATGGCATTTATTGTAGCAATTTTCAAAAGCCCTCTTACTGGAGTAAAGTGCATTTACTCGAGTTCAAGCCAGTTTTACTTGAGTAAATGCTTTATAAAATCAGGCCCATAGATGGTAACTTTTAAACTGGTGCATGGGGTGCGCATACATGTGTTTGCTGGCCCGCGCTCAGGGACGTGGCCATTTTATAACATGCATGTATGTGTGCGCATATTATAAAATCGCCTGACCGCGCCCATGTGGCACTCAATTTTAAGTGCACAAATGTTGCTTCTATCACATAAGTGGGGGGATTTTAAAAGGCACTCGTGCCAACACCATTACCAGTTTTCCCAGTTCGCCCAGTTAAGGGATGGGACTTCCAAACCCTCCTAGTTTAATAGCCTCCCTTCTCCCCTGTTAGTCTCGAATTTTAAATCCCTCTGATCTGTCTAGAATTTTTTTTTGTTTTACAACTTACACATCAGCCGTAGCAGAAGTAAAGTTAGGCGGCAGGGGACCCCGGTGCACGCCAATACGCGTATTTAGGCGCAGATTTCAAGTTTGAATCTAGGAAGGCTCGTGCCCTCGCCCCAGAGCACGCTCTCGCCCTGCCCCCGTTGTAAACTTTTATGCCTGCAGTGGCAAGCTCGCGTGTATTCAGGCGGCTTCTAAAATCCACTCGGCATTCACCCGCCCGATTATATTCGCGTAACCCCTCGTTTTGGCATGCGTCGGGCTTTTAAAATTCACCTAATACACTGTAGTCATCCATCGAAGCTTTATTGTTAATGTATAGTGAACAATGCTGAAAAGCAGGTGGGCTGTTCCTCCTTCACCAGAAACTCACGTGAATATACTGAAGTTGAGTTCATATCCCATTGAGATTTGTTGATGTGTATTTCTGGTGAAGGAGGCACATCTGATCTGTGGAGTTAGGATGATGCCGTTGTTTTGCTTGCTTTACAGCATTGCACTTTGATGGGATTAAAAGCTTTGGAGCCTAAGTAAATTAAGGATTTACAACCTCATTTCCTGAAACAGAGATCTTTGAAATGTGTCATGAGCCCATGTCAGATGGAAGTTTACACACATGTGCTTCTTCAGGCTTAACCCAAGATAAGTATTGGGGATATTGCATTACTGTTGAATTTTAATTGCAAAATTAAACTCTTAAGATTAGTTTCAGTGCCAATGATTAAAAACACCAATCATGGAGTTGTAAGTTCCTCTTTAAGCTCCAGTTCCTATTATGAGAGCACTTTAAAAATAAAGCTTCTGTGGACGACTATTTAAAGGTTTGTGCCATGTATTGGTGGAAGGGACGGTTTTTGCTGCTAATAAGATAAACCGATGGCTCCAGCAATCAGGCAAGAGAGATTAACGTCCCAGGGGGAGCTGGCCTCTAAAATGTATAACTGAAGGTTGCTGTGGGGTCTTCTGAGTTCACCTGCAGCAGGGTAAAAAAAAAGGTATCAAAGAGCAGAGACTGAGAGGTAGATGCAGTGAGAAAAAGGAGGGACAAGAAACGTGGTTTGGTAGATCCCTGCTATTTTTTTTTTTACCAGAGACTCACATTAAATGAAAATGTCAAATTCCAGAAAAACTCAAGAGAGTGGCAAAGTACGGGATACGGAAGGAGAGGGAACATGAAAAGAATTGAAAAAAAAAAAAAGAAATTAGACACACACAAATGCTGGCCAATTACTTTGGAAAGAAACGTTCAAAAATGAAAAAGATTTTCAGTGTGCGTATCAAGTCAGGTAAAATTCTGGAAACGCATCACAGAAAAAGTGACTGAACTGGTCTACTGTCTGGGTGGGTCCAGGCTAGTGTGTGCAAACACTGAAGCAGCAAAAGCCCCCCCCCCCCCCCCCCTGCCCATTAGTGATCTGCTGCAATAAATTCCATGGAATCTGCTCTGTGAGCTGCTGCAGACAACCCTGAATGCCATGCAATCGCCTTGGACAGCGCTATTCTGCCCAGCTTGCAGTGACTGCTGTACTTTCACCTGTGAGTCACAGGGAATCCGGGCAGCAGCTGGCACTGTATGCTGGAAGCCGCGATTGTCCAAGGTTATACAAACTGTAAAAGAAATGAGCATAAAGTCCAGAGAGCGGCTGCAGGTAGAAGGGTTTCGGTTTGCTTATCTGCGGAAACAAGTATTTTTCTTTTGGTGCCTTCAGTGAACACACTTGCCAAACGATTCAGGTTTAGAAATATATAGAAACATAGAAATGACGGCAGAAAAAGACCAATTGGCCCATCCAGTCTGCCAAGCAAGCTCCCACACTTATTTTCCCATACTTATCTGTTTCACCGACCACCAAGTTCAGGGTCCTTGTTGGTAACTGTTTGATTCAAATTTCCTGCCCTCCCCTGTCATTGATGCAGAGAGTAATGCTGGAGTTGCATCAAAGGTGAGCATAAGGCTTAATGGTTAAGGGTAGTAACCGCCGCATCAAGCAAGTTACCCTGATGCTTGGTTACCCAGATGCACAGATCAATGCCTTGTTGGATGTTGTCTGAATGTAAAACCTGTTTTCCACATTTCCCCCTATCATTGAAGCAAAGAGCAGTCCTGTATATGTATTCAAAGTGATGTATCAGGCTTAATTGGTTTAGGGTACTAACCTCGTAATAAGCAAGCTACCCCAGTTACTATCCTAAACCAATTAACCCTGATATCACTTTGAATGTATATACAGAGTCGCTCTCTGCTTCTACGGCAGGGGGAAATGTGGAAAACAGGATTTGCATTCAGACAACCACCAACAAGGACTGAACCTCACAATCTGGGTAAACAAATAAGAGTAGGGGTAGCTTGCTAATTACGGCAGTTACTGATCCTGAAGTGCCCTCCGTGGATATCTAAAATGACTGGAGGAGGGATAACACCCAAGGTCACAGTAATGTTGAAATCAATTTCAGGTTTCCCCCCAAGAAATCATTTTATACTCAATGATTTTTCTGACTTGTTCGATAATAAGTTGTTTCTTTTAGATTCTTGGATTTTTGCATCTGGAAAGAAATTTTTATCAAAATCACAACCCCACAGCTTTTCATGGTCCCCTTTCAAAAATATTTTTCAGATACTCATATTTAAATTTACAGTGTTCAGCACCCAACATCTATGTTTCCTGTAGAAATGTTATATTGTATTTTAACCTGATAAGATGTGTTAAAACAGGGGAGATTCCAAGATGATATCACATTAAACACATTGATCCAGAGAAGCTCCAGGTTTTCTAGTTATTTCCCCTACAAACATGGGGAAGCACAAAGGAAAGGTCAAGGGTTCTCCCCCCCCCCCCCGCCCACCTCCCAGAGTCATCGCCTACTCAAACGCTTCCTCAATCATCAAGTCAGGGTTTCCTTAGACAAGCTTCAGGGAGTACAACTTTGGTGTTGACTGTGGAGCGTCTTCCTTTTAGAAATTGATGCTTCTTTCAGCCCCCAAGGAGTGCAACGGGCTGGCAGTTCTGAGAGGGGCTGTGTCCCTGAAGCAAGGGGACCCCCATGGCTACCACGAGAGACAGGCAGCCGGTGTCGTGACAGCGAGGTGGCTTCAGCAACTCTGCACCACCACTCAACGTATTCCTGTAGGGAGAGCTGCAAGGAGCCCCCCCGAGGAAAGAGAGTCAGTCTGCGGGAGGAGGAGACCTTACACCCTCCCTCAAGGGGGCCTCTGGAGTAGTTCAGGTATGGCTAAATCACCTGAGGTCGGACAAGCATGCGTGCTACCGTGCATCTAGTGGTTATGTTACACTCTGGGTACTGCCATAACTTTATTGGAACAGTCGCCAACTCAGAATTCATTTTACTTTTGCCAATAAACTGAAGATTTATTTTAAATGTACTACTTAGTAACTTCATGGAGTGTCTCCTAGTCTCTTGGTTTTTTTTTTTTTAAAGAAGAAATAACCAATTTGCATTTACCTGTCCCACTTCACTCTATCATATCTCCCCTCACTCCTCTTTTCTCCAAGCTGAAGAAACCTAACCCTCTTTAGCTTTTCCTCATACAGGAGCCATTCCATCCCCTTTATCATTTTCGTTGCCCTTCTCTGTACCTTTTCTATTTCTGCCAGAATTGCACATAGCACACTAGGTGCAGCTGCACCATGGAGCGATACAGAGGCATTATGATGTTCTCTGGTTTATTCTCCATTCCTTTCTTAATAATTCCTAGCATGTTTGCTTTTTTGACGGCCACCAAATACTGAGCTGGGGAGTTTAACATATTGTCCACAATAACACCTACAGCCCTTTCCTGGGTAGTTGCTCCTAATATGCAACCCAACATCATCTTACTACAGTTTGGATGATTTTTCCCTATGAGCATCATTTTGCACTTGCCCACATTACATTTTTTGTATGCCCAGTCTGACAAGTTCTTCCTGCAATTACTCATCATCCACTTCTGATTGAACAACTCTAAATAATTGTGTCTTCTGCAAATTCAATCACCTCACTCATTGGTCCTTTTTCCGGATCAATTGAAAATTTCAGAATAGGACATTGCCTCCTTTCCCATGAATTTTTTTTAATTTCCTGATAAGTCTCTCATGGAGAGACTTTGTCAAATGCCTTCTGAAAATCCAGATACACAATATCCACATGCTTATTAACCGTTTTAAAAAAAATGTAGCAGATTGGGTAAATCACTGTTGTCTCTGGCCCATTAAACCATGTCTGTCCATCTGTTCTGTAATTTTATTCTTTAGAATAGTTTCTATGATTTTTTCCAGCACTGTCAGGCTCATCAGTCTATACTTTCCTGGATCACCCCTTGATCCCTTTTTAAAAATTGACGTTACATTGGCCACCCTCCAATCTTCAGGTACAACAGACAATTTTAGTGAAAGGTTGCAAATTGGAAGCAATAGGTCTGCAATTTCATTTTTTAGCTCTTTCAGAACTCTGGCTGTAAGTCATCTGGTCCAGGTGATTTGTTACTCTTTAGTTTGTCAGTTTGCGCTATTACATCTTCCAGGTTCACCTTGATTTGTTTCAGCTCCTCTGAATCATCATCATTAAATACCATTTCCAGCATGGGTATTGCCCCCAAATCCTCCTCAGTAAACACTATAATTTTCCATCAGAACAAGACAAACTTTACTCCACAAAGAATTCTACACACAAAAATTTAAAATTCTGCATATTTTATATTGGTTAAAACAACAATATAAATCATAATTTTTTGAGTACTTAATTTAAAATGTAAAAGAAAAGTTATTACTCAAAATATGCAGAGTTTTTAAATATTTTGAGCAGAATTCCCTTAGACATACACTGTAAGAGTGTCCCTTCCACCTTCTCTCCCTACACCCCTGGCCAGACCCCTTTCACTTTGCTCTCTCAGGCCCCAACTCCACCTTCCACTATCTCTCCTTTCTAGGCTCAACCGCTTCCGCTTTATCTTCACTCCTCAGTCCTTCACGTCCAGAATTTGACCCCTCTCTCACAAAGCTCCCTCTCTTTCTCATGCACATACCCATACACCCTCACACAGACTCCCTCTCTCTCTTGCACACATTCCTTCACACAAGCTTCCTTTCTCACAAACATGCATCTTCACTCCCTCATACAGACACACACCTAGAGCATGCACCCTCATACAGGCTCCCTTCTCTGTCTCTCGCACACACACACAACCTTGCACACAGGTCCCTCCCTCTCTCTCACCCACACACACCCTTGCACACAGGCTCCATCTCTCTCACACCCACACACCCTTGCACACAGTCCCTCCCTCTCTCACACACACACAAACACACACACACACACAGGCTCCCTCTCTCACACACAAATACACCACACAGGTTCCCTCATAAACAAACATGCACCCTTACTCTCTCATTCACACATGCCAGCTTCCAATCTCTCACTCATACACACACCCTCATAATCTCCCCTCACATTCACACACCCATGGCATGCTCCTTCACACAGGTTCCTCTCTCACATATATGCACTCTTACACACAGGCTCTCTCACCAGACTTCTCATCCCACTGTGTGTGTCATCTTTGCCACAAGCGGGGTGGGTTCTGCTTGCTGCTGCTAGGCCTGTCAGATCTTCACCATGAGCAGGATGGGCGCCACATGTGGCTGCTAGGTCCATCAGATCTTTGCCATGAGCACAATGGGCTCCACTCATGGCCCACTACCACTCTCTCTAAATTCTGTGCAAAAAAATGGAATTCTGCATAGGAGGTGAATTCTGCACTCCTCAGTAGGGCAGAATTCCCCCAGGAGTAAAGCTTTTGTCACTGGTCCCTAGAGGAATGCTGGATATTATATACTCTCTTGGGGCCTTAAATGCATTCTCAATATATACTGTGGGATGAAGAGTGACACATTTGACAAAATCTCTCTGATGACCACTTCTACAAGTGTTCCAACTAATGAACAATATCATGCAGCACTATACTCCTTATAAGTGCCTCATGGCTGGTGGCTAGGGGCCATCCATGGAGCAGCTAGGGTAGAAGGAGCTGCTGAGATGAAAGGACCTACACTTGGGGGTAAGTGGTAGGTGGTGCTACACCTCTCAGGGCAAGTATAATGGAAGAAGCAGTTATGATGAAAATAAGGTTGCCAGCTCTTCCAAATTGTCTAGGAATTTCCTAGAATCATTTTTATCCACCTCTAGAGTCTCTTATCCCCTGTATTGTACAGGCAGGAGGTGCTCTCTACTAGATATGTGAATCGGAACCGGAATTGGTTCGGATTCCAGTTCCGATTCATATGTGGGGTTTTTTCATCGGGCCTGATCGCGGTTTTGTTTATTGGCTGCACCCGAGCCAATAAACAAAAAACCCACCCGACCCTTTAAAACTAATACCTTAGCTTCCCCCACCCTTCCGACCCCCCCCCAAAACTTTTTACAGGTACCTGGTGGTCCAGTGGGGGTCCCTGGAGCGATCTCCCACTCCCAGGCCGTCTGCTGCCACTAATCAAAATGGCGCCGATGGCCCTTTGCCCTTACCATATGACAGGGTATTCGTGCCATTGGCCGGACCCTGTCACATGGTAGGAGCACTGGCTGGCCGGCGCCGTCTTTAAAGATGGCCGCCGCCATATTTAAAGATGGCCACTGCCGTCGTAAAGATGGCCGCCGGCCATCCAGTGCTCCTACCATGTGACAGGAGCCAGCCAATGGCACGGATACCCTGTCACATGGTAAGGGCAAAGGGCCATCGGCGCCATCTTTATGAGTGGCAGCTGACTGCCTGAGAATGGGAGATCGCTCCTGGGACCAACACTAGACCACCAGGTAAATTTAAAATGTTTTGAGGGGCTTGGGAGGGTGGGGGAAGCTAAGGGGTCATTTTTAAAGGGTTGGGTGGGGTTTTTTTTTTATCGGGCCATTGGCGCCATTTTTGAGTGGCAGCCAAAATGGCGCCGATGGACCGAGAGTGGGAGATCGGTCCCCGCGCCCCCACTGGACCACCAGGTACTCGTAAAAAGCTTTGGGGGGGGGGGTTCGGGAGGGTGGGGGAATGTAAGGGGTTAATTTTAAAGGGTCGGGCCTCACTAAAAAAATAAATAACGATGTGAATCGGAACCAATTCCAATTCACATCACATCACATCCCCCTCTAGCTGAACCCAATCGTTAAGACGATCGGGCACACGATTCACATCTCTATCACTTACCCATGTCACCCACCTGACCTTTTAACCCTCTTTTTATAGCCATCCCAAGAACCCCCCAAATGCATCAATGATACACAGGAAAAGACCATACAGCCTGTCTAGTCTGCCCCTCCACACCAATTATTCAGCTTTAAAATCCCCCCCTCCCCAAGAGATCCTCGGTGCTTGTCCCATGCTTTCCTGAATTCAGATACTGTCCTTATTGTATGCATTCGCTACCTTCTCTGTAAAGAAATCTTTCCTTAGATTATTCCTACCCCTTTCCCCCTCATGCAGGTGCTGCTGTTGCTCAGGCTACTGCAGACAGGAAGAGACCTGAAAGGAAGGAATAGGGGAAAAAGGAGGAGAGACAGCCTGGAAAGGAGGGGAAGAAGAAAAAGAAGGAAGAGAATCAAATCTGATAGAAGTGGACAAGGGGAGACTGCTGGAGGGCGCTGACAGGGACTGGGGAAGGGAGGGAAGAACAGAAAAGGGGCGCACACGTCCTAAAAGAACAAACTCCGTTTTCCAACCGAATGGAGAACGTGCCCGGTTCTGAAAGAGCAAACCCGGGGCGGGGGGTTCCTTGACTCCTAAAGCAAAGGGGACTTATCCAAAGAGCGCGGGAGCTGGAAGGCGCGGGCGTTTCTTCCGGTCCCCGTCCCGGGGAGGAAGGGAGGGGAGCGATGGGGCAGACGCGGAAGTGGCGGGTGCGCTGGCAGCAGCAGGAGGAGGAGAGGAGCCGCGGGAAGCGCCGGAGCCGCCGCCGCCGCCATGCAGGTGAGAGAAGCCCCGCAGGTGCCAGGGGGGAGCGGGGACCCCCCCAGACAGCCTGCGGACCTCCGGAAATTTCCTTTCGGGGCTGAACTCTTTTCTTTTCGCTAAGGCTCAACGCCTCCTGTTGCCCCCCCTTAGGCAGCCGCTTCCCGTGGGACTTGTGAGCGACTAAAGCTATTTTCGTTTTGCTGGAGTGGGTGGCGGGCGCCCATTATTGCTGAAGCCCTGGGAAGCGTCGCCTGCTGACGGCTCCCATTAGTTTGAGGACAGGTGAGACTGGGAAACCATTGGCCGGAAAGGAGTTGGTCCAGGCAGCTTTCAGCTGATCCTGTGCTACATTATCTGCCCTTCCCACAGCCTGCCCGGAGCTTGGCTTCCTTCTGTTCCTTTAGTATTTCTCATGCGAATATTATAATATATATCGCACTATAGAACAAAATCATTACATGGTGAGGAAATCCCACAGGCAGGAGGGGGTGTGCACAATCCTTTTTTTTTTTTTGTTCTGTGCGTTTTTGTTTTGTTTTTTTTTTGTTTGGAATAACTTATTTGGTCTCCAGTTTACCAGGATTCAACAAGATTGTATTGATAGTCCAGTGAGTCCAGGTTGCTTTGCATGCATTTGTTTAAACCCTCTGGGGATAGGGAAGTAATTACAGTATCTGAATGTAATTCACTTTGAAATTCCGAAAGGTGCAATATAAATAAATAAAAAGACATTTTTCGATTTATTTATTTATTTATTTATTTTGTTTCTTTAAAATGAAAGAAGGAAACAACAACATTTTAAAATGAAAGTAAAAGAAAAGTAAAAACATGTTAGGTCAATAGGCAAAAAAAAAAAAAAAAAATCCCCTCTCAGGCCATGACATAGCCATGCATGACCTGTGGCCCACACACTTTAGGCTCAGGCCCACCCAATCAGGGCTGCCTGACAGAGAAAGAAGGGCACTGTGGACCCCATCTCACAATGACTGAAGGAGAGAGCCACCATGGATCCCATCCCGCAGCAGCTGAAGAACAGGTCTGATGGTAACTGAAGAAGAAACCCTGAGAGAGTGGGTATATGTGTGAGTGGGAGAAGGAGCCTGTGTGAGAGTGAGTGCACGTGTGGAGAACCTATGAGAGCCTGTGAAAGTGAGAAGCTGTGAAAATGGAAGCATGTGAGTGAGAGTTTGTGTGTTTGTGTGAGAGAAGAGAGCATGTAAGAGTGAGCTTGTGTGTGTGTGTGTGGGGACTGTGTGGGAGAGCATGTGTGTAAGAGAACCCGTAAAACAGAACTTCCCAAATCTGGCCTGGGGACCCCACAGCCAGTCGGATTTTCAGGATATTCACAATGAATATGCATGAGAGAAATGTGTATATACTGATTCTCCATGACATGCAACTTTATCGCATGCATATTTATTGTGGATATCCTGAAAACCACATATTTATTGTGGATATCCTGAAAACCTGACCCCACAGGACAGGTTTAGAAAGCCCTGCTGTAAGAGAAAACAGATGAGTGAGAGACCCTGTGTGCGTGCCAACCTGTGAAGGTGAGAGGTTGTGTGTAGATGTGTGCATGTGAGAGAGACTGTGTAGGGGAGCGAGTGAGTGTGTGTATGTGAGGGAGCCTGTGAACAAAAGCATGTGAGAGCCTATGTGTGTCTCTTTGTGTGTGTGTGTGTGTGTGTGTATGAGGGAGCTTATCAGAGAAAGCATGTGAGATTTTTTGTGAGTGTGTGTGTGTGAGGGAACCTGTGAACAAAAGAATGTGAGACTGAGAAGCTGTGTGTGAGTGTGAGAGAGGAAGGGAAGGACAGGAGGAGAGAAGAAACAGAGAAGAGAGACCTTGTAAAAAGGAATTAGGAAAAGACCATCAAGATGAAAGTAGAAAAAAAGATACCAGGACCAACCGATTACAAAAATAAGAAAATCAGACAAAGATAAAACAAAAAATGATTTTAAGTTTTTAGCAATTGGAATAGGCCATCTTTGGGAATATTCATTTCTTATGTTTTTGCATTTGCTCTTTCTTTAGAGTCCCAATGCTCAGAGTCTGGTTTCTCAGCTTTCCATTTCAGTTTTGTCCGTTTCTAATTTGTAGTCCCTTATTTCTGTATTAGGTAAGGGTAGGTCTGTATACTGCATATGTGTCTGAAATGCAGTATTTCTGCTAGTGTGTAGTTGTTTTGCAGGGATTTGAAGCAATCCGGCTTGTTCTGTTTCTCCAGTAGGTTCTAGAGCCTGGTATAATATTTGTATTGCTGCCTTTTCATAGATAAGGTTGCTTCTGTTTGAGTCCTGAAAGTTAGTGTTATTGTATGACATGGCAAGGTTTATTTGTTTATTTAATTAAATGTATATATTGCATAACCTGTCAAACAATAAAAGTAGTTTACAATAGTTCGCATATATAATAAAAACAAATAAAACCAATACAATGCATAACATAAAAATAAAACCAAAATACACACAACTAGCCTTCTACAGAGAGCTCCTCACCCCACACTCCGACTTATCAGACCTTATTGATGATAGTACTGCACAATTTTAGGAAACAGATGTGAGTTAACCAATTTTCAAAACCGCAGATAATTACATTCATTCCTCATTGCCACAGGTGAATCATTCCACAGCAATAGCAGTAAAAGCTCGTTTTGAACCTTTATTAGCTCTAAACTTACATCCATGTGGCAGCTCTAACTGCGCAGACCGAACAGACCACTTAGAATTTTGCCAAGCCAAGTTGGAAGATAAATGCTGTGGTCTAGGAGTCTCTTTTTTTTTGTTTTTGTTTCTGCAAGGGTTTCTGTTACTTCAGTGGTTAACAGTGGAGGGATTTGGTTTTGCTGAGATGATACCAGAATTTGAATATATTTTATTGCATGTTGGATTGTAATGTGAACTGTCCCAGTTCTTATAATTATTGCTATTTTATTGTACTTCTGATGTTCTCTGCCTTTCTGAAAAGAGTATTCATGAAAAAATATATTGATATTTGTTTAATTATATGATTGATTGGATTTGATGTTTGTTGTGTATTCTCGTTCGCTTTTTACAAGATATTCTTTTTGTATATTTACAAAGTACAATAAATATAAAATAATTGGTAAGGAATTGTTTATGTTGGTAAGTGCTTGAAATAATTGAGTTACAATATTTAAAGTGTCATTCATGATGCATGACAGCTGTTGCAGACTACTTAGAAATCCATTGTCAGATGGTTACATGGAATAGACTTAGTTTTTGGGTACTTGCCAGGTTCTTATGGCCTGGATTGGCCACTGTTGGAAACAGGATGCTGGGCTTGATGGACCCTTGGTCTGACCCAGTATGGCATTTTCTTATGTTCTTATGCACTCTAAGTCATATATTTACTGATATAAGGGTTCAATAAGTAGGAATCAGACCTGTATTCCTATTGCCCACATATGTTAATCTTGGGGCCCCTGCAAAAAATAAGCTCTGGTTAGCCACTGCTCCCACCCCCTCTCCCAATCCTCTCCTCCCTCCTGCCCCCTCCCTCTTATCTTCTTGTTGAAAATGTCTTCACAGGGCAGCTGTGATCCCTGGTCGCTTCTACCCCCACAGCTGCTGCTATTGTAAATGGTGCAATCAGACTGGGTTAACAGTTCCAGGCACTGCCTTTTGGCCTAGCAAGTGCAGCCAGGATCTTTACCAAGATCTTGGTGGTAGTGGTGGCAGCCCTTTGTAAATGAGGAATTAAGTGCACCCCTACTTTTGACGATTGGCTCACAAGGGCCAGGTCACTGTAGGAGAGCCGCAGATGCTCTGAAGAAGTAGTCCCATGGGCTGGGGCCCGTGTGAGCAGGGTGGTCTCCTATCAGGCTGATCTCCTTCCTCTCAGGACTACCAGCTTCAGCTACAGGTGCCCCAGGGATAAGAAGCAGCTTGGACTGGTGGTTACAGCCATCCAACCTGTTGAAAGAAGTAGTATTGGAGCCCCCTCTAAGTGAATCATGCTCACTATGGATGCCAGTCTGGAAGATTGGAGATGCCAAGGTCAGAGGAAGAAGGGCAGTGGATGATAATCAGACTAGAGACAAGGACTATCAGGCTTGCTCTCTTTCGTCCACTGCTGCAATCAGAGTAACGTCAGACAATGCTATGGCAGTGGCATATGTAAAGCAACAAGGCGGCACCCACAGCCGCTGCCTATTGCAGGAGGCAGCCCAGCTGTGCGACTGAGTAGAAGCCAATCTGCTCCTACTCTTATTTAGTTATTGTTTTTTCTATACTGTCGTTTAGACGAGCCTTCACAACGGTTTACAAGCTTCACAAAAAAACAGTAACATTATTACCTTATGAAATGGAAGTATTAAGATGTAAATAAAAACACTTAATATTAAAACCTAGTGTAATATATAGAAGTACATTATCAATCTAAAATTTCTAATAAGATAAAGTACACATAGTAGATATTAGTCGTGACTATAGTACATATAACTAAAATATCAATCTAAAACTTATAAAAATAAAAACAAAATTAAATAATCATATGCAGGGGTGGCGATTAATAAATTATTTGTTTAAACTGCTCTCATTCATTATCCTTGTAAGCGATACCGAATAGCCAGGTTTTTAAGTCCTTTTTAAAAGCTTTAATGTCTAATTGCAATCTTAATTCTGTATGGAGTGTATTCCATAGTTTGGGCCCGGCTAATGAGATGGTTCTTTCCCTTACTTGACTCAGATGGGCAGAATTTACAGATGGAATGACCAGCAGGCCTTTGTTTGTAGACCTTAAACTTCTTTGTGCTTTATACAACCGAATTGCTGCATTTAACCAATCTGTTTGGTCACCATAGATCAGTCTGTGTATTATACAAAGTACTTTGAAATGAATACGATACTTTATTGGGAGCCAATGCAGGCAGCACATATAGCAAGGAAGGACAACTATCAGTTCAACTTCCTCAGCAGGAACATGCTGGATCTGGGAGAGTGGGAGCTGAGTCCAGAAGCCTTCCAGATGATAGTGGACCACATGGGGGCTCCTGGAGGCAGATCTAATGATGGTAAAACAGAATACCAAGGTTAACTTGGCATATTCTTCAGCTGGAGAACAGAACTGGGCTCCAGAGGATAGATGGCTCCTATGCCCTTGCCCTCAGTATGTATTCCCACCATGGTCTCTGGTAGGAAGGATGATAAGAAGAAGAGAGAATTACTAATCTATGGTAATTTTAGTAGCCCCAGACTGGTCAAGAAGGCCCTGCTATGCGGATCTAGTGAGGCTGCTGATTAGAAGCTCCACTACACTTTCCTGTGTAAAAGGGCCTTCTCCAGCAAAGAACGATCATAATGGAGAATTTGGTTCCATTCTCTCGTATGGTCTGGCCCTTGAGAGGATGCCCTTGTGGAAGAGGAGCTACTCCTCAGCCATAATCTCTACCATGTAAAAAATTTGTAAGTCGTGAATATTGTTGCCATGCATCAGGATCTGGCAGTTTGAAGAATTCTGCTGCAAGCAGGAAATCTCACTTTGGAAGTTGGGCATTCATCATATTTTAAACTTCCTTCAGTTGGGCTTTGCCAAAAGCTTGTCCCTTAACTCCCTAAAGATATAGGTAGCAGCAATTGAGTGCTATAGGGGCCGAGTTAAGGGTGTCCAGGTAGCAGTGCACCAGGAGATCATATGGTTCTTGAAGGGGGTGAAGCGGATATGTCCACCTTATAAACCGGTAATCCCTCAATGGGATCTCAATTTAGTTTTAAGGGCCTTAGTGAAGCCATCCTTCAAGCCATTGAATCAAGCCTCTATTAAAGACCTGTCCCTGAAGACTGCATTCTTGGTTGTGATTTACTCAGCAAGGTGTATGTAAGAGCTACAAGCTCTATCATGTACATACCTTTACTTGGTCTTTTCTCCAGAATAGGTGACTTTTCACTCAGACCCATCCTTTCTGCCAAAGGTGCTTTCGGTCTTTCATATTAACCAATTGGCCTCACTGCTAACCTTTGGTAGCTGAGAGGTGAAAGATAAGGATGAAGACTTACTTTGGTTAGATGTATGATGATTACTGTAGAAGTATCTAAAGAAGACAAATTCCTTTAGAAAAATGGACAAGCTGTGTGTGTTGTTTGTTGGTCCCCAGAAAAGGGAAGCAACATCCAAGGCCACTGTAGCCAGATGGATAAAGGAAACAATAGCCTTGGCATATTTGCTATCTGGCAGGCAGACTCTGCGCCTACGAGTCCAAGCCACAAAGGCACAAGTGGCATCGAGGGCTGAGGCATCGGCAATATCTCTGGATAAGATTTGCAGAGCTGCCACATGGTCATCTCTGCACACAATCAGAAAGTATTACAGGTTGGCCTTGTCCTTCAGAATGGGAGTATTTAGGACAGCCTGGTCTTCCCGCCCCAGTAAGGGGGAAGCTTTTGTAGCTCCCATACATAATGACTGGTCTAGCAGAAAGTTAAGGAAGATTAAATTATGCTTATCTGATCATTTTCTTTCATCAAGTCCTGCTAGATCAGTCCCGATCCCATCCAGGAATGCAAGGGCATGGGAAATCAGATGGTCTATGGTATCAAACAAAGTAGCCTAGCAACACTCTACTTCTTCCTCCTATACATCTCTTCTGTCTCCCTGGCCTCACCTCTTATCTCACTTGGATTGATCTTTAGAGATCCTAAATCAAATATTAGGAGGGGGGGGGGGGGAATTTCTTGTGGTCACAAAGCTTTGGTTGTAGGCTACTAGGATTAGACCAGGACCACTCCCATTTATAAGCCCAGAGTGAGGTCATAAGAGGTGTGTCCTCTGTCTCTGTCAGCTGTGAGGAAGGAAAATCCCATATGTAACAACTGGTCTAGCAGGACTCAAGGAAAGAAAATTATCAAGTATGCATAATTTGACCTTTCACAGCACCATTTAGCCATGCTAGCAGACTCTTGTTCTTCTTTTGTCCTTTTTTAATTTATGGAAGTAGATTTTATCCAGGCTTCCAAGATGATGTTTTTAAACAGTCAATAAGGGGAAGAAGGAGATAAAAGTTCCAAGAATGATTTTTATTGTATGTAAGCAAACAGAAAAGGTCAAATTGTCAGCATCAATCCAATAGTTTACATCAACAAATCAACGGTCCCCAGATAAGGGCCATGTTTCGAAAAGACTGTGTCGGAAGGGAGCCTATAAATTGTAAGGACTCGGGTCAAAATAAAGCTTGTAGTCAGAGAACATTAAATCCCCCAAAAAGCCCAAAAGGGTCAAAATAATAAATTTATAGAGCCCTTTCACTTAACTTGTGAATCCCGACCTGTACAATCCTTTGCTTTACAAAGATTTCTGAACCAAGTAGTTATCTATAAATTTTTTTTATAATCTTGACCCTTTTTGGGCTTTTTTTTTTTTTGGTGGGGGGGGGTTTAATGCTTTCTGACTACAACCTTTATCCAGTCTTGGTAAAATCTCATTAATTAATGAAACCATCACTGTCTCCATATTACAGCCCCTTCTGAACCAAGCTTGTGCAGGATCTAGTTTATCATGTTCTTCTACAAAATCCGTAATTTGTCTGGTTACCACTTTTCCAATACTTTCACAACCCATGGTAAGTGTTTTACAGGGCGATAATTACTGCAAACTGTTGTATCTAATGAATAGTTCTATAATAACTGGGTAATCACTTTTCTTTTCAATATTGGTGAAACTATTCCCTCTTCCAAAGAGGCATTTGCTATTTTTAAAAGATAAAGTAATATTTATTTTGAGTTTTACCAGATGACGTAAGATGGGCATGTATCAAATGTATAAGATGGTCTGATCTGTCCCAGATACCATTTAAGTTCCATCAATTTAAAGTTCTGCAAAGTCTCCCATAATTATAATTATTCCTTCCCACTACTTCTTTTACAGGTTCTGCCCCTTTTATCCCCATATCGTTGTCTGCCTCTCTTTCCTCCCTACTTTCATCCTGTAATTCCATAACAGTCCCCTCTTCACATAATCCTTTCACCTTTGCCTGCTTTTCCACTCCTTGTACTCCACATTCATAAAGAAGCCGGAATGTTGTGAGCCTTTTATTCTGAATGCCTTTCCCATGTGGGTAGCCTTAGGGTTCGCTGATATGTGTTGCCACAACTTGCATCATGGTGTCTTACAGGGTTTTATGTCATTTTCTTGGTTTCTGTTTGGAGTTTATTTCTTGTAAGTTTTGCTTCAGGTCAAGAGATTGCGGAAAGGCTAGAACTGGGGGAGCAAGGGATATTTCTTTCAGTAATTCATTCTCCAGTAGTAGTGGTTGTAGGTCTTTTATGATATTCCTTAGGTTTTCTAGTTCTGGATTGTATGATTCTACAAGTTGGACCCTCTCCATGTCTTGTACTGTAGGTATCGCATACAATTTTTTTGTTAACCCTTAATTCTTCAGATAGTAAAATTTTGCTGAATCTTGCAACTGATGCAGCAGTTTAACTTTTTTAAAAAATTGAAAACAAATTCAAGTTTTTTTCTTAATTCCTTTTCCTAATGTTGATCATACCCTTGGTACTGGTCGCTGTCAGGTAGATGCGCTGGCTGTTTCATTATGTACCTTTTAATCAGGACATAGCTACCTGACAATACCGACAATTGACTCATGCTATTACCTTCTTACATGAGTACTCCTGCTTCAGTGCAGTGCAGTTCTTTTTGAAGTAACTAATCCAGGACTGGAAAGGGTTTGCTGTGCTAGGACTAATAGAAGAACTCACTCTCCATTGTCCTGGTCTGAATGCATCCTGTTAAAGACCATTGTGAAGACAGTTTAAGATCAGTGGTAGGATTTTGACCCAAACAGGAGTTGGTCATATGATTTGTATGGTTGCACATATCTGCAACATTGTACAGAAATTGTCATATTGATCACTGTATTACAGAAATTCTGGACCAATATGAAGTCACATGAATGGAATGGTATGAATCAGCCAGTGATTCTTATCATGAAAGGCTGGCCTCGCTGACAGAAATGAGTTCTCAGAGCAGGAGAAAGGATGAGGGAAGTGTGAATGGAAAGGGCAAAAATGTTTTGAGTTTAACAACACTGAAATATTGTACCTAAACTATTCTAGAAAACAACATGGAAGACAGTCTAACAAAGCCAGTGAGCAAACAATATTGACTGGGTAAATGTATCATCGGGACACACTAGAGAGAGAACGTTCCTGGATGGAATAAATGATAGCTTTATGGAGCAATTGGTTCAGGAACCGATGAGAGAGGGAGCAATTTTAGATCTAATTCTCAGTGGAGCACAGGATTTAGTGAGAGAGGTAACGGTGGTGGGGCTGCTTGGCAATAGTGATCCATCAGGTCCAGAGGACGCATATAAAGAGCAGGTAGTAAAATACTGCACGGAGCGGCAGTAGCCACAGAGGCATTCACGGAGCGGGATGCCAGTGGCCAGTGGTAGGTGTCCACCTTCATGGAGCGGAAGGATGTAGGGCTGTCATCTCCCAATTAAATAAAAAACAAAAACAAAAAACAAAACAGGGATGGGATCCATCAGGTCTAGAGGACACATATAAAGAGCAGGTAGTAAAATACTGCACGGAGCGGCAGTAGCCACAGAGGCATTCACGGAGCGGGATGCCAGTGGCCAGTGGTAGGTGTCCATATAAAGAGCAGGTAGTAAAATACTGCACAGAGCGGCAGTAGCCACAGAGGCATTCACGGAGCGGGATGCCAGTGGCCAGTGGTAGGTGTCCACCTTCACGGAGCGGAAGGATGGAGGGCTGTCATCTCCCAATTAAATAAATAATAAAAAAACCCAGGGATGGGATCCATCAGTTCTAGAGGACGCATATAAAGAGCAGGTAGTAAAACACTGCATGGAGCGGCAGTAGCCACAGAGGCATTAACGGAGCGGGATGCCAGTGGCCGGTGGTAGGTGTCCACCTTCACAGAGTAGAAGGATGAAGGGCATCCATCTCCCAATTAAAAAAAGAAAAGAAAAAAAGAAAAAAAAACAGGGATGGGTTCATGGGCTTATAGGTATTACCAATTATTAGGCTTTTCAATATTTGATGATAGTTAATGTGACTTTCAAGGCATTCTTCACTTTCGGTGCATGTCCGGCATGACTCCTTGCTTCAATGACAGGGGAAAAGAAAAACTGATACTTCACACATTTCCAGCATTGCCCTCTGCTTCATGGCAGAGAGCTATGCTGCCGCTTACCCAACTAATCAAACTTAATATTTCACTTGGAAGCAGCTCCAGCACTGCTCTCTACATTAATGGTGGGGGTGAAAAGGGAATTAGAACATAAGGTTACTAAGAGCCAAGAGAAACAGTTAAGTATGAGAACAAATGTGTGAAGCTTGCTGGGCAGACTGGATGGACCGGTTGGTCTTCTTCTGCCGTCATTTCTATGTTTCTATGTTTCTATATATGTTTCTATAATATGATCAAATTTGAATTAATGACTGGAAGAGGAACAGTATGCAAATCCACGGCTCTCGTGCTAAATTTTCAAAAGGGAAACTTTGATAAAATGAGAAAAATTGTTAGGAAAAAACTGAAAGGAGCAGCTACAAAAGTAAAAAGTGTGCAAGAGGCATGGTCATTGTTAAAAAATACCATTCTAGAAGCACAGTCCAGATGTATTCCACACATTAAGAAAGGTGGAAAGAAGGCAAAATGATTACCGGCATGGTTAAAAGGGGAGGGGAAAGAAGCTATTTTAGCCAAAAGATCTTCATTCAAAAATTGGAAGAAGGATCCAGCAGAAGAAAATAGGATAATGCATAAATGTTGGCAAGTTAAATGTAAGACATTGATAAGACAGGCTAAGAGAGAATTTGAAAAGAAGTTGCCCGTAGAGGCAAAAACTCACAGTAAAAACTATTTAAAATATATCCGAAGCAGGAAGCCTGGGAGGGAGTCAGTTGGATGTTAGATGGTCGAGGGATTAAAGGGGCACTTAGAGAAGATAAGGCCATCGCGGAAAGATTAAATGATTTCTTTGCTTCGATGTTTACTGAAAAGGATGTTGGGGAGGTACCCGTACTGGAGAAGGTTTTCATGGGTAATGATTCAGAGGGACTGAATCAAATCACGGTGAATCTAGAAGATGTGGTAGACCTGATTGACAAACTGAAGAGTAGTAAATCCCCTGGTCCAGATGGTATACACCCCATATTTCTGAAGGAACTAAAAAATGAAATTTCAGACCTATTAGTAAAAATTTGTAACCTATCAAAATCATTCATTGTACCTGAAGACTGGAGGATAGCAAATGTAACCCCATTATTTAAAAAGGGCTCCAGGGGTGATCCGGGAAACTACAGACCAGTTAGCCTGACTTCAGTGCCAGGAAAAATAGTGGAAAGTGTTCTAAACATCAAAATCACAGAACATATAGAAAGACATGGTTTAATGGAACAAAGTCAGCATGGCTTTACCCAAGGCAAGTCTTGCCTCACAAATCTGCTTCACTTTTTTAAAGGAGTTAATAAACATGTGGATAAAGGTGAACCGGAAGATGTAGTATACTTGGATTTTCAGAAGGTGTTTGACAAAGTTCCTCATGAGAGGCTTCTAGAAAAAGTAAAAAATGTCATGGGATAGGTGGCGATGTCCTTTCGTGGATTGCAAACTGGCTAAAAGACAGGAAACAGAGAGTAGGATTAAATGGATAATTTTCTCAGTGGAAGGGAGTGGGAAGTGGAGTGCCTCAGGGAATCTGTATTGGAACCCTTACTTTTCAATATATTTATAAATGATCTGGAAAGAAATACGACGAGTGAGATAATCAAATTTGCAGATGATACAAAATTGTTCAGAGTAGTTAAATCACAAGCAGATTGTGATAAATTGCAGGAAGACCTTGTGAGACTGGAAAATTGGGCATCAAAATGGCAGATGAAATATAATGTGGATAAGTGCAAGGTGATGCATATAGGGAAAAATAACTCATGCTATAGTTACACAATGTTAGGTTCCATATTAGGTGCTATAACCCAAGAAAGAGATCTAGGCGTCATAGTGGATAACACATTGAAATCATCGGTTCGGTGTGCTGCGGTGGTCAAAAAAGCAAACAGAATGTTGGGAATTATTAGAAAGGGAATGATGAATAAAACATAAAATGTCATAATGCCTCTGTATTGCTCCATGGTGAGACCGCACCTTGAATACTGTGTACAATTCTGGTCACCGCATCTCAAAAAAGATATAATTGCGATAGAGAAGGTACAGGGAAGGGCTACCAAAATGATAAGGGGAATGGAACAGCTCCCCTATGAGGAGAGACTAAAGAGGTTAGGACTTTTCAGCTTGGAGAAGAGACGGCTGAGGGGGATATGATAGAGGTGTTTAAAATCATAAGAGGTCTAGAATGGGTAGATGTGAATCGGTTATTTACTCTTTCGGATAATAGAAAGACTAGGGGGCACTCCATGAAGTTAGCATGTGGCACATTTAAAACTAATCGGAGAAAGTTCTTTTTTACTCAATGTGCAATTAAACTCTGGAATTTGTTGCCAAAGGATGTGGTTAGTGCAGTTAGGTATAGCTGTGTTTAAAAAAGGATTGGATAAGTTCTTGGAGGAAAAGTCCATTACCTGCTATTAATTAAGTTGACTTAGAAAATAGCCACTGCTATTACTAGCAACGGTAACATGGAATAGACTTAGTTTTTGGGTACTTGCCAGGTTCTTATAGCCTGGATTGGCCACTGTTGGAAACAGGACGCTGGGTCTGATCCAGTATGGCATGTTCTTATGTTCTTAATACAAAAGATAGAGCGGTCTCCTTAGGTGAAGGGATACTTTTATTCACTGTGCAACTCAACAGGGTAGAATCACAACACATATTCAATAAGTGGTGTTATTTAGTTGATTATAGATATTTTTGTTTTTTATTGTGATTATGCTTATATCTGCACCATTACTTTTATTATTAAAATACATTACTCTGCATTTTTATATTATCTTTTATTTTACTTGTATATTTTTGCTGCTCGTCTTTGATTATTTGTTGAATTGTTATAATGTTTGTTTATTTTTTATTCATTTATAATTTTGCAATCATTGTTTATGTTCAATTCGATATGTTTTGATTTTATTTAATATGTTTTTCATCACCTGATGCAGCCTAGATGTTTGGGCGAAACTCGGCCTGAGTCGGGCATGTGTTGTTTTTTTTTTATCCTGTAAATTTGGGCGAATGTGATTCTACTCTGTTGAGTTGCACAGCGAATAAAAGTATCCCTACACCTAAGGAGACCGGTCTACCTTTGGTGGTGTTTCCTCCTAAAGCATTCTATACACATAATAAGAGTATCTGTCACCCATACAGTGCTTTTTACAAAATGTTATCTATGCTGTGTGTCTGCCACCAACTTAGAGATATTATTTTTGCTTATTGATTTTATATGTTATTATCTTCACTCAGGGCACATAAAATAAGAGAATATCTGATGCCTGTTTGTGAGCTAAACATCATTCTCTGTGGGTTCAAATTACAAAAAATGGTCAGGCAGAAGGTATAATGGACCGGGCCCAGAGGCAAGGGCTATATCTTCTCATGCTGGATCGGGAAACTTTAAAAGCATAATACTTCTTCTTCCCCTTGTGATCCATCTAATTGCATCCCTTAAGTCCAAAACTTCAATCTCTCTCTTCTAACACTGAAGAATGTCTTTCTTGAGCTGCACTTTGGGATAAAGGAGGGTCTCATTCAAAAGGTATCTTCAACAAAGCCTTTTATTTTCTGGGGTTTCCAGCAGTCAGAGGATGAACAAGGGTTCACAGCAGTGAGGTAGCAATAGCAACAAGGAAATCCACATCCTCAATAGCATAGCACAAACAACTTCCATTCTTTCTCACTTTAGATGAGATTCAGCACTCACATCTACTCACAGGATTCTTCTCAGTCCTAGTCCCATCAGTGCAGTTCACTCAATCTCCAAAGAGTCTCCACAGGGCTCTTATGATCAATAAACTTCTGGGGTTGCCTCCCCTGGCTTGGTCTTGCTGGGCTGAGTAGTTAAGCTGTCCTAGGAGCTGTGGAGCTCTCCGTTCAACTCTCAGAATCTCTGCAGCAGGAAACGCCAACACTCAAAACGCATAATCCTGCTCTAAACACTACCTTATATTAACCCAAGGAACTTCCCCTTATGGCTCTCCATCACAACATTCTCTTTAAAGAGACATACCATCCCCCTGGTAAACCTCTACCACCATTACACATCACTTAACCTAAAGGTAAAGGTTCAGTGACATCTTACCGAGAAGATGTCACTTCTCAGTCGCTCCTGCCCACAGCTCAGGTTTTTCAAAATGGCTGCCGGTCAATGCAAGGCCGGTGTCATATTTTCGGCAGAATTGTAGGTTGACTGGCAGCCATTAAAAGGAAACAGAGATGGGGCAGGAGTGACTGAGGAGAATATCACTGTTGCCTCTGGAAGTCCTTCTAATGAGGTAAGAAGGGGATGGAGGGGTCCAGGTGAGGGTGTTTCATATTTGTAGGTTTGCAGAAGCAGGGCCGTGGACTGGGTGGCTCTTGGTTTGTGGCTTTTTTTGTTTGTTTGTTTTTTAGATAGCAGTGCTGGTAGCATGTTAAAAAAAAAAAAAAAAAAAAAAAAAAGCAAACAATTTCTTTCATTTTGTTTTACCATTTCTAATTTAATTTCAAACGACAGCACATTCCCACTTTTATTCCAAATTCCAGCCTCGCTTTTATCTCTTGTTTATTTGGGGGTGAGGAGGTAGGGTTCTGTCCTACTGCAAAATGGACTGAAACACAGCCTACTTTAAAATGCTGTTTATAAGTTTTATAGATTTTGTATTAGGCCAAGTGCTGTACAGGATTTACTTTGCAGGGTACGAGTCCAGGTTGTTCGGTTACACCAGCACCTCAAATATTAAGATTATCAGTTTCTTTTTATGATCACTTTCTTGGTTGCTCTCATTTCATTCTGTACCAGTGATATAAACTTTTTTAAAAATAATTTTAAAAGTGTAGGCAAGTGTGCACGTTAGCTGTTTACTAAAAAAAGTTTCTTCACGCTTTTAAGATGTTTATAGAAAAAGAACGCCTGTTCGCAGCCACCTCCGGGATGTATTCAATACCATATTTTTAAAAACTTGCCACTTATAAATCCTAACCACTTATAAATCCTAACCACTTCTCTATGATAAATGCACGTCTTATAAATGCTCGTTTGCCATGTATGTTTGTCATAGCTAGGCTGTAACCTCCATGGAGCAGGGACTGTCTCATATGGAGGGAATTTTCTGAGTTATGTGGCAGCCGCGCGTGTAAGAGTAGCATGCACGCATAGATACATTTTATAAACCATGCGAGTACCCGAGTACTTGCAATTTCACGCATGCATTTCAACATAGAAAACGGGGGCGTTCCGGGGCTGGATTCTGAGGGGTACGTGCAAGTCGCTGTTTCGTAAAAGGTATATATGCATGCATTGCCGAACTGGTCCAAATACTTTTACGCCTGTTAATTAACTCGTGCAATATAAAAATCGGACTTGTCTGTAGTTTTTGGGTGCTAGGTAGGCCTGCATTTATCAATGGGCCCGTTAGGCCTGTGCCTAGGGTGGCAAAAATCTGGGGGGAAGAAAAAAATGATTCTAGTTTTATAGTTTTAATTTTTATGAAGTGTAAAAGTTATTTTAAAGTGGTGCAAGATTTCTAAAGCATGAATGTTCTTGCATTATGATGAGTGAACAATGGGCATCTGTTTATGGGCATCCTTATCTGCTTTTCTACAGGACTTTGAAACAATTCAAGATAGGTCTAGCATGCAATAAACAGTGGCTCTGTAAACACTCCTACATGAAAGCCACCTGCTTCTGGCAGGTGCGACTGAGATATTTTTATTACATGGATTCCATTAAATAGGAAATATATTACATGGATTCCATTAAATAGGAAATATATGAATAAAGGAAAATTCGGACTGCTTGCCTGCCTCCAGCAACGAGAGATGCCATCAGTAACGATGTGCAGCCACTCAGGGACAGCCTTCAGGGGATCTTCCGCCATTAGATCATCGCTGAAGGGCTTGCCCCTTTGGGCAGTGAGTGGGCATTTTTTGGTGCATGCTAGCTAATACGTTTCCCCCTGGTTCTTAGAGAAAAATTCATAGATTTTTTTTTTCCCCTGAATGCCTAATTAGAATGCAGATTATATTAATGTGTATATCCTTGGCAGCCACCTCTGGGCAGTATTGGATACATCCCGGAGGTGGCTGCGAACAGGCGTTCTTTTTCTATAAACATCTTAAAAGTGTGGAGAAACTTTTTTTTTAGTAACCAGCTAAAGTGCACACTTGCCTACACTTTTAAAATTATTTTTTAAAAGTGTATATCACTGGTACAGAATGAAATGAGAGCAACCAAGAAAGTGATCATAAAAAGAAACTGATAATCTTAATGTTTGAGGTGCTGGCGTAACCAAACAACCTGGACTCATACCCTGCAAAGTAAATGTTGGGTAATCTTGTTGATAATTATTGTGATTAACATCGATAATATATGTTTTATTATGGATGTAGCAAAGACCAGTGTTTATTGAAGAATTTAACAGCTCATTTATAGTTGGACCCAGTCATTCTAATGGTATTAGCAAATGGCTAACACCTGACTCTGCTTTTCAGGAACGTTGTTTAGTTTATCTTCCTAGGGTTTGGAATGTAGAGATCTTAAAGAACAGGATAATAAATTCAGTGAGCATAGGATGGAATATATAAATGCCCGAGCAGTCAGAAATAAGGACACAACTGTTTGAATTAGTTTTAGACTCAATCATGGATGTTCTCTTTGTCTCTGAATCCTGGCATGCTGATTCTGACGATTTGCTGCTTTATCAAATCTGTCGTCCAGGTTATTGATGTGAAGGTGGAGGGGCTATTTTATTTAGGCAGGCACTGAAGCCTACAAAGTTACCTTTACCTTGGATTCAGGAGTAGAGAGTGTTTTAATTAAAATTTGTCCTATTTACAGTACTCCTAGTACCAAAACAACAACAGTCTCACATTTATTTATTTATTTGTTTTTAAAATGTATATCTTTATGTATAACTGGCTAACTTTAGGACAGCCCTATGGTCTGACCAGAGTTAGCTGCAGAAGGTAACCAGCTAATTCTGCTCTGCCCCAGAACGCCCCCCCCCCCCCTGAAAATAGTCAGGTAAGCCACTTAAATGGATAACTGTTATGTTATCCATCTAAATGGCTTTTGAATATGGACCTCATAATCTTTTCTGTTTGATTTATTTATTCAGTATTCTACTTTTCAGGCATGTCAAAACAGATTACAATGCAGTTCTTTTAATTTGGGAGTAATCTGATTCTTGACATCCAAACTAGTAATAAGTCTTGCAGCTGCATTCTGAACCAAGTGGAAAACTCTTAGTAAAGCTTTTGTTATGCTTTAAATACAATGAATAATAATAAATCCAGAGTCCCAAGCACTAAGGCTTGCACAACTACTCTAAAATCTGAAGTCGATATAAAATGCTTTAAACATCTGCGGAGCCCAAGTTTATAAAAAAGCAGATTCAGCAACTGCTTTAATCTGAGGCTTTAATGTTAATTTAAAGTCCAGTAAAATCCCCAGGTTAAGTGTTTCATAACAAATTGGCTTAAGGTCAGATTTCCAATTGTTAAACACGTCGAATTAGCTGTTTGTGGAACTCTTTCCACCCATAAAACAATGTTGTTGTTTTTTCTGTAGATTTAGAATTAATCTGTTGAAAAACATCCAAGAATTAATAGCTCCAAAACAATTAGTTAAAAAAAACCCATTGGAAGGATTTCCTTCACCATTACGAAGTAATGAAAAATTGAATATGATCAGCTTATGTTTGTTCACAGCCTTTACGTTCCTGGATAAAAATCTTCTTACTGTTCTATCTTTTTGGAACAACTGGAAATCATGTCTACCCCATTACTGACCTGGGGTTAGGGGGGGTCAGGAAGGGGTTTAATTTTTTTAAATTTGGGGTGATGGGTCATGCACTGGAGCAGAGAGCTTACAAGTGGACCCTCACTGGGGGAAAGCTGGGGAGGGGGCTTGCTTATGGGGTGGGTGTTCTGGAAGGCAATGATGGTGCTAGAATACTGGAGGAAAGGGGATTTTAGGGCTTCTTGCCCCTTTAGATATCACGGGTGAGTGAGGGGTGCTGAGGATGAGAGTTCCTGTGGGCGGTGATGCACAGACATTAGCTCCGCTGGTAACATTCATGTTTGCAGCCGTGGGAAAAACCCTCTACCGCATTATTTACTAAAGTGCGATATTCAGTTACCTCTGGTTGGCGCGTAGCATGTGAACTAACCCATATTGAAACTGGCTTTAATGCGGTTTAATGAATAGACCCCTCAGTCAGTTCTTTTCATAGCTGGTTTCGGGGAGTGGTTAGACATCCAATTAAGAATGCTTATTACGGCACTTACTACCCCAAACCAATTATCTAGATACTTCACTTAGATGCAGCTCCAGCACTTCTATCTATGATGGCGGGGGTGGAAGGGAAATAGAACCAAAAAAGTTATTTAAAGGGACAAGAGTAACAGAAAACTATGAAAAAAAAAAAAGTGTGAAAGCTTGCTGGGCAGACTGGACCGTTTTATCGTCTTCTGCCGTCATTTCTATCTTTCTATGAATGACATTAGAAACATAGGGAAAGATAAAATGCCATAGACCAAAATAGCGCTGGCTGATCCGAAGCCATGCCAGTTTGAAATTTGGCACCAGCAGGGCAAGAGCCACTGGAGATCGCTTCTGCCCCCTTTGGACCCCACAGCTGTAGGTTAAGATGTGGAGTGGGGTGGGGGGGGGGCAGGCAGCCAGCTTTGAGTGCATACTTGTCAGTAGGACACAATAATACATTTTAGTGCAGGCTATGGGAAGACAGCATGCAGCAAAAAAAAAAAAAAAAGGAAAATAAAATGAAAAAAAATAAAATCACCAATGAAACAAAATAACCCCTGCACACCCTTACCAGCCCAGATAAATCTCAGGAAAATCCCATCAAGTCTTTGAAAAGTTTCCCTGGGAATCTCTTTGCATGAAGCTCCGAAAACAGGGCCCACTCACTCCGTTAGTTACCATTGCATTCAGTTCAAACTCTTTATCTTCCCTTCCCTTGCTCTACCTTTTGCTGCCTTTCCCTGTCCTTCCTCCAGGAAGCATGGTAAGGGAACCAGTCAACAGTAGCTGCATGCTTCTAATTAGCCAACTTTAAAGAGTGACTATAACCGGCCTGCTCTTCCGGATAAGTAACAAGATGATGTGCGACTATTGATCATGAGTGAGGATGCTCGCTTTTCCGTAATTCACTCTGGCCAAAACCACTTAGACCCTCAAACCTGGAGTTATTATTCTGTTAGAAAGAAGGGCCAACAAACCAGCTCTAGGGGAGACCATTTTATTGGTCTCCCTCACAGTATACCTGTGACTAGCTCTCAGATACTAGTCAGAGTGAGTTAGTCCAATTAAAATGTCTCACCTGTAGCTTGCTTTTTGATTAGTATCCCCTTGTTTCTAATAGAAAGAGATGTTATCAGTTTATTTATTTATCGAGTTTTATATATCGTCATTCGGTTTCGCCATCACAACGGTTTACAAAGTTTCGCTGTTTAACAAAGTGCTCAAAAATTCATATGCTTGTTAAATTCATACACTTGTTAACATAGTTATCTTATTTGTTATAAACATAGCTTGGTTGTAAATTGTGCAGGTTAAATTACGTGTTTTGGATTGGGTCTGCATGTTTTTGAGGACCGATAGGGAGGGAGGATGTAGCATAGAGTCATAGGGTGTTTTGGCAGGCTTTGGTGAGCATCCAAGTTTTTAGTTCTTTTTTTGAAGGTTTTTATATTTTGTTGTGTTCTCAGTTCGGTTGGGAGGGAGTTCCATAGTTCAGGGCTTCCTAGGGATATGGCTGTCTTCTGAGTTGAGGTAAGTTTGTGACAAGCTGGTTGAATTTTTAAAAGACCTTTTTAGCTGAATGGAGATTTCGGTTTGGTGAGTGGAGTTTTATGGATGCACTTAGCCAATTTGTTTGTTTCTCATATATTATTTTGTGTTTCATATATTTCATATATTCATATATATTATGTATATTATATTCATATAAATTATATTATTCATATATATTTTGTGTTTCATATATTTCATATATTCATATATATTATATGTATATTATATTCATATATATTATTTTGTGTATGTAATGGTAGGTTTGATATGGGTCGGAGGTTTAGTGGGTTTTCTGGATCCAGGTTGTTCTTGTTTAGTATGGGTTTGATAATTGCTGATTTTAGGTAGTCGGGGTAGTTACCTTCTCTGAGGGATAGGTTCACGATGTTGGTTAATGTTTTAGTAAAATAGTTATAAAACTATTTTAAGATCCAGAGAGTCTTAAGTGGAGGAAAACCACAGATTAATTGAGATCTTGGCATTATACCAGTAAGTCTGTTGGGCAGATGAGCCTTATCTGCCATCATATTCTCTGTTTCAGTGTTTCTTTATTTCTAATTGCTCTTGTGCAAAGTGCTTTTTTTATTGAAATTGGTGGAAAATTTCCACTTGAGCACTTTAACTCCATCACTGGCTGTTTAATTCTCTCAGGTTTTTTGTTTTTTTTTTTTACTGTGGAAATATAATTATAAAAAAAAAAAAATCTATATTATCTCCCTGGTCCCATAGGAAAGCCCAAAGTGATTTACCTCATTATAAATAAAGCATAAAACAAATGTCAACTACATTTACATAACACAAATCCTCTCTGCAAATTCACTGAGCAATGTACAAATTCACTTATTTTCCATACAGTAGTAAGTTGGCAAAAAATATAATGTACAGACGTATAATAGTGATGTTATTTTAAGGTGTTTGGAGAGCTGCCAAAATATTAAACTTCTTGAAAGAAAAACTGTAGGTCATCTTGGTTTTGGTGCCTCTCCCTCCTGATGTGTGCTACTACCTGTAGTACCGATTTCAAACAGAAGAGGCTGGACAGGACTGGAGTGATCAGAAAATCTTTCTCTAAATACCAGGAGGAGGGTCTGGTGATGGTGATGGGCTGCAGTGGCTGGGGTTTTGTTTTTTTTTGTGTATTTCCTCCATTTGACCTGCATAATTGCTGTTTCTTGGCTTGGGTTGGTTGTTAACGTTCGCGGAAGGTAAACGTGTTCAGTTCACGCAGTTTCTTTTCGTTTGTGTCAATCAGTAAGCAGCTATCTAGCAGCAGCAGCAGACCCATTTGCCTTAGAATTACTGTAATTATTGGCTATGAGTTTGGTATCAGATGGCCCTAATTTCTGCTGTGCTGGTAGCCCCATGGACTTTGCAGCAAATTTCAAGAGGAAAGAAAGTATTTTACCTTTGAAAGCTGTCCCAGGTAGAAAGAACTTATGGACTTTTGCACCTGCTTTTAGGACAGGCAACATTTTGCTGGAAAATAACGTGCATAGATTTGGGCCTTACACCTCCCGTGTGTGATCTGTTTTTTTTAATCCACACAAAGCACAGCCCCTGGGAATGCCTCCCACGATCCAGGTAAAAGTCTGCACATTGAGGAGCCCTGGGCATGCTTTTAGCTGGATTGAGGAAAGGCAGTTTTCAGATTAATGGCAGATAAGATAAGCGGCGTTGAACACTGCCCTGAAAACAAATATAGAACCTGAGGCCAAAACATCAACTGGCAAACTAAGGAATTCTTCCCTGGAAAGCTGCGTAGGTGGAGACACATCTGGCTATGTCTGAATTGTGAGAGACGAAACATGGCATTGCACCGGCAGATGGGGAATCTGGAGAATAATACTAAAAATAGAATATAAAGATTGGGTTAACATTCCCTAGATTAGAAACCTGTACGCCATGAGAAATATTTTTCCAGTATCCGATTGAGGCATTGCAATACTGGGAGAGTCTATACCTCCAATAGCCAGGGGCAAAGTGGCATGGGATAAACACTGTGGATCCATAAAGGCTAGAGAATGGGAATGAAGAGAAGAGCCATGGGGGTGGCTTGCTGGAATGGAGGCTACTACCTGGTGATTACTACCCTTACTCAATAAGCCTTCACACAGTTAATGCAACTCCAACATTGCTCTCTGCTTCAAGGGCAAGGGGAAATGTGGAAAAGAGGTTTTGCATTCAGAAAACAACCAACAAGGACCGAACTTCACAGTCTGGGTAAACAAATAAGTGTGGGGGTAGCTTGCTTATTACGGCGGTTACTACCCTAAACCAATTAAGCCTGATATCACTTTGAATACATATACAGGACTGCTCTTTGCTTCAATGATAGGGGGAAATGTGGAAAAGAGGATTTACATTCAGACAACATCCAACAAGGCATTGATCTGTGCAGTCTGGGTAACCAAGCATCGGGGTAACTTGCTTGATGCGGCGGTTACTACCCTTAACCATTAAGCCTTATGCTCACCTTTGATGCAACCAACATTACTCTCTGCATCAATGACAGGGGGTGGCAGGAAATTTGAATCAAACAGTTACCAACAAGAGCCCTGAACTTGGTGGTAGATGAAACAGATAAGTATGGGAAAATAAGTGTTGGAGTTTGCTGGGCAGACTGGATGGGCTGACTGGTCTTTTTCTGCCGTCATTTCTATGTTTCTATGTTTTTATATTCCAGATAAGCAGGGGAGGAAGGCTCTGGAGAAAAGTAGGGAGGTTAAAAGAATCTTATACATTAGATATCCCTAATTTATCTCTGAGATTTTCTTCCCTTGTCGCCATCCAAAGCCATGATTGTGATAGACCTGGCTTTCCAAATGGATAGGGAATTAATCCTTAAACGTATACTTACAGAAGAAAGAAAGAAAAAAACTATTATCGTTCCTTGAAGTATGACAAACGTAGAAAGCTTAATCTCCAAAGCAGTCACTATTTTAATTGTAGCCTGAACCACAGTCTCTTGTGATGCAAATTTAACTCTCAGTGACTAGAATTCTTGATCTGAGGGCGTAACACAAGCTATGACCACTTCCTCTCTGTTGACGGCAGCATGCCATAAGGTCTCGTTTGTAATTTCTTTGGGTGACAGCTGCGTCCTCATAAAGGATCTCTCAGCACATGTGGAAGCTGACAAAAAGTCTGATGATGATCTAGAAAACATACCGTAAGTAGAGTTGGTGCTGCTGGATTGTAAAAGCAAAGTCTCCTCTTTACATTCCACTGGCAACTCCTTTGCTACAGATTCCTGGTTTTTCACCTGCCTCCATAGCAGCATTCCAGGCTCTCTTTTCCTTGGATGCCACCACTGCCCCAGCAGGTCCAATGATCTCCAGGATCCCTTTTCATTGCAGTGTGACCCAAATGTAACCTCTCTCTCCCTCACTCTGCCACCTCCATATGTAATGATCCTCTTTAAGATAGCGGTGGGAGATGCATACTAGCCAAAAACATCTCGGCCACAAAGCACAGAAAGCTTGCTGGAGGCAGAGCTTCTTGGCTTGGGATGGCCTCAGGGTCTGAATCACTGGTCTAATTGAGCAGCATTGAAACCCCAAGTGGACCAGTCCTGCCTCGTCCATGGAACACAAAGAGATAAATAGGTCCTGAAGACATTGGGATCGCCAGAAGGTAGGAGAGCGTCCTACATTTGTGTTTCCCTATAAACTCAAAGAAATCAATCCCAAAGTTCAGAGTTCAGGATTCCAAAATGAGTTGCTTCCAGCGTCAGCATCTTGCCAGGAGCTATCCATCCCTGCTTCTTTAAAGAAAGAGAGAGAGAGAGAGAAAGAACTTGTCTATCAGGATTTGGAGAGTTTTATAGGATGGCAAGAATGTTCTTCAAAAGTTGATCTGGAGAATTGGTGGTCTTGTGTCTCATATATAGGGCTTCTGATTTTAGGTGTTTATAAATTTTAGGTTTTTATTTTCCAGCTAATTGGAGTGCTCCAGGGGTACTAAAAATCGGTGTTCAACTATTAAAACCTAAAATCAGAAGCCATACTTGGATTCCATCTTCAAACAAAGTCTTTGGCTACCTGTATTTATAAATTTCCTCCCTGCCACGCGATGATGTTTGAATAATTAATGACTTCACTCCACTTTTGCTGCATCAGCTCTGCCACCAGCCTGATGATGCAATTTCTGGTCTGGCTTTTTTTCATCTGGCAGTACTCAACAGAAGAGGCATATTTCTGGTTCTTGGCAGACAACGTAGTTACTACCAAACCCCATGAATGAGGCAGCAGAGAACCTGCTCTGCCACTTAAACACCTGAACTGAGGTCTGACGCTTTGATGTGAACAACAGAGCACAAGAAGATGAAAGCAGTCATGTGGTTTTGGAGATGAACATGAGAAAAATATAAATAAAACTGCACTTACTTACAGGCTGATACAGGCCCGCAATTGGACATGTGTTTTCGACGTGCTATTTTACCACTTATACAGTAAGGGGTAATAGCACGTCGAAAACGCGCGGCCAACTCCCCCGAACTAATAGCGCCCATAACATGCAAATGCATGTTGATGGGCCTATTAGTTATTCCCGTGCCAATCAGAAAGTAAAATGTGCAGCCAAGCTGCACATTTTAATTTCTGCCGGCACCGGGAAAGTGTACAGAAAAGCAGAAAAAACTGCTTTTCTGTACACCCTCCAACTTAATATCATAGTGATATTAAGTCGGAGGCCCAAAAATTAAAAAAAAAATTGAAATCGGCCCGCGGGTTGGAAGACGGACGCTCAATTTAGCCGGCATCCGTTTTCCGAACCCGTGGCTGTCAGCGGGTTAGAGAACCGATGCCAGTAAAATTGAGCGCCGGCTGTCAAACCCGCTGATAGCAGCTGCTTCTGTCAAAAAGGAGGCGCTAGGGACACGTTAGCGTTCCTAGCGCCTCCTTTTACCATGGGCCCTCATTTAAATACTTGATCGCGTACCCAGAAGAGTGGCCTGGGCGCGCGTTGGGAGAGCGGGTGCTCGCCTCGGAGTGCCAGCTCTCCCGCTTGTTTTACTGTATCGGCTTGTATGTTGGTGCCAGCAAATATGGATCTGCCCAGTTTGCACCTACCTAATGCCTCATCAAAGACCCTACACACCCTCCAGTCTTCTCCCTCCCTTCTCCTTACAATTTGTCTCTTTTTTTTTTTTTTTTTTTAAATCTGTCCCAAATAAGCTTGAAGTGTGTAAAACTCTTTTAGTTACTGGTAGGTGATACTATATATATTGAAAATCCTTAAAATAGCTGAGAACTACTAAATATCAAAGCGCAAAAAATCCAGCTCAAAGTGAAAAGGAAAATGCTTGTTGAAACTCTGGAGAAACCTCATATAGTGCCACTAGGGGCTAAAAGCTTATATATTCAGCTCTAGAAGGCGCTAGGGCTTTTTAATCATTGGAAACCCAGAGTGAGTGATTCTTGCAAAGAAGCTATCATATGCATAGGTACAAAAAGTCCACTTAGGACGATTTATGTTTGATGTTAACAGTACTGTGGTTCACAATCGGGCCATGCCGGGCTTCATGCATAGAATGTCTTATGCTGTCCATATACTGTCCGGCATTGCAATGTTTCGGAAGACGATCCTTCTTCAGGGAAACAGGATTTGCTAGATGCCGGCGATTTGACTGGTAAAACTTGGTCTGGTGCAGGACTGTCAATGCGTCGGTAAGACGAAGACTTCAAACATGATGCACGGAGAAGACCTACTGCATCCGATGAGTCTGTCAATGTCTTTGCAAGAATCACTCACTCTGGGTTTCCAATGATTAAAAAGCCCTAGCGCCTTCCAGAGCTGAATATATAAGCTTTTAGCCCCTAGTGGCACTATATGAGGTTTCTCCAGAGTTTCAACAAACATTTTCCTTTTCACTTTGAGCTGGATTTTTTGCTCTTTGGTAGGTGATACTAAGCATCCATTACTCTCTCAGGATAGAAATATTTTTTCCCACTTCACATCATGTCCTTCTGTCCTTGAGCTTCTACTTCTATAGAAAAAAATTAACATTTTTCAAATGCACTTAGGAAACATGAACACCAGGATAGATCTGTGGCTGAAACTAAAATTGGGGATCCTGGACATCCTGAGTTCCACGGCAGGACAGGATGCTAGAAGTATGGCCAGAAAACTTGGCGGGGCATCAATAACTGGGAAAGTTCCAGCAAACTCTACACACCTTCCATGGGATGAGGAAGAGGAGGGATCAGGGTGCAAAGAACAAGGATCTTCAGGGTGATGCACCACCCAAATGATTATTACAGGAAGGATGGGAACTGCTGACACTGTTAAGTAAGCACTGGGATGTGCCAGGAAACTTTGTAAAGAATATCTTGGCAGAGGGGAGTACATTATCAAGAAAAATAACTTTAAAAATAATGGCCATTAGTCAGTTGGCATTTAATTGACTGGAATATATCATAAAACAGAGACCTAATAATAATTTTGTTTTCTACTGTGTATCTTATCTAAACAAGATATGAATACACCTACAGTCAGAGTCCTTCAGGGGTGTCGGAGTCCACATTGTAATAATACTGGGCACATAAACACAAAATGGAGAACTGCTGTGCTATATTTGACCTACTGTGTGTTTTGTAGACTTACACTTTTAACTCTTGATTATATGTTTGATATGTGAGGAACGGGTCAGAAGCTGGCATTTATTTAGGATGAAGAGCATCTATGCTACAATTGTTGTTTTTCTCTGCATTCAACTGCACTCTTCCCATTCCCTTGCCACAGGGCCAACCCCTGCACTCTCTCCCTTTCCTAGCCACAGGTAGACGCAGGACTTTTGCAAGGAATCTAACTCGGCAGAGAAGAGCCCCCTACTTCCTGCTTCAGCCTTACCAGGCCGCCTACAGGGCCAGGGGGCTTGGTGAGGCAGGCAGAGCAAAGAAGAAAAGATCCACTCTGCTCCCTGTCTTGTAGGGGAACAGGAGGGGAGGGGAAGAATTCAATGAACAGAACAGACTAGAGAAGAGCCACTCTCTTCCCTAATCCAGTTCCCTCTCTTGCTGTTGTGTTTTCCTTCCTCTGGTCGGCAGGAGCAGCAGCCTCGGGGCATCCTTCTGGCAGTGGCACCTATGGCTTAGCCCATGTTGGCCATACATTAGCTACAGCTCCCTTTTCTGTAGTGGCTGTGTTGGGGGTTTTCTCCATTAGACCCTTATCTATAACCCCCTCACCCATTATCTGGAAAGGGAAATGAGATGTGATTTATTTCGGTCATTTTTTCACTGATTTTTTTTTTATTCTAACAACAATGAAATTCCTAGGCAAACTAAAATAAAAACTGAAAACAAAGGTCCATACGAAAGACTTAGAGCAGGCAAAAGGCATCCTGGTGGTAAGCAGTCTTTTCAATGACCCCATCTAGTTGAGCAGTCGGGTGCAGCACAGTGAAAGCAACTGTGTCACACAAGGGAGGACCATTATGGTGACAAACTAAAATTGATAGAATACATTATTGATTCATTAGTTTGTTATTTATGTCGCATTTATATTCCGCAACACCCAACACAAATTCTTCAAGATTTCTTAAAACCTCTATCCTACTATCCCACATAGTGGGAGCAATGATGGAAACCGCCCTATTCCATGTCACCTGATAATGATGATCGTCTTTAAACTGGGGGACGGCTAGCAAGTATTGATCAGAAGACTGGGAGGGTGCATGCGGACAGATCTTGTGCAACAGATAAGGGTTGCTTAAGAAGTGATTGGAAAATAAGAGGAATCCCATCAGCCACCACCCTTTCTCTTGTAATCACTGGGTCAGGAGCACCAGTGTCCTGCTCATCATCTGGGACACCAGGGTAATCTGGAAAGAAATAGTGTCATCTGCAAAGAAAGGCACCTTTTATGCAGAATTTACTCATGTGACGTTGCAAGTTAAAATGGTTGCTAGATCTGCATTTAGTAAGATTGACAGTTGAAACCTCTGTGATCTAGTTCAGATTTGTGATCAGTAATGCAGCCCCCTTGTTTGGTGCAAACTCAATTAATATAATGCTCTATATGTGGGCTTGCCTAAGAAGTTGGTTAGGGTGCTCCAGTTAGTACAAATGGGGTAGCCACAAGTGATTACCAGTACTAAGTATTAAGAATATATTACATTGGTATCAGAGCAACTGCAGAGGTTGCCTGTGTCAGAACGTATACATTTTAAAATGTTAACTTTGCTTTTTAAAGCTGTTTATTTTGAAGGCTATCCTTTGGCAGATTATGTAAGGCTCTCTCTGTGCATGTCTTTAGAGCGGTGGCATATTTGTTAAGGGCAATAACGGCCATACCAGCAAGTTACCCCCATGTACTCATTTCTTTATTCCCATCCTCCAGCCTTTAGGGATCCACAGCGTTTATCCCATGCCCCTTTGAAATCTTTCACCATTTTTGTCTTCATCACCTCCTCTGGAAGGGCCTTCCAGGCATCCACCATCCTCTCCGTAAAGAAATATTTCCTGACGTTGGTTGTAAGTCGTCCTTCCTGGAGCATTACTTCATGACCCCTAGTTCTACTGATTTCTTTCCAATGTAAAAGGTCGTGGGATCATACCTCAGTGGTGGTGTTTGGTATTGATTTGGTATCTCGGGCCTGGATAGCAGCATCACTGTGGTTGGTGGAGTGTGGTCCAATTCATGGTATTGCAGACAGAGCAGGCAGATGCAGTTAGTCAATCACAATCACTGGATTTTGCTGGATGCTGGATCTAGGCCACATTGCTTTACTGAGGCATGGCATGCAGAAAGGCAGAGCAACCAGCAACTACAGGACTTTCATGTTCCATTCATTCATCTTGCCACTTGCATGGCAAATCTGGATAGCCAAAAAAAGGCAGATTAATTTTAAGGAACACTAGCTTTTTCATCAAGGGTGGTGACAGCCTGGAGCAATGAGGGCTTATGATGTCTCCTGTCATGGAAAACACTCTTTCGCTGGGGACAGTGAACAAGAGAGATAGTGTTGAGCCACTCACTACATTTGATCAGATATTAGACTTGTGAGACCAATATGCAAGCACATCTGTCTCAGTGTCTTCAATGGACTCAGTGAGATAGCGTGTCGCTGAGATTTGAGCTGCCATCTCCTTTGGTGGTATTAGACGTGAATCTTTCTTCCCAGCTGCTTTAATGATCACCTGAGACAGAAGTGAGGTTTGTTTCTGTTTTCCTGTGGAGGGTGTGCTAGATGGCGATGATGGGGTGCTGCTCTGACTTGCGCTACGGACTGACCCAGTGAGGGTGTTTTCTCCTGTGCCACATCCCTTCTGGCTCAACCTCTGGCTCTCTAGCTGACAGACCTTCTCTGTCAGCATGCTTTTCATGTGTGTCAGATTGTTCATCTCCAGTGCACTTGTATTATACCAAGAGGCCATCAACTCCGCAAATAAATCATTCATCTTCACGAAATTGTCAGCCACACTAAACAACCCTAGAGAATTATATGCTGCTGTTAAGAAACTAATTAACCCCAGCTCAGCCACCTCTACTCTTCCACCTTCACTCCCAGGGATGAACATCGCAGAAACCTTTGCCACACGTTTTACTAACAAGACAGCAACGGTAAACAAAACCTTTAATAACTCCCATCTGGAAGAAACCAATGAATAGAACTCAGATGGCCTAACCTGGGAACGTTTCGAAGATATTATGGAATCTGACACCATCAAGATCATCAGTAACCTCAAACTATCGGCTAATCCCCTTAATCCCTGTTATACTACCCTTATTACATTGATCAAACTGGATATTGCTCCATTTATGACTAAGTTCATCAACTCTTCCCTTCAACTTGCTATTGTCGCTGACTTATTTAAACAAGTCCGACCCACATAAGAACATAAGAAATTGCCATGCTGGGTCAGACCAAAGGTCCATCAAGCCCAGCATCCTGTTTCCAACAGAGGCCAAACCAGGCCACAAGAACCTGGCAAGTACCCAAACACTAAGAAAATCCCATGCTACTGATGCCAGTAATAGCAGAGGACATTCTCTAAGTCAACTTAATTAATAGCAGGTAATGGACTTCTCCTCCAAGAACTTATCCAAACCTTTTCTAAACCCAGCTACACTAACTGCACTAACCACATCCTTTGGCAACAAATTCCAGAGCTTAATTGTGCGTTGAGTGAAAAATAATTTTCTCCGATTAGTCTTAAATGTGCTACTTGCTAACTTCATGGAGTGCCCCCTAGTTCTTCTATTATCCGAAAGTGTAAATAAGTGATTCACATCTACTCATTCAAGACCTCTCATGATTTTAAAGACCTCTATCTTATCCCCCCTCAGCCGTCTCTTCTTCAATCTGAACAGCCCTAACCTCTTCAGCCTTTCCTCATAGAGGAGATTTTCCATCCCCTTTATCATTTGGTCGCCCTTCTCTGTACCTTCTCCATCGCAACTCTTTTTTGAGATGTGGCAACCAGAATTGAACACAGTATTCAAGGTGCAGTCTCACCATGGAGCGATACAGAGGTAGTATGGCATTTTCTGTTTTATTAACCATTCCCTTCCTAATAATTCCTAACATTCTGTTTGCTTTTTTGACTGCCGCAGCACACTAAGCCAACTATTTCAAAGTATTATCCACTATGATGTCTAGATCTTTTTCCTGGGTGGTAGCTCCTAATATGGAACCTAACCGTGTAATTAAAGCAAGGGTTATTTTTCTCTATATGCAACACCTTGCACTAATTCGCGTTCAGAAAGCACCACAGCACCAAATTACTGCTGCTCTCCAGCTTTGACACAGTGAGACGAGGTTTTGATCAAGGTTCAGTGTTTCTCCTTTGCCTCTGCCGCATTTGACACCATCAACCATACCATCCTATTCTCAAGACTGCGCTCCATTGGAATGTCTGACTCCGTGATGGCCTGGTTCTCATCTTACTTGAACAACAGAACCCAACAAGTCACAATCGACTCCTTCACTTCCTCCCTGACGCCCCTGAGCTCTGGGATACTTCAAAGTTCTGCTCTATCGACTGCCTTATTCAACCTTTACCTTACTCCTTTATATTGAACCCTTGCCAACCTTGGAGTCCACTACAAGATCTACACCAATAACATTCATTTCCTTTTTCCCCTAAAGGAAACCTGGACCCTCACAGAATATTTCCTCACCCATAGATGGCTATACAGCAATAAACTAGCCCTCAACATCTTCAAAACTGAAATCATTATCCTAACACGCCAACTAGTGGATAATGCACCCAACCTTTTCTTCTTTGACTCCCAATCAATTGCCATCTCACAAAATGTAAGAAACCTGGGAATCACTATTGACTCATCGTTTTCTATGCACCAACATATAAGAACTATTACCAGGTCCTCCTTCCACAAACTACGCTTACTCCATCAACTTAAACTCCTTGAACCTTCCAACTTTAGGACTGTCCTCCAATCCCTAATATTCTCTATCATAGACTACTGAAACTCCCTCCTGGCAGGTCTACCTTTTATATGTGACCCATCCTCTACAGATCATTCAAAATTTGGCAGCAAGACTCCTTACGGTCAGTCTGATATGCAATCACATCTCTCCTGTTCTCAATCCCTACATTGGCTCCCAATCCCTTTCCAGGTACAATACAAGCTTGCCATGATTATACACTCCTTGATTCATAACTTGCACTCGCCCTGGATTTCCTCTATAATAAAAATCCATACCCCCTCCTAGCACCTCAGATTGTCCAATCTCATGCCTTTAGATGTCTCATCCCCTAGGCTCACACACCTCGAGGAAACCAGAGAATGCGCCTTCTTCTCAGGATCTCGCCTTTGGAACACCCTACCCAAAGAACTAAGATGCCTCCAAAATAGAACTTTCTTTAAAAAAGTTCTCAAAACCTCTCTTTTCAAAAAAGCTTTCTCAAGCTTGACCATGTATTATTGTAATGACATGCTATTCCTGAATGATATATATAATGTCTGTTTCCCCTTTTATTTCTGTTTATGTATGCTCTTATTGTTCCCTGCTCTGAACATAGGAAGGGTGGGTAATAAATCTCTTTAAATAAAGAAATAAATGTTTCCCTTTCACACAAGGATCACATAATGTAGTGAGCTTGTATGTGGGATTTCTGGTCAGAGGTACTAGTCTCTCTGTCACCTGCTTTTCCAAGGACACCCAAACAGTGGTAGCACCTCACCTCTCATTCCTCTTCCTGTTGAAAGCCCTCGTCTTTTCTAACTGGTTGTTTACTATTCGGATGACATCTCCCAAGATGGCGCTTGTAGCACTCAAGCTCCTCCATGGCATCCTTAGAGGGCTTCAGGATTGCTGTCTCATGACTGACCAGTCTGATGTCCTAGGGGAGCCTGCACACTTATTTCCATTTCCCGAGACACATCATGCAGGGGAGTCTGTTGCTCCATTAGCCTCTGCAGCATTGTGAAAGTTGAATTCCAGTAGGTACCCCACATCTATAATGAGGTGCTTGTGAGGCATCTGTAATTCCTCTGCTTTTCATGGAGAAGGTCACCCGCCCTTCACGCTTTGGTGGAAATGCCTAGCTATTTTGTCTACACTCATCTAGTAAGGCCATGCGGTATGCATGCTCTGGGATTCCTGGACCCCAGCCCCAGGGCCTCCTTCACTGCTAAGTGCAGGGTGTGAGTGAAGCATCATATACCTGATATCCACCATCAGATACTGCCTTGAATCATATTAGAGCCATTGCAGTGATAAAGAAACCTGCATTGATACTTCTGGCTCTCTGATCCAGCTGCAGCCCTCCAGAATTTCCTCAAATCACTGCTAAAATATTGGCAGAGGTATGGGAACCTGTGTCCTGTTGCTCCAGCCTCTGTGAAGCTGCTGCCTGCCCCTACCTCGGCCAGGTCCCATCAGTGTTGTGGCATTTGTGATGTTCGTATGTCACTTGTGAAATGGACACTGCTCTCCTGTGCCTTCACCAGCAGCACCTGCACATGGCTATGATAATGTTTATACAAATTGGGGATGATCTTTCTGCTGAAAGTGGTCCTGGAGGGAATATAGTTTGGCACTAGAAGCTGCAGCAAATGCCTGAGATCCATCTTCTCAATGACCTGCAGGGGCTGATTGTCTAAAGCAATCATCTCACCGATAGTCCTTGTCACCACTTTGGGATGCTGCCTACCTCTTTCCCTGTGACGGTGCCACTGAATACCACCCCATTTCCTCTATTGTGGGCTGTCGCATCTTAGCTATAGATGGGGACTGCTGTTGCCGGCCTGCCACCTGACTGGTGGAAGGAAACTTGAGGAACACTCATCCCCTTTTCAAAGAATAGTGTCCTCTGCTTGCAGAAGGGGCCCCTGACTACTATCCCCAGGTGCACATTGAAGAGGATGCTGCTTCTTCAGGTGATACTCCATTCCAGCATTGCTTAAGAGGCCCAGTTGCTTCCCTCGGCTGATGTCCTTTGCATAATAGTTTACAACGCGCAAAGCGTGGTCCTCCCTCATTTGAAAATGGCTCCAGATCACAGATTTCTTTTGTGATTTCATGCCTCTGTTTGCATACTTTGGGGTGGATGGTGCTGCTGGCAATGAAGTGGGGTCACAGATGAAGCTTGAGGAACTGCAGCAGAGGATTCACTCATTCTATTTTCCTGCACTGTCGGTGTGGCCTGCTCCTCCTCACTAACATGTCTTCCTGCCTCTCTCTCTCTCCTCTGACAGTGAAGTGGAAGCAGGCACAGTACTGACTAAACCTCCTAATACAGGGTCTTCAGCTGATGTCTCTCCTATCTCTGCTTCAGGAAATCCTTTGAAGGGAGATTCATGAAGCTCTGAATCAGAAGAGGATGACAAACTGATCCTTAGCCTCTGCTGCATTAAGGGTTTGCGGTGCTGGTTTCATTTTCACTACTTGTACTTATACTTCTGTAGGCACTGGGGGTTGTACACTGCTGCTACTAATACTACTAGTGCCTTCCCTTTCTCTCTACTCTGAAATAGCAGAATCTGGCTGAGATATTGATAGAACAACTGGCATATCCTCCCCAAATCTCAACTTCTTGTGGCTTGACATGCCTGTCTCCCCTGCTGACGTTTGGGATTTGAAAAAATCCCTCTTTATCTTAGTTGGTGGACTCGCTGTTGTCTGTCTAGCAAATCCCCTGCCAACAACTGTGGGCTTCCCACGTCCTTTGGCTGACATAATGGATTTTTTTTTTCTGCTGCAGTGCTGGACAAAAGATGTTGTCAATTAATATTTAATTTCTGAAAATTTGGTGGTTAATCACACTGATGACTCTAGTGTGATGAACTACTACAGTGATCCTTCTGTGTGTAAGACTGAACAATACACAGAGAGAATACGCTACAGTATGTTCTTATGTAGAACAAGAATTTAGTAGTATTTTGCTCTGCTAGTGACTACAGTGCACGCTGATGCATACAACACACAGAAAAAGTGAAGAATGATATAGTACTATACTATGTGTGTGAGCTCACTACTGGTAAACCAGAAGTAAAAGTGAGTGCACTAATAATTTAAATGCAGTATCAAAATAAAAATAATCCACAAAGTGACTGGCTGTACCTGTGGTGGGGTAACCGGCACAAACCTACTGCACTCTTTGTGGATGGCACTAACATATCTAAGACCCAGACAAAGAGAGTTAAAACAGCCTCTTTATGTGGGATACTGTGGCAGAGTTCAGATACAGCGCTAGTACTACACTGGTAGCAACAGGTTTAAAATTTAATAAATTGCTACAAAAATATCCAGTGCCAGCTAGGCAGGCCAGGCAGCTTAGAGTGACTTCCCTCTAAAGGGAAGGGAGTGATGGAAAATACTAACCTTCCTCTAAGTCAGTAGCAGAGACAGCAGTGAGATGTTTTAAAAAAAAAAAAATTATAAACCTGTGCAAATTAACACAGTGTGACAGCAGCTAACAGGATTAGAAGGAATGTTTCTAATCTTGAACCAAAGCACTGTTGATACAGAAGACTGTAGTAATACAGAATTCTAAGACAACAGCAAAGCAGGATGTATCCTCCACCAGCCAGAGAGATAATCCAACTGCAAGCTGAAACAATCTGCGATTGAAATGTAAAGGATGGAAAGTTCAGTGATTCGCTGATTTAGAAAAATGCTTCCCTCTGATATGTTCCCTTGCTTTGTCAGTCTGGTTTCCTTGATAACAGATCCCGGTTCTCCTCTTACCTCAAACATGAGTCATAGGCATGAGGGCTGGTTGCTATAGAACTCCCACATGATCTGCCCAGTCTATTGTTTTAATGCGCAAATGCTTTTCAATGGGGAAACATAAACGAATGAAACAAATGACACATGTTTCATTCGTGGAACTTTGCTCATACATTTTGGAGGCAACGAATCAAAGGAATATGGTATATTTGTCGCGGATAGGCCATTTGTTTTAAACGAATGCACAATCCCTAGTAGGGATCTTAGTTCATCTTGTTCTGCTTTCCCAGTAGGAGTGTATACGTTTTCTAGGGCCCTATATTCTATTTACAGTGTTGCCTTTTCATAGGAATGTTTTTTCTTGTGTGAGTCCTAGGTGTTAGTGGCTGTTATTCTAACGCAGATTTGCTACAAAGTTCTGAGTGGTGTTTTTCACAGTGTATAACCAATGTGCCTAATAGTGGAGGGAGTTTTGTTGTTAATAATATTTAGAACCTAGTCATTTAGTATAATAAAAATCCTTGCATTCAATGGAAAAGCATGCTCGTTGAAGCCAATACATCCACTGATAAAGGCCATCAGGAGCACTTGGCTTACACTTTTAGCAATACTTGCCAAAAGCACACTTCTGTAACTGACTTTGAAAAAGCAAGTTTTAAAATATTCATCTATTAGAATACATTCCCTGTGTATCTCACTCTTTATACCCGTGATGGATCATGGATTATATCAATCATGGTTTAAAGGCACACACTCCGTTTAACAAAATAGAGATTATTAATTAGTTGCTTAGAAGTTATGATTACAATCTGTACAGATAAGGATCATAGTTTTGGGAACACGGTCACACTTATATCTACTATAGATTAAAAATAATAAGTGTTTATGTTTTAATTTTTAAAAAATCAAACATTTAACAGAGTCTCCAGCATGTGGTCTTGTGTAATGGGTGAGTGCATAATTTTCCTATTTTGCTGTAATACTAAATTGCCTCGCTCTGACTCCCTTTAAGAATGTCTTTCAGTGAGTCTACTCGTCAGCTGGTTGTGAATGTACTCAGACAGTGCACTAATTTATTTAGCCTGATAAAGGTTGAATGTTTTAAGTGTTCAGTATGCAGTTAATAGTAGTCAGTTGGCTGAGTGACTGTGATTCACATTTGTGAATCCATTCTGCTGTTTACATTACGGTATTAGTTTTCCCTAACTGAACTCCTGCTGTTCTTAGTTGGTCTCCCATTCAAGTAGTAGCCAGATCCAACCTTGCTTAGCTTACAGGGAGCACAATATGAATGCTGGTCCAGTGTTCTCCGAGGTGCAGCTTGTAAAGTAGAAGTATCCAAAGCTCGAAGTACTATCATCTCAATAGAAATTAAATATAAATCAGAATAGGGGAACTTACTGCAATAATTTTGTTTAGTTAACTGAAACCTGAATTTACTGAAACATTTTTGTTTTGCTTAAATTTGTATTTGTTACATTTCATTAAATGCCCTAACTTTTAAGCCCAAAGCGAGCTTCAATAGAGTTACAATTCCACATATCTGCCCAAAAGGGGATATGCAACTTATCACATAATAACAAATGTACAAAACACAAAATCCCACCCCACCCCTTCCTTAACCACCTTTCAATTGTGGGTGAAGTTGGGAAAACAGAATGGCTGAGAGAAATTGAACCAAAGTGACCTGAAATACGTAGCTGAATGGAGGAATTGTTGGGAGAGGTGTACTGGGTGAAACTTGACTGCGAAAAAGATCAACAGCCTAAAAAGAAAAGTGCAAGGTTACCAAAGAATGGGGTCGGAGAGGAGAGAAACTGGCGGAACCGGTTGAACAGGCTCCCTCCCACTCCCACTCCCAGGAGCCCCTGGCACTGGGCCAATCCAGGTAGAGACCTTTTAGGAAAGCAAAGCGTGAGAACAGTGAGAAAAGAAGAACCAACATTGGGGGTGGGCCAGTGTCAGGGGGGGCAGGTTACCTGAGCAAAAGGTGCAAGAAAATCGCAAAAGTCCACAGTTTTCAACCTTCCATGCTCGGAGCTCTCTCCATTTTCCTGTTTTATCCTTTCTGCAGTTTGCTTGTTTCCTGCAGTTTCCTGCCTGTTGTGGCTTTGTATTGGATTTAGCCAGCAGGATACAGGCCCCATGCCTAGAAGCTGAAGAGCCCCTATTAAGGAGAGAAAGACCCTGGCTTTCAGAAGGGCTGGCAGTGTCTACACTGTTTCTGCAGGAAAACTGCCTCAATAAAACCGCACAATTTTTAAACAAAATTTCCTTCTTTCTTAGCGACTTTGAATGTTAGCAAGTAGCTGTCAGATTTAGAGGGTCATTTACTAAGCCCCGGTGTTTTCCCCAGCAGTAGAATACATGAAGATCTGCGCAATGGTGACCCCACAGCTCAAGGCTCACATCTTGTTAAAAGGCCAGAGTGGCCCAACAAAGCGCCCCCACCCTGTGCCCGAAGTAGAGAAAACCCCACCGGGGGGGGGGGGGGCTGGAGAGACCTCCTGCCTCACTCCCTCCCCAAGGGGAGGAGCTTGTACCAATAAGCTTCTTACTTTATCTTTTTCTTTTTCTTAAAACTATTTCTACACTGGGGCCACCTCAAGGGGCAGCTGGAGGTGGGGGAATGGAGGGATTAGGGGGGGGGGGTTCTTCAGACTCCTGGTGCAGTTTCTTTACTGGGCGGGGGGGGGGGGCGCTCTGTTAGGCTGCTCGAGCCCTTTAACACATGGCGCATCGGGGCACGCGTTAGCATCCTGGTGCTCACCAGGAAAGTCAGCCTTAACTCTTGAGTTGTAGCTTAACTATGGATCAAATAAGGCAGCTTACAATTTTTAAGGCAAGCTGTGTTATTTCATCTACATATTTTAGGCTAGTAATAAGCTGCTTTGCATACATTTGCAATATGGGGGTGCTGTGTGTGTGAAATGATGTGTGGTATTTAAAATACCACACTTTATTGCTGCATTAAGGTGTTTGCCATACAGTAAAGGCCTAGCGCAGCTTAAATAAACCCCCCTTACATTCTAGACCTCTATGTACACTGCAGCCTCAGTGACACAAATGTTTAGGATGCAGAGGGATAGGTTGGATGGAAAATGTCCAGAGACATGCAATACAGTTTCCATCAGGCACGGATTTAGGCATTGGCATCTGCTTCCGGCGTCAAATTTTGATAGGCACTGCAGCGTTGCGGCTACTGCTATGCTCTATCGGGGCCCACCTGCCTCCCAGCTGCTTACCTAAAGCAGCTTTATCCTGATCCTACACAGCGGCAGCATCAGCAACCTAAAAGAAATTCAGCGTGGGGACTGTAGCCCATAGCCGCATGCTCAAGGCCCTGTCTCTCACATGGGTTTCCATAGTAACAGGAAGCCCGTGTGGGGAAAAGGGGCCTGGGCCTTGACTGTGTGGCCGTGGGCCGCAGGCCCCGTGCTGAATTTCTTCTAGGGTTGCTGCTGCCGTTGTGCAGGATCAGGACAATGCTGCTTTAGGGGAGCCACTGGGAGCTGACCCCCTCCCTTGCCCGAGTTTCTCAGGGGAGGGGAGGGGAGGGGAGAAGGGTGTTTGCCACCCTCTGCTGCCTATGGGTGCCGGCAATGCAAATCTGGCCCTGGTTTCCATCATATTCTTTCCAGAAAACCAGATGGCTTCTGACCGTGCATCTGGGATATCTTTCCTCAGACATCTGTCAGCTATGGAGTACAATCTGCTTTAGGCATCTGCTTTCCCTCTTTGAGCTCAGAACTTAAAATGCCCTCTCTACAGAACTTTAGTCACTGCTTCTCTCGCTATACCAGATCTAGTCAAGACGAAATTCAGCTCTCCCATGTGGAAGAAAGAGGAGTTAATTGTGAGGATTACATAGCAGTTCCTATGAAAGATTATATTCAGGAGATCCTGTTTATGCTGTGTGGTTACTGTAATTCCAGAACAAAAATCTGGACTCTTTGAAAACAGCTAGACCCAGAGTGGTAGAGGAGGGAAAGGCCTAGCTATCCTCGCTAATTGCAGCAGCTTTTAGCTACATTCTGCTCAGAAGCATGAGCACGTACTAATGGGGATGCCTCAGTAACAGGACCAGGGGAAACCTGTCCATATCTTCCCAAGGTTCTCGGACTGGCTGCACCCCTGGTGCATAGCCAAACTCAAGATTTTTAAGGCTGTGACTGCCCTAGCAAAACCAGGGCATGCCTTAACCCTCCTGTGACATTCTTATGTTGTGTGCTTTGTTGCATGCATTCTGAGGCAATGGTGGCCACCCCGAGGGATGCAGCCTGTTTGTGATGTCCTTGTGATTCATGCTTTGAGATGAAGTAAAAGTAAGTGTGCTGACAGCTAATGTTTTAAACTGGAAGGCACCATGGCCTCTTTCCTCCCCACATAGAGGAATCAAGTGTCAAAAATAGAGTAGTGGAAATGTATCTCCTTACCTGATCTCTTTATTCCCCCCTTGAAATAGTTAATGTGACTGAGGCTGCAGCCACCATAAAAGTGTCACCTTCTTTTGCTGTTTTGTGGCCAGTATTCCCATGAAGCTTCTAAGGCAATCATTCTTGGTGTCAAACAGTGCCATCTCCTCCTCTTCTGGATAGATGTCCTAACTATATCCTGGGATGAACCTCATCTTGCCCCATGTCTTCCCATACATTCTCTTCTGTAAAATGAAGTTTTGTCTACCCCATCCCCATCTATGGTCCTGTCAATCAGCAATGGTCCTTCTCCAGGGTCTTCTGTAGTGAACACCGAACTGAAGTATTTGTTTAATATTTCTGCCATTTCTTTGTCTCTCTCCACACATTGCTTCTAGTCACCTTTCTATTTCACTATATCACTTTGGGCCTCCCTGTTTTCTCTGATATATCTGAAAAATGTTTTATTAACTCGCTTTACCTCTTTGGCAATCCTTTCTTCCACTTGACCTTTTGCTTTCCTGATTTCTTTCTTTGTCTCCCTTAGTTTTAACAGATATTCTTCCTTGTGTTCCTTTGTTTGGGATCTTTATACTTCTTGAACGCTGTTCTTTTTGCCTTAATTTTTTCAGCCATCTCCTTAGAGAACTAGATTATTTTTTTTCCTCTTGCTCTTGTTTACTTTTCTTACATATAGATTTAATGCCTTTTAATAGCTCCTTTTAATTTGGCCCACTGTTGTTCCACCTCTCCCCATTTTCTCCCAGTCTTCCAGTTCTTCCTCCAGGCAGGTCCCCATTTTGACACTGTCTGTATCTGTGAAATTCAAAACTCGGGTCTTTGTGTGACTTCTCTGAATCTTATTCGTGATATCGACCCGTACCATCTGATGATCACTGCTGCTCAGGTGAGCCCCTACCCCAACATTAGAGACATTATCTCCATTAGCAGATATTAGATGGAGTCTCAACTCTCCATTTGTTTCAGCAAAGCCCCTTCAGGTCATCCACTGTCTTTTCTACTTTTTTGTAGATTCCGCAGAAGGGATGCTCCAATCTACATCCAGCAGATTAAAATTTCCAGCAATCAACACTTCTCCCTTCTTTCTACCTTTGGATGTCCTCGATCACATCGCTGTCCAGTTCTGTTTGAGTTGGAGACCTGTAGATCACAGCAGTAAAAAATGGTAGCACCATCTTTTTTTTTTTTTTTTTTTTAGGAAGATCCATAATGCTTCTTCTTGACCCCACATCCATTGCAATTCAGTTGTTTGGACATTGTTTACGATATAAAGAGCTATCCCTCTCCCTTTTCTGTCCTTCCTTCCTTAACAAGTTATAACCTGGGCTGGCTGCATCCCAATCATGAGACTCAGTGAAGCATGTCCCTGTAACAGCAACAATGTCCAAGTCGCTTCCACCAGACCTGGGAATTTATTGCTCAGACTACGAGCATTAGCAGTCATAGCTTTCCAGCTGCTCTTCCTACTTACCGTTTTATGGTTTTTTTTAACTGATTGATTTTGTTACTTTCTTTTCCCACTTCATGTATTGCTAATGCTTGGGGGTGACATGCCAATTTCACTGGCCACCTCCAGCCACCCCCGCTTCCTAGTTTAAATGCCTGATACTTTTTCACTTAGCATCCTCTTTCCTGTCAAGAAAAATGTAGGCCATCCTTATCATATAACCTTTATTGCTTCAAATGTGGCCTTAGCCCCCAATGTATCCAAAACGACTTTCCTTACAACCCAGGTTTGAGTCAGGAATTGAAATTATTTATATGGCATAGCCTTTCCCTTTCCTGTTTTTACTTTCTAGTAAAATAGTAACATAATAATGACAGCATAAAAAAAATTCAGGGCCAATCCAGTCCTGCCCAACAAGTTTCTCAAGGTGGTAGGAACTGCTGCTCTGTTTTCTGTTATGGCTCACTGCTGATTTTTTTGCAATGATATTGGTGCTTTGAGTTTGGAACTGGTTGTTCTTGGATGTCTTCTGCTTTGTGGCTATTTGGCAGCACCAGGAAAACCGTGCAGTAATAGCATGTGAACTGGCTAGTCTGTGGTGCTAGCCTACAAGGCCCAGCACAGTGTTCTTTCTCTTTTGCAGAAAAATTGTATGCTTCCTTCTGGACCCAGCTACTGGGCCAGGGACGAGTCCTGACCGTCATCTATAACACTACCTAGCAATCAACTACAGATCGCATGTGTAATCCAGTCCTCTGTGCCGAGGACCATCAATGTAATAGGTGGGGAGAGGGACACAGAGAGGAACAAAACACCATAACCTGTGAACTTATTGTGCTCAAGAAAGGGCCATAGAAAAGAAGCCCAATGCTAAACAACAGAAGCTGAATAACGAGAGAGAGATGAAAAAATAAAACAATACAGTAGGCAATCATTTTAATGTGTGTGTTTCTTTTTAGCACTTTTTTCCTCCCGCCTACTTTCCATTCCTTTAGGACTGTCTATTGGAAGTCCATGGCTTGGAAGTATTGGACTGCTAACAAAACTGTTTTTTCTTTTTCAGGAGAACGATGGTCTGTTGACACCCTGGAGGGAAAACCTGCTCCTGCTAACAGAGCTCCAGGAAGCTGTGAGTTCTCATCCTTTGCTCCCTCACAGACCTTCCTTTTTTCTTGCTATCTCCCCTTCTCCTAACTCTGTCCAGCCCCAACCTTGCCCGGCTTCTCGGCCTCCCTCGTTTCCCTTGCTTTTTCTCTCTCTCCTTTTCCCACCTTTGCCTGATGAGGAGCATCACTGTAGTCAATTACAGACGAGACCAAAGGTCTTTGAAGTGGTAAGGCACTTTTTGACATCAGAATGGAACTGTAATGGAGCTATAGCCTTTGCATGTTATAGGAAGGTTACAGTTATCTGTATTTGAGAATCATTTAATATCTCTTAATTTATGTGGCACCTTTGGAAAAACTCTCAGTAGCTGGTTACTATGGGTGCTCCTTCACAGGAGGTGACACTGACTTGTTTATTCAAGACCAAAGTTTTATAAAGAAGATATTGGTAGGGATGGTCATTCAGGAAAAAGAAATAGTAAATGAGAAGCAATTTCCTATTTCTTTTCGGTCATTTTCAAAACGGAACGATAAGTTTGATGACATTTTGTCAGAATCTTTTAAATCGATTAAAAAAAAAAAGTCATCAATTCAGGGCTAGGTCTAGGCTTGATGCTGGAATCTCACCTAGGGAATGGCCAGATCCAAAACCCTATGGTTGAGCATAACTCCGGCATCTCGGCCTGGGCTTCACCTAGGCATGGGCCGCATTCCACCAAAAGAACCGCAGCCTTTGCCTGAGTGCATGCTGGGATCTCAGCCTAGGCCCTGGCCCAATACTGGGGCCTCGGCTGAGAGCCAAGCAAAGGCAGAGGCCCCAAAAATATTTTCACTTACCTAATTCAATGTTTCCAGCCCAGTCTGGAAGCTGGGTCTTGACGCCTGGGCCAGGGCTCAGACCCAGGTCCAGTCGGTCCGCTTGGGCCTGGGCCCATGCCCTGGCCTAGGCCAAGGCCCCAGCGTCAGGCCTGGTTCGAGCAAAGGCCCAAGCATCTGGACCCGGTCTCTGGACTGGGCTCTGGCATTAGGACCAGGCCTCAAAGCCTGAGCCTTGTGTAGGGCTTAGGCCGAGGTAGCGGTGACCTACTGCGGCCTAGGCCTATGCAAGGCCAATGCTTTGGCTTGGGCCTAATCCTTGGCATCATATCCCCTCTGGATTGGGTAAGTGGGGGCCAGGGAGGATTCTGGGTTTGACATTTTTTCGGGTTGTGGGGATGGGAGGCTTTGAGAGGCCCCGTTTTCCCCCCCCCCCCCCATTTTTAGGGGGATTTTTTAAATGTTTATGTGACTGATCCTCCGGTTGCATCACCAGTAGGACCTGGTTGAGCCCTTTCTCAGCTGGAGGGAGAGAGAGAATAGGTTAGAGTGAAGAGAGAATCCATTCAAAAATACAGCCTCTCCTTCTGTGGGGTCTGGAATGGCCAACCCACTTGAAACAATATATATCCAAGCCCTTGCTACAGCTTGGGGTGCAGTCCATTTAAGCTAGCACAGAGTGCAGAGGTGTCAGGAGTTAACTTTTGCTCTTTTTACAGGCCCAGTCAGTAAAGGCAGGGCTAACCCAAACTGTTGGTCTTGACCAGGGTCAGCAGGGATTTCCTCTTCCAGTACACAACCTGTCTGGTTGAGTTCCCTCTGAGTCTAAATTTATGGATTTCTGAGATTTTTTGTTAGGAGCCTCACTGGACACCTGGGCCTGTCTTTATACGTAGGGCTTAGGGAACCCTGCGGGTGAGCCCCCAGGGATAGGGAAGGTACGCCCCTGAAGGGGTGGTGACCTGCTGTGAGGAGGAGAACCGTTGTTAGTTTCTGTTCCATTTTGGGGAAAGAACATTTTTGTTAGAAGATCCAGGAGGAAGTTTGGCTGCCCCTTCCTTCCTGCTAGCGACAAGAGAAGTGCTTGTTTCAAAGAGGATCCAGAGAGAGTACTAAAGAGGCTGTACAATATCAAGGAGATCCTGAAGATCTGCTAACCGTAGGAGAAGGAAATAACATCTTTGGGGACACCCATCCGGTGTTCACCACCCTGGGGAGAGAAAGAGGGGATTTACTCTCTGTGCCATAGACTTTACTATTTTCATCAGCTTGGAAGGGGTTTTGACCATCCTAAAGACCCTGCCCATTGGGGAACTTCACTTAATTAAACCAAGAGAGTGGATATTTTCTCTTACCCTGGTATAAGTGACTCCTGCACAGATAGAGGAAAGAGATTGTTCAGGAACTGAAGAGAGACTTCTGTGGTGCTGCAGTTTGAGTTTTGTGACATTCACCATCCGTGCTTAACAGTAAAGCCTTTTAATTTGGACACTAACCAAGTGGCTCCAGAGTATTTATTTCTGCATTCACTGCACTTCAATAGAGATGAGCATCCTCCCCAGGGGAAACACAAGAAAACCACCCCTGTCACATCGGGACCTGAGAGGGCTCCTTTCTTCCCCAGTCCAGAGAATCCACACCATGGGAGGTAAAGGAGGTACAAGAGAGTTGGGGTTCCTGCCCCGAAGAGTATAAATAATTTTATGACCCCACCTGTGCTAGACTGGCACACTGGGTGGAGTTACATTAAATGAAATGAAATTTGTGGGCAACCCCCCCCTCCCCAGAACTGAAACACAAAATGAAACTACATTTTGACTTCTTCCCACCCTTAGTTACCCACAGATATCAGACAGCAGAGCTATCTCTCCAGTCACATATCTTTTACAGTCAGAAATGCTCTGCACATTCTTGCCAGTTTGATGAAGATATGTGTTCTTGGTCGGTGCCTTGAATGGGTTACCTAAACTGAGACCTCCCCCCCCAGTCAGCAACATTAACTTATCTTGGGTTCTCACAAAAATCTTTTCTTCTTCTTTTTTTCATTTAACTTAGAGCATAAAGTGGGATTTTGTCCTGGTCTGTAACCATCAAAATGACAACACCAAATTGGAGAACAAGCGGAGGATGTTCCTGGCAGAGCTGGAAATGAAAAGGTTTAAGATAAAGGTGAGAGGTGCCTGATATCTCTGGACGGCTGAGCTTCAGGTTTAGTGCCTTGTTCGGCACAAGCCAGCTATAGAGAGAGTAGCCGAGTGTCCGCAATGTGCTACAAATACCTGGAGGCACTTCAGACAAGGGACATGTCTTAATCTCCCACTGAAATGCCTTGGAGTTGGGGAACATTAAGAGAGGATAAGTTGGACCAAGAGAGTAAGTATTAGGGAGTGAATAAAGTGCATTTTAGTGGGATTGACTACCTGAATAAAATTTCAGTTAGAATTCTGTTTTAATATCAGTCTTTCTGGATATGTGTATGGTTTTGTGACTGGCTACTGATCTTGTTTATTTGCCCATTGATCTACCAGCCTATGTAATAACGAGTATGTGGGTTTGCTAAGAATATTGAAGCCCTATGAATATGCCCATCTAGGACAGTTTTGAATTTTACAGCAAGGATATGGAATGAAAGAGGAAGCTAACTGTAAATCTCAACCGATCGCAGGTATTTCTGGAGTGTTCATGGTAGGAATCTGCTGCAACATTTTACTATTACGAGTACTTATCAGTTCTATAGTGTTACTCAATGAATGCAGCACTGTACAGAAACACAGTCCCTGCTAGTAGAGCTTACAATCTAATCTAGACACACATACAGGGCAAAAGAGATTTTGATAACTTTATTAGGAAAATTATTATAATCAATAAGGCTGAGTGGGATAATCAGGGGGTTAAGATTTCAAAGCAGCCTCAAAAAGGTGGTTTCTTTAGACTAGATTTGAATAAGGCCGGAGATGGAGCATGACTCACCAACTCAGAAAGTCTATTCCAAGTGTAAGGAGCTACAAAGTGCAAACTGTGGCTTAGGGGATGTTGGCAATGGAGGAGAAGGGCATAGATAAGAGTGACTTGGCCGATGAGCAGAGTTTACAAGGAGGGGTGTAGAAAGAGATGAGAGGAGAGATAGTGTGAGACTGAAGGCTCTTTGAGGTAAGAAGAGCTTGAACTATATGTAGAAATGGATGGGTAGGTGTAGTGACTTTGCCAAAAGATAAGTCATGCAGCCGAATTTTGGATAGATTGTCGTGGAGCTTGATGGTTCGCTGGGAGACCTGTGAAGAGCAGGTTTCAGTAGTCTAAGCAAGAGGTAATGAGAGAATGGATAAGGGTTCTGGTAGTATGTTCAGAAAGAAAGGAGTGGATTTTGGTGATGTTATAGAGAAAGAAATACATTTTATTGGTATTTTTGATATGTAAAAACATAAGAACATAAGAAATTGCCATACTGGGACAGACCAAGGGTCCATCAAGCCCAGCATTGTGTTTCCAACAGTGGCCAATCCAGGATACAAGTACCTGGCAAGAACCTAAACACTAAATAGATCCCATGCTACTGATGCCAGAAATAGCAGTGGCTAGTCCCTAAGTCAACTTGATTAATAGCAGGTAATGGACTTCTCTTCTGAGAATGTATCCAAACCTTTTTTAAACCCAGCTACACTAACTGCACTAACCACATCCTCTGGCAACAAATTCCAGAGTTTAATTGTGCATTGAATGAAAAACAATTTCTCTGATTAATTATAAATGTGCTCATTGCTAACTTCATGGAGTGCCCCTAGTCCTTCTATTATCTGAAAGAGTAAATAACCGATTCAATTTACCCATCCTACAACTCTCATGATTTTAAAGACCTCTATCATATCCCCCCTCAGCCGTCTCTTCTCCAAGCTGAACAGCCCTAACTTCTTTAGCCTTTTCTCATAGGGCAGCTGTTCCACCCCCTTTATCATTTTGGTCGCCTTTCTCTGTACCTTCTCCCATGCAACTATATCTTTTTTGAGATGTGGCAACCAGAATTATACACAATACTCAAGGTGTGGTCTCACCATGGAGCAATACAGAGACGACATGACATTTTCTGTTTTATTCACCATTCCCTTCCTAATAATTCCTAATATTCAGTTTGCTTTTTTGACTGCCGCAGCACATTGAGCCGACAGTTTCAAAGAATTATCCACTATGACGCCTAGATCTCTTTCCTGGGTGGTAACTCCTAATATGGAACCTAACTTCGTGTAACTACAGCATGGGTTATTTTTCCCTATATTCATCACCTTGCACTTGTCCACATTAAATTTCATCTACCATTTGTATGCCCAATCTTCCAGTCTCACAAGGTTCTCCTGCAATGTATCACAGTCTGCTTGTGATTTAATTACTCTGAATCATTTTGTATCATCTGTAAATTTGATTACCTCACTCGTCGTATTCCTTTCCAGATCATTTATAAATATATTGAAAAGACCCGGTCCAAGTACAGATCCATGAGGCACTCCACTGTTTACCCTTCCCTTTTCCACTGAGAAAATTGTCCATTTAATCCTACTTTCTGTTTCCTATCTTTTAACCAGGTTGTAACCAGGAAAGGACATCACCTCTTATCCCATGACTTTTTAGTTTTCTTAGAAGCCTCTCATGAGGAACCTTTTCAAACACCATCTGAAAATCCAAATACACTACATCTACCAGTTCACCTTTATCTACATGCTTATTAACCCCTTCAAAAAAAATGAAGCAGATTTGTGAGGCCAGACTTCCCTTGGGTAAATCCATGCTGGCTGTGTTCCATGTCTTTCTATATGCTCTGTGTAAAGAATGAGAGAGAAGAGTCAAAGGTGACAGCACGATTATGGGCTGAGGGGAAGGGTGACAGAGAAACTGAGAAAAGGATAAGTAAGTTTTGGAAGGAAAGATGAGTTCTGTCTTGAAATTTGGAGCTGGATTCCTGATGAAATTTCTAGTGTAGAGGTTATTCTGGAAATCATCAACCTAAAGATGGCATTGAAAGCCATAGGAGGAGATCACAACACCAAGCAAATTAGTATAAAGAGAGAGATGAGAAGAGGGCCCAGGAGAGAGCCCTGAGGTACAACATCTAATATTGGGATGATGGTAGAGGAAGATCCAACAGAGAATGTACTAAAAGTGTGATGGGAGAGGTAAGAAGAGAACCAAAGTAGGACGAGGGTCCCAAAATCCAAATGAGAACAAGGTGTCAAAGAGTAGGTGGTGATCAACAGTATCAAAAGCAGTGGATAGGTCAAGGAGGATAAGGATCAAGTAAAGGCCTTTGTGTGTTAGCCATAAAGAAGTAATTGGAGACTATCTGTGGAATGTAGAAGAGGGTGAGAACCAGTCTGCAGTGGATTGAGAATGCAGTAAAGGAGAAACATGGGAGTGACCTGCACAGCACAGTAGATACTACCATAAGAAGCTTGCTGGGCAAACTGGTCGGACCATTTTGGTCCTTTTCTGCCATCGCTACTATGTTATGTTACTATGAGATGAAATAAAAGTTAAGACTGCAGACGTGAATGGCATATTTGATTAATTTGGATGTGAAATGGAGGAGAGAGATGGGACGATAACTAGCAGTGCAGGTAGGTTCCAGTGAGGGGTATTTTTTTGAGTGGTGGTGTGATTACATGTTGAAGACAGTGGAGACAGTTGCAGTGGAAACTGATAGACTGAGGAGATGACAGATGGAAGAGATGACTGCAGAGGAAATAGAGTTGAGTAATGGGTGGGAAATGGTATTTGAGGAACAATTACCTACAGTACCTGAATGTAATCGGCTATGAAGTGCCTGAAAAGCAGAATATAAATTAAATAAATAAATAAGTAGGCAGTTTAGAAGAGGAAAGAAGATGGACAGTTTGCTCCACTGTGATTTCAGAAAAGGAGGCATTGATTTGTAATTATCTTCGTGGAAAGCACCAAGGGGTTCTAGGGATATTGTAAACTCCTGAAGGAGCCACCAAAGCTCTGAGATCCAAGTGAGAGGTATGAACGCTGACGGTTTCTCATCTCATATTCTTTGAGGATCCACCTGGAGGCAGAGGCAGCAAGGCCTTGAATAACTGCAGGCCCAGGAGAGGGAAACCCAGCAGTACAAGAGACCGTCTTGGAGTCTTCTCTCACACCCCTTTCTTTATGTTTGCAATAGAAAATTCAAGAGAAGACTAAGACATTTTATGGGATCAGTGCGCCTCCTGATATTTTCCAGAAGTATGTACGGCTCCTGAGGAATCCAGACAAAGCTGTGGAAAACCGCAACCTTGAAGATCAAGTGTCTGTGACCTCCAGGTGAGTGCCGCCTTCTCCTGAACGTAGCACGCCTGTATTAGGACCATGTGAGAAAGCAAAGAAAAGGGATACTGCCACATTGCAAGCATATACATTATGCGAACTCGCGGGGTTTTGCAAATTTTTTTTGTCGTGATGTGCAAAACTGGATCATGAGGAATATTTTTACCAGTCTGATTTAAAGGATTGTTTGCATGTGCCTTGAAAGACTGGCATCCAATGCTCTGCTCTGGGCTGGGTTGCGGTGTGGGAGGGACCTGGGTCTGATCCTTAGTTCAAGTTTTCCACTTCCAGGGCTGGGGATGAGGTGGAGACAGTGCTCAAAACCCTTGGGAGTCATCACCTCTCAAGGGCAATACCTAACGGCCGGATTTAGGGCCCATGATTTATGGGTGCCAGAAGGAGCCCTGGCGCATAGCCCCCAGCCTGGTACCATTGCTGCAATGACTGCACTAAAGTAAGTTGGCAGGTGATATAAAATAAGCAAAAAAAAATAAATCCCTGGCTAGTTGCAAATGAGGGTTCCTGGTTCCATATCCCAGCCCTGGTTCTGACTCAGCTGGAAGTACAAAGGAGCAGGAGGAAACTGAGTCGGGGGAAAAAAAAGAATTAAACCTTTGCACATCTGTAACTTGCACTCAAAGGAAATCACTCCAACGCTTTGCCAAAGCTTTACCAAAGTGGGCACCACAGCATTACATGGACCTGTCCTCAGAAGAGGCTTCCAACACCTTTCCAAAGTGAAATGATCTTGAAATGTTTTAGTTATAAAACATCTCCTTAAATCCCAGTTTCCCCCCTCAGCGGTGTTGCATTGATAATATGAAATGTGCAGTTCATGGAGCCAGTGTAATTGTCTTCCAGTGCTCTGTGGCTCATTTGCTTCTCTAGCAAAATAGAGATGAACCCAAGATGTGCCTGCGTTCCCTGACTGAACATTATCTGCAAGACCTCTGTCCCCACCACACCCATGCCTGAGTATGTGTCCTGTAATCTTGGGCTCGTACATTGCATGGTCTTTTGCTGATATCTCTGTGCTTCAGTGACATCCGAGCATCTCCACATCCTGATCTGCCCTGGTGTATGGTGTTTATAGTGTCAAGACTCCCTCCCTTACAGGACTCACCTTATGTTCTCTCTCTCTCTCTCTCTCTTTCAGAATACGGATTGTCGATTTTATTTTGTACAAAACTGAAATAATATCTGATACTGAGCCAGGTAATGAAATATTTCTGTGATCATTAAGGAAGGTGGGGAGGTGTAATCTTAGCAGGAGGTTAGGACATGGAGTTGGGAGTCGAGAATCTTGGCATTCTAATCCCGGATTCTCTATTAATTCTCCGTAACTCTGGGGAAATCAATTCAACTTTCCTATTCCACATTCATGGCTGGCTCTAGGGTTACCAGCACCCTGTGTGAAAATGGAAATTGCCCCTCTCTCCCCTCTAAATATACTGGCTTTACTTGTACCACTGCCTGCATCCTGCTCAGGGACCCCTCCTTACTCTCTTACCACAATCCCTATTCATCTCTCTCCCCCACAGGACAAATGTAGATTTTTATCACCACTGGGCACAGTTGGTGTCATCATCTCCCCAACCTTTTCACAGAAGGTCAGACGACACTAATGAAGTGTGGGGCCTATACAGGATGAGACAGAACCCCAATATAAACCTTGTACCTTAAGTTCTATAGTTATAGACTGCATCCACAGAAACTCCCCCAATAATGAATACAGAGCAGAATAGGACTTTTCCTTTTACAACTCACCATTACATTCTGGTGCCAGCTTGGTAAAAACAACACAAACTCCCTCCGATGTTGAGCGGAAAAGTTATCCAAGTAAAGTTACCCAGATAACTTTTATCCAAATATTCAGTGGGAAAAGTCTCCCACGGAATATATTTAGTTATAGTTATCTGGGTAATCTTACCAGGGTAACGTCTAACAGTCTATATTCAACATATAGCCAGTTAAGTTAAAAACAAAAAAACCCAACTCTTCCAGGAAAGCAGGGAAGATTCCATCCTCCAAAAATGCTTTAAAAATGCCAGGGTCTAACACCAAATCCCTCCCCCCCCCCCCAACTCCACTCCCCAAAATAAAATTTTAAAACTTGCAGCCTGAGCCTCCCCACCCATCCTTCCTCCAATTTCAAAATCACAGGTCTGGCTCTGGGCATCCTCCTGCACCCCCTCCCCATAACCTCCAAGGTTGCCTGAAGTCCAGTAGGTTCTTACTACTCCCCGCAGCATCCAGCAATGCTGAGACCACACAAAACCAGCATTTCTGTCATTTTTTTTTTACCTGTACCGAATAACTTTAGGATTGCTCTTGGGCACGACCAGACTTACCCCGACAACTCTGAATATCAGAACTATCTGGATAACTTTTGCCCCAGCTTGGAATGCTCACAGAATGCCCCCAATGTATTTGCGTAAATTTTGCCTGGGAAAGTCATTACTCAGGTAAAACTTATCCAGCCAGGGATGGATATCTAAACCTAGGGGTTTGTCCAGATAGCTCAAAAATTACCTTGACAAACTCTTTTGAATATGAACCTCTTTGTGAAATAAAACAAAACCCTTAAAAAACAAATCATTAAGAATCTATATAGCAAATCTGTCATACCAAAACAGCACTTACTCCCAGAATGCAAACAGCAGCAGCCTTACTTATGTAAAGGCAGCATTGCTCCCTAGAACACTAACACACTCTCTGCTGGGAAAACAGAACTATCTGGACTGTTATAGTTCTGTATACAGAAACTACATGCTAACAGAATCCCTTACCTCAGTGATGATTGCAGAACCAAACACAGAAAAAGTAACCACAAACTAGAAATTGAAATATGCAGATACAACAGAAGTAGAAACCCCAAGAAGCCAGACTCTAATAGCAATGCAACGCCCTAGAAATAATATCAGAAATATATTTCCTCTTGTACTGTGCAAAGTACAAAAATATCAGACAAACATACCCAAAGCTGACATATTCCAGTCTTTAAACTGAAAATACAGTTTTTCTACTATTGTGTAGACATTTTTAATTTTCTAATCACATTGGTTCTGGTTTCTTTTTTTTTCTGTTTCCTTTTGTCCTTTTTTCTCTGTCTTTTTCTGTCCCTCCCCTATATTCTGATCCTTCCCTTTCATCTAGCTTTTCTCTATTTCTCTCTATCTCTGCCTTTCTTTCTGTCCACTCATGGCTGGATTTCATCCCTCTTCCTGTTCTCCCTGTACAAACCCTACACCTCCCTAACTCCTCCCACTATTGACCCCCCTCAGCCTTCTGTGTCCAGCTAACTGGCTCCCTTATCCTTCCTCCCAACAACTGCTTCCTTTATGACTCTCTCACACCCCCCTTTCCCTCAAATCAGCCTAACATGAGCTCTTTTTCCAACCATCCATTCCCTTTCATCCTCACTGCTTTCCTATTCCCTCCAGTCACCCTCTTTCATTTGCTCCTATCACCATCTTTTTACCCCACTCTCCTTTCCATCTTTCACATCTGTTGTTATCTTGTACTCTCTCTCAACCCTCTCCATCTTCAGCCTAATGCTCCCTTCTTCCTATCCCATTTCTGTCTCTTATTCCCATTGCCCTTCTCAGTCCTCAATCTCTCTCTGTCTCTCTTCACCTCTTGCCTACCTACCAGCATTCTATGTCCCATTCACTATTTGCTTCCCATCTCTCACTTCTTCCCCAACCCTCCCATTCTGCCTGTCTTGCACTCTGTCCTCAGCCTAATTTCCCTGTCTTGTCTTTCATCCATTCCCTAGGCCCCAATTTCCACCTTCTGTACTCACCTTCTCCATTGTCCTCATCCATTTCATCCATTTTCTTCTGCCTCTCATTCTCTCACCAGCCCCAGCTCATTTGCTGTTGCTCACCTGTACCATGTCTTCTTTCTTTCACCCCTCCCTCAGCTCTTCCCCATTTGCATACAATGGATGCAGAGCATGCAAATCTCTCACGTGTATTTTTCGGAGATATCCTGAAAACAGGCTCATGTGTGGCTCTTGAGGACTGGAGTTGGCCATTCCTGCTGTAGTCCCTTGCATCATTGGAGCCTTGATTTAGCCAAAATAAGGAAGGGATGAGGGTAGAAGCTTACAGCCCACTATGAGTTACTAATTACTTTGTTGTTGCTTTCTTAGAGAAGCTGAGGGACCTTATAAGGCAAGATGTTTTTGAGACGGCATTTCCACTGCATGATGTAAGGAATCTTGATTTCTACCTGTGATGTGTCCCAGAACTGAGGTTGTTAATCGGGAGATGAGCAATGTTTTGAAAAATAAGATTGCAACCTTCAGTTTGAGTAACATAGCAAAAAGATGACAGACAAAGACTAATAGGTCAATCCAGGCTGCCCAGTTGAGATGCTGAGACTCTTTCTCCTTGTTTGCTACCACTTTGGGCAGCTAGGCATATAAATTCCCATCCTTAAAGCAAGACCCTCCCATAGATTTTACCTGAGCTCTCAACCTGCCATAGTACTCCGTACCATATCTGTCAGAAGCATGTCCAAATTCGTGTTATCTAAAACAACCAGTCTCCTCATCCTCATTGATATTTAGATTTTAAAAATGGCTACTCCGTGCAGGTTACCCCCAGCTTTCCTGAAAGTCTGATGCAGTCATACTGCTGCAGTTCAACGTTGGGCAGATTTATGTTTGGGTTCCAGAAATTCCTTCTCTAGGGAAAAGTGGATACAGTTTTTTAAGTTCAAACTTTTTATTGACATTTATAATGAAAGAACAATGCAAGTTATAAAACAAAAACAATGGCAACAAGGAAAAAAAGAAAAAAAACATATAGCAATCCAAGCTTGGATACAGCATATTTAAAGTTCATCCTGAGAGAAAAGAAAGAAATTAGAGAATGAATATTACAGCAAAGATTGAAGACCTAAGACCTGAAAGGCATAGGGAATAGCAAGTTAATAACTAACAAGGTATTCCATACAGGATCCCAGATTTTAGATATAGCAAAGACTCAATCAGTTTTATCAGCAACTGCAGTCTCATATTTATGAGTTAAACAAAAAATGTTCCACCAAAAGATCACAATTCACAGGGAACAATCTTTCCAGAAGCCCAAGACACAATTTTTGTGAGTGCCCCAGTGAGAGCAGTTTTCAAAACCATTTAGATGGGTAAATTGACGTGTCTGCATTCTTCAAGCCATGTGAAAAAGGGGTGGTCCTCTGTGGTAAGGTCAGAGGAACAAAACAGTGTAGTATTTGGCTTTTTTAAAAAATATGTGTGCTATTTATATCCCTCTCCTGCGGCTGCACAAATAGCAGGCACAGTACCCACAGGTACGTTTAACATGCAGGCTTTTCACTGGCTAACTTTCAAAGGGAAGATGCCTGCATATTTTCCCTTTGAAAATAAGCCACAAAATATGCACATTAAAAGTATCTATGTATTTTGCAACTATGTGGGCTACTCAGAATCGCCCCTTAAATTCGTTATATTCATTTCCCTGAGAAATGAGAAAATCCTGGGACGAGACTGGAAAGTAAACCAAGTGTGAAAATATCTGCATGAACAAATCTAAATTGAACAAGCATTATGAAACAAGCATTCTGGTTCATCATGCCAGAATATTTGTTTATCCATGAAACAAATTCAGCAAAATGTGTGTAATTCAAATCAAATACTGAATTACTTGGCAATCTCTACTTCGAAAGAGGAAACAGGTTGATCTGGATAACTACACGAGATTAAGTAGCTTGGTGAGCACGAGGTTTTGCGTTAAGAAGAAAGGGAGGATGACTTTCAAACAGCTCCATGCGCCCACAGACGCGTGTATATGAGCACATGAAAATATACCTGTATTTTATAAAATCTTCCTGTATTTTATAACCTGCACATATATGATATACACAGGTTATCAAATATGCACAAATGTACCATGCAACATGCAGACACATGTAAAACAAACCAGGTAAATACATATCGCACTTATCCATATTTGGGCTCGAAAGGATGAAGCTCTGCAGATGAATTTGTCCAGCATGACTAATGAATGCAACTCAAAAGAAAGTGCCCTCACACAGGCAATTGTTTTTAAGGGCTTTTTAAAAGTAAAAGTTGATTAAGATCTGAATAATTTTGCCTTTGTGAGTTACACCCATTGTTTGGAGATCTGTCCAGAGCTTGTTCTTGTCGGGCATACACCAGTTAATCTTGAATTCTGAGCCACCGCACTGCCGGAATGCAGTACAGTGACTAAGTATTGATATTTACAGCTAAATAATGAGCTGGGGAAAGATCTGAAGAAGAAATGGGCCCGGTGGAGAGACGTCCTTCACGCACAGCCGGTCGCAGAAATCAGGTAAAGCCGGCTATTCTTGCACTGTTCTGGGAGAGAGGGTCTCAGAGAGTCTTGCTGGGGAAACGGGTGACACAGCAGAGGGGTCTTGGCTGGGGGGGGGGTCACTTTCTGTGACTGTGGGGATGGTAGAAAGCCTGGCTGCAGCCCCAGAATTGGGGTTCATTTCTCTGCGGGACACACACACACACACACAAACACACTCACACACACTCCATAGGAGACAGGAAAAATCAGCAAGAAGTTCGATTCACAAAAACAATAGAGATAGAGCCCAATATTCAAAAAAATCTTAGCCAGATAAGTCAGGCTTATCTGGCTATAGTCAGCGGGTGCCACTTAGCCAGATAAGTGACTTATCTGGCTAAAAACTTACCTGAATAAGTCAGGGACAGGGAATGGACGTTACCGTTGCTAAGTTAAGTACCATCGCAACGGTTTACATGTAGGCACATATTTAATGTAAGTAAAAGTGTACTATAGTACATTCTAACAGGTGCCATCAAAGGTTCGGTTACAATATATCATTAGACAAAATAATTTTTAGAGAAGTGGGTCATGACCGAGTGTACTGAAAGTACTTTTACGGGTAAATTTATTATACATAGTGTTATCAATATGCTAGTTGTGATGTGGGGTTCATAGACTACTATCCAGCCAACTACTAATTATCCAGCTAACTCCAATATTCAGATTTAACCAGATAACTTAGCCAGCTAACACTAGTCAGGCCACAGAGCAGCCGGGTATATTCAGTAATGCTGTTGTGCCACTGAATATCCCAGATAAATTAGCTGGATAAGTATATCTGGCTAATTTGCCAAGATGCACAGCAACTTAGCATGGACCCCATAGTTTCTTAGACAATTACAGAAGCAGACAGTGGTTACTCATGCAGCTTGAGTCAACAGCAGAATTCTCCAGCAATCCACCTCAGGACCTTATCCTTCCTCAGACCCCAAAGACAGGCAGAAACCTCTCTCCTTCCTCTTCCCCACACTGGCAGCAGACTTCTCAAGAACAAGGATTGTTGCCCCATGGATTAAGGGATAGATCCCTCCAGATGATCCATGTAAAAAAGCCATAGAGATTTAACAGGTGTTTCCAGCAGACCAGTGAAGCCCCAAGGGCAGGCAACTCACTGGTGCTACCCTCCTTGAGCTCCACGCCAGATGTCTTACTCTCAACATCTTATGAAAATTCACCGAGCTCCCCCCAGCACCTCATGAAAGGCACTTTTATATTCCCTACCAAACCCATCCCCTATAGAGGTAGGAATCTCCTCTCCATTACTAGTTCTGATCTTCTCCGGAACCTCCCTCTACATTTACTGATTGGCACCTTGCAGGGAACCCCGACAGGGATCACATCGACATATTGAGCTCTTTGGTTTTGAATTCAACAGTGAGGTGACTAAGTTAGAAATAAACAGGGATGGGATATGAGTAATTAGGAGAAGGAGGACTTGGTGGTATCATTCATGAAGTGGTGATGCTAATTTGGCAGCCAAGAATCTTTTGGCACCAACGTTGAGAAATCCTATGGGCGAGTCTGAAGTGTTTATCCCATGATGGAGCCCTTAAGTTCAATTAATAATTTCTAGAATGATTAAATCATCTTTTGGAGACTTTATGATGTGATAAGAAATATGTTTAAGCTGCTACATTTATCTACCTTCTTATTCTGCTTTCTAGAGATTATTTTGGGGAGAAGGTAGCCTTATATTTTGCCTGGCTCGGCTGGTATACTATTATGCTGTTCCCTGCTGCTGTGGTGGGTTCGATCGTCTTTCTGTATGGCCTAGTTCACTTCAGTTCAAGCCAGATCAGGTTAGTAGCTATAGCCTACTGTTTTGATTGGAAAAGCAGTGTGTGATATGATCACCAAATGGGGTATGTTGGTTTTGGATGTGACAAAGCACGGTAAATTAAAGCATGATCATGTGGATGCTTGAATGGGCTGTCAGGTTTGATATCTGACTAGATTAATGGGAAAATGAATGAAAAAATGAGTGATGAGTATAATGGGTAATTCTGTGGGGAAGGTGAATAATTGATAGAAAAAGTGATTAGAGTAGAGACATGGGTTAGATGGGAATTTGCGCATCGTTCAGCTGATGGGAGCATCAGAGGGCTAGTGAATGGCTACCGGCTCTCACGAAAATTCTTCTTGCTTTCATCAGTCTTTCCATTGTGGGTCGTCCCCTACCTTTCAATCCCTACATCTTTTATATCTCATCTGTTATTGCTTTCCTTCTGGATTGTATACTCATTGGGAGAGGTGCCCAGAGCCTTCAGTATCTGTTTCTACTTTGTCTGTCACAGTTTGCGTCTACCTTGTCTTGTACAGTGCTGTGCATATGACTGTTTATAAAAAGTAGGTGAATTAGGATTACCATCTAGGCAGGCTGATATTCGAAGAGTTTGTCCAGATAATGTTTTGAGTTACTTGGACAAAACCCGAGATTTCCCACTGCTGATCGGCTAAATTTTGTCTAGGTAAACTAATTTCTCTTATGTCCTTGGGAGTTGACAATTACAATTTGCTCAGATGTGTGAGTATAAGTGACAGCAATGGAGAGATGAAAGCTGGGTGGTTGGAGAAGTTGAGTTCTGAATATGAAAGTAGACAGATAAATAACTGTGGCTGGGTGGATGGGATGAATGGATTGCTAAGGCTGCATAAGATGAACGTATGACTGTATACAGAGGACAAACACTGAATACTTGTCATTTTTTTCTTACTAGTAAAGAGATCTGTGAGGCAAATACTACCATAATGTGCCCCTTGTGTGACCAGAAATGTCCATACTGGAATTTGTCAGAAACATGTACCTATGCCAAGGTAAGTGCTGTTAACAGAAATTCTCACTGCAGAGCTTCAACCCATGTATTTCCAGTATCTACTGCCATTTTCACAAAGAAAAACTCCTTGCTAGTTAAATAAATATGCCAAATGCTTCCTGTCCACATACAACAAATATAGTCTCCTGCAGAATCCTTGTAATGTTTAGATTATTGTTCTGTAGGCTAAAAATTATTTAAAATTATTAACGTAGGGCATAATTTTCAAAAGGGCTTACATGCCTAAAACTGGGTTTACCCATGTAAATGCACTTAACATGTGAAGTGGACTTTTGAAAATTGCCACAACATATGTCATTGAATTGTCCATGTTTCATATGTGGAAGTGCACTTTTAAGCACATAAATGGGCTTTTGAAAATTGCTACAATAATGTTACATTTACACATGTAACGTCTTTAAAAAAAATTACCTCCATAATATTTATGATTTGATTTATTTTCCAGCTTTATAGCCTGCCTTTCTACTAAAAAGTACCTAAGGTGGGTTCCAACAATCAAAACATCCAATTTAAAAACTAAATAAAAATCAATTAAAACAACATTTAACAGCATATTACATGAACACTACAGCCAATAGCAGGACGGCTGAGGGGGGGATATGATAGAGGTCTTTAAGATCATGAGAGGTCTTAAACGAGTAGATGTGAATCGGTTACTTTCCCTTTGAATAATAGAAGGACTAGGGGGGCATTCCATGAAGTTACCAAGCAGCACATTTAAAACTAATCAGAGAAAATTCTTTTTCACTCAGGGGTAGATTTACAAACAGCGCGAATTGGCGTACTTTTGCTGGCGCATCAGGCGCAAGCAAAAGTACGCGGGATTTTAGTAGATACGCGCGTATCCGCTAAAATCCTGGATCGGCGTGCGCAAGGCTATCGATTCTGTATAGCCAGCGCGCGCCGAGCCGCGCAGCCTACCCCTGTTCCCTCCGAGGCCGCTCCGAAATCGGAGCGGCCTCGGAGGGAACTTTCTTTTGCCCTCCCCTCACCTTCCCCTACCTAACCCACCCACCCCGGCCCTGTCTAAACCCCCCCCCTTACCTTTGTCGGGGGATTTACGCCTCCCGGAGGGAGACGTAAATCCCCGCGCGCCAGCGGGCCGCTAGCGCGCCGGGACGCGACCTGGGGGTGGGTCTGGAGGGCGCGGCCATGCCCCCGGACCGCCCCGGGCCGTAACCACACCCCCGGGCCCGCCCCCAAAATGCTGCCGACACGCCCCCAAAACGCCGCGCCGACCGGGCCCGCCCCCCGACACGATCCCCTCGCCAAACCCCCGGGACTTATGCGAGTCGGGGTCTGCGCGCGCCGGTAGGCCTATTGAACATAGGCGCACCAGCGCGCAGGGCCCTGCTCGCCTAAATCCGCCCGGATTTGGGCGGATTTAGTCGAGCAGGGCTCTTAAAATCCGCCCCACAGTGCATAATTAAGCTCTGGAATTTGTTGCCAGAGGATGTGGTTGGTGGCAGTTAGTGTAGTGGGGTTCAAAAAAGGTTTGGATAAGTTCTTGGAGGAGAAGTCCATTAACTGCTATTAATCAAGTTTACTTAGGGAGTAGCCACTGCTATTAATTGCATCAGTAGCATGGGATCTTCTTGGTGTTTGAGTACTTGCCAGGTTTTTGTGGCCTGGATTGGCTTCTGTTGGAGACAGGATGCTGGGCTTGATGGACCCTTGGTCTGACCCAGCATGGCATGTTCTTATGTAAACATGAAGGAACAGCAGATCAGCTGGATTGCCCAACATATGTCTAATTTGAGTGTCCATACATGGGAAGCGACACTCAAGAAGGCCCTTCCATGCATCCCAACCAATCTCAACTCTGTTAAGGACAAGATGTGATGGAGCTGATCTTAAAGCCCAGGCAGGTACATACGAGAGGAGGCCGCAATTCCTCAAGTAACCAGGGACTCAATACATTTAGAGATCTAAAGGGCTAAAGCCAACACATTTCGACTGCCGGGAAACTTGCCGACAGCCAGTGCAGATCTTTTAAAACAGGAGAAATATGGTCCCTGTAACTGTTCCCAGTTAACGCATGGAGCTCGATGTAATAAGACCTGGTCAGAGCAGTGGGAAATTTACAACCCATGGTTTGTCCAGCTAAGTCACAAACTTAGCCAGACAAGTCATATAAATATTGACCCCCTTAGATTACGAGTCTTAGGGTTAGAACATACCTATCAAGCATAGGTTGAATTAAAACATCCCAAACCATTCTTCTGCCAATCCATAGTACCTCTTGTTGGGAGTTAATTTTAGCTTCTTTAATCACAACCAGCTCATTGCTGCACCAAGACACTAGTTTAGCAGATTCTCAGCCCCACTGGCATAAGATCCCAATAGAAAACAGAGCTGCATGCCATCTGTATAAAGATTACATCGCACCCCAAATTCTCAAATTATCTCACCCAACAGTTTCATATAGATGTTTAAAACTTTCAGGAAAAGAATAGAACCCTGTTCTATCCCATAAGCAAGAGGCCATGGTGCTAAGAATCCCTCAACACGACCCTCTGTAATGTACCCTCCAGAAAGGACTGGAACCACTGCAGTGCAAATCCATCCAAGGATAGCCAAATGCGCCATCCAAGATGGGGACAGATGGAAGAGGAGATTTCGGTGTATTCTGTTGCAGGGGCTATCTTTGAGGAAGCGGAGCCAGATTGCAATCCAGTGTTTTTCCCTGGGGGTGGGGTGGGGGGGGGGGGGCAAGGCATGGAGAAGCGAAAGTCTTTCACAGCCCTTAGGCTATTGGAAGCCTTCTGGTATCTTCCAGTAAAAATAACACATTGCCAGAGTCTGGTGGTGTTCAAAAGAATAAATCCTTTTACTGGTTAGCTTGGTGAAAATGGATAAATTCACAGATAGCATACTTTGGGGTAGTGCTCTCCAATGCAGAAAAGAAAATTCCAGATGAGGCCTCTGGAAAACACACACTCTGGTATGCCCTCCTACCCTTCAGGGCAGGATCCCTTAGTTCTCCCTGTTTCATAGGTGCAGACTCCTGTAGTCCTGCCGTGGCACATTGGAAATCTCTCATACACCAGCAAGGATGAGTTCCAGCAGACTTCTCTGTCTGAGCATCAGCCGTGAAGCAGTTCATCTGACCTGCTAATCCTTCCTCTTCATGTCAGCCTGAAACGCCACCTCTGGAAATTCAGGCAGTGAGGAATCTCTCACAGCCGACGCCGGCGAGGGCCAGACTTAACTCCCCTCTTATTTAATTATTTGTTTGTTTGCAATGATTTATGACCCGCCATATTTCCAAATTCGTCTTCCGGAATATCTCCTTGAGATCCTGCAGCCTTGCAACCCAGTCACTTCAGCAGGGCAGCAGGATGAAGGAAAAGAATCTCTTTCAACTCCTGAGGGGATTTGAGGGGTTACGACCTTGAGCCTCAGCCACCCTTCCAGAATGGAAGGCTAGAGGGGAAAAAAACCAGGAACCAAAACGGACTCATGCGTTTGCAAAACTCCACTTTCCTGCAGCCCCCTCCCACTGAGGAATGTCCTGGAACACTACACAAGCCTACACTCTGTTATCACAGGTCAAGCGTCTGTGAAGACTCTGATGCCCTCAGTAAGGGACACTCTGGTGACACACTTCCTTCAGTAAATCTCTGCCTCCGTGTCCTCCTCGTACCTCTCTCCCTCCTCTTTGCTCCCCACAAACATGTTTCAGAGCTCATTGTAATCCTCCTGGCTTTCTGGCCAGGCCAAGTCGACTTAGAAATCCTCACGTCAGTAAGTAATCCCTTCCCATCAAGTGTGGTTCTATGCTAACTGAGGAAATGAATGTCTCGCTGACATGTTCTGTATTTTTGTAAAGTTATATTTAACCAGCAGTTAAATATTCATTTTTATCAGGTTTATTAATCAAACACATTAAAATTCTCAAAGCAAAATAATTTTGTTCCCGTTTCTTTCTTAGTGTCTGCAAGGTACTGTATATTGTTTTGGGGTTGTTTTTTTTTGGGGGGGGAGGGAAGGGGAAGGAATTGAGGACAGGGCGTTTTGGACACTAGTCAGAGTAAGTTCCAAGTTTTCTGAAGTTTAAAATGTTGGTGGGCATTCATTGGATATGCTGGAAATTGGGGGCCTGATTCGCTAAGGCTTTTCCCCTGTATGGGGAAAGACCTTGATGACTCAAGCCCTTGGTGCGTTTTCAGTATATCCAGTGCAATAGTTCTTGTTTCAGCCCTCCATTAACCAGGCCTGGCCACGCTCATGGTTTACAGGGGGTGAAATAAACACTTTTATTTTTTTGGGCAAGATTCAGTATTTTTCACTACCACTATTTGCACTTTTGTGGCTTAAGTTTGGATTGTTTTCATTGTTCAGCAGAGGTGTGGCGCAGCGAAACAATCCATGCTGTCTGCATTGCTGTAAATAGAGAGCAGGCCGGTCACCGGATCCTGGGAAGCCTGAATTATTATTATCCGTGCGCACTATTGATTTGTTCAGTCTACTCTCCTATTTCTCTTGCCCTGTTCACTCTGGAAATCACTCTTGTTCTCCCCAATTCTCTTTGAAGGTGACTCACCTGTTTGACAATGAAGGGACTGTCTTCTTTGCGATGTTCATGGCTCTTTGGGGTAAGTGTTATATGTCTGGATTCCTTGATAAAGCAAGGCAGAGATGTAATGTTTGGAGGAGCTTCAAAAAACCGCAAGTTTTCCCTTCATATTTACTCTGCAAAAAGTCCTATCAGTGTCTGCAGCTTTGTACACCTAGAGGGAGCAGTGGAAGTGTGCGAGTTATACAAATGTGGAAAGACGTGTGTATATTTATTTACATGTCAAAGAAAGAGAAACAGACCTTGTTGGGTCACTGAATTAAGTAGCTCAGTCCTGAGTGCTGCAAGTAGGTCTGGCTTTCAGGCTAATTAAGGTATGAAAATGAATCCAGTCCTCAGACCACACATATGGAAATGTATCTCAGGAATATTCTTTGTGCATCTCCTGAAAACCCAGACCGGTTTGCAGCCCTTGCAGGATTGGAGTTGTCTTACCTCCGAGTAAAGATTACAGTGATAGGCAAGATTCAGGGAGATGAACCCAAAGCTGGACTGCTGCAGGGAAGAAGCAAGAGAAACCAATCTGGAAATTAGCCAGATAATAAAAGAAATCGGATGGATAAGGGGGTGGGTGCGTGGTGCACAGTTTGCATTTAATGAAGAAGGTATCATGTTTTTATGCGTGTAAACGGCTTTCGGGCCGATACAGTAAAATCGCGGGAGAGCGAGCGCCCGCTCTCCTGTGCGCGTGATACAGTATTTTAATTTATTTAAATTAGGCCCGGCGGTAAAAAAAGGTGCTAGGTACACTAGCGCATCCCTAGCGCCTCTTTTTTGACAGGAGCGGCAGCTGTCATTGGGTTTGACAGCTGACGCTCAATTTTGCCGGTGTCGGTTCTCGAGCCCGCTGACAGCCACAAGTTCGGAAACCGGACGCCGGCAAAATTGAGCTTCCGGTTTGCGAGCCGCGGGCCTATTTCAAATTTTTTTTTTCTATTTTTTTTATTTTTTTTAACTTTCGGGACCTCCGACTTAATATCACCATGATATTTAAGTTGGAGGGTGCACAGAAAAGCAGTTTTTACTGCTTTTCTGTGCACTTTCCCGGTGCCCGGAGAAATTAGCGCCTACCTTTGGGTATGCATTTGCATGTTGCGGGCGCTATTAGGTTCGGGGGGGGGGGGGGTTGGACACGCGTTTTGGATGCGCTATTACACCTTACTGAATAAGGGGTAAAGCTAGCGCATCCAATCGCGAGTTAACAGTGCGCTCCGCCGGAGCACACTGCACTGTATCGGCCTGTCTGAAAGGTACCCCCAAATAGTTACTAATGTGGGCCTTCAGCACACTTAACGGCATCAACAAATGCAAGTGCTGAGAAGGTGCTGAGCTATGGGAATAAAAATCCACAATGTGCAAGCCCTCTGAAGAATCAAAGGAATGCATGCGAATCCTCTAGCACACAGAGAGAAAGGAGCAACAAAATTTGCAAAAGCTCAGGAACCGGTCCAGCAAACAATGACAGGAAAGATGCAAATACTCACATCTAGCAAGAAACACAAAGAATTATGTCAGGAAACATGCCTAGATCCAAAACCTAACAGGAATGTCTCAAGAGAGGTGAACTTAACCTTAAAGATATGACAGCGTGAGTCGAACTGAGGCCTAGAGGATAAAGGAGTTCTGCCGTCTGGGTGACGATGGCAAGGAGTAGTAATGTAGTAACATAGTAATGTCAGCAGAAAAAAGACCAAATGGTCCGGCCAGTCTGTCCAGCAAGTTTTTTATGGTAGTAACTGCCTCTTCGTGCAGGTTAACCCCATGTTTCTATTAAGGGTAGGAACTGCCTCTGTGCAGGTTACCCCCATATTTATGTTAAGGATAGTAACTGCTTCTCCATGCAGGTTATCCCTATGTTTCTGTTAAGGGTAGTAACTGCCACTCCGTGCAGGTTAACCCATGTTTCTGTTAAGGGTAATAATTGCTGCTCCGTGCAGGTTACCCCCATGTTTCTGTTAAGGGTATAACTGCCTCTCCGTGCTGGTTACCCCCATGTTTCTCTTAAGGATAGTAACTGCCTCTCCGTGCAGTTTACCCCCCTTGTTGCTGTTAAGGGTAGTAACCGCTGCTCCGTGCAATAGAGATGTGCATTCTTTTATCACGAATTAGGCAATTTCCACAAAATTGCCTAATTCATCCTGGTTCAGGGGACCTGAACCCCGAAACGGATTTTCCCTGAACTTTGGGAAAAATTTGTTTTTCGGGCTAGTGCGGGGGGGGGGCGCACATTTATTACAAAAAAACAAAACAAAACCATCCCAACCCTTCAAATTTACTTTATTACAACCCCCCACCATCCCAATCCCTCCCCAAGACTTACTAAAAGCCCTGGTGGTCCACCAGGGTCCCGCGAGCGATCTCCCCCTCTCGGGTCGTCGGGCCTGCCCCGAATCAAAATGGCGCCGGTGGCCCTTTGCCCTTAAGATGTGACAGGGCTACCAGTGCCATTGGCCGGCCCCTGTCACATGGAAGGAGCAATGGACGGCCGAGCGTCTGTTTTCCTAACCGGCTGACAGCCACCTCTCCCGGGCGCCCGCTGCCGAGGAGGCGTCAGGGGTGCGCAGTTTCCCTCAGCGCCTCCTTTTTACCGTGGAAGTCTGTTTGCATTTTGTACTGGGCGGCCCGGAGAGATGGATCGGGGCATTAAGGGAGCGGGCGCTCAATCATGAGCGCCCCTTTAACGCGTGCCGATATTGCATCAGCCTGAAGGAGTTCAGAGGGGGTACTGTGAGCGAGAGGAGAGATCAAACAAATGTTTTCAGCAGGGGGCTTAAGCCCCTGAAGATCGATGGCCTCAAGAGATGGGTTATAGCGGGGACTGGAGGGGCAATGGTTATTGAAGAAGTGGGAGGAAAAATACCAACTCAGCTGAAGGAGGACAGGAGCAAGATGACATGACAAGAATGTTTATTCCTTGTCAGTTTGGGAATCTAAAAGTCATGTTGTCCCAGGGGTGGGTTGAAAGATTGTAATTGTATTGGGGACTTTTTAACGTTGGTCTTGATTGCTCTTCTCTTCATTGTTTTGAAGTAATTTCTAACCGTAATCCGATAAAGCCCAGCTGCTGCGGATATCTGGATGTTAAGCAGGGGAAGATCACGATTGAGAACTCCATTGTTGCTTTTTGTGTTTCTTTGAGCTATTTAGCTGAAGTTGAACAGTCTAAATGAAAATTTGAATGAATGTAAGGCCACGGCGTGCCAAGTGACGGCGACTGATATCTGCTTAAACCACTGGACAGCATCTCCTCTACAGCCGACTAATTTATATAGTTATAAGCCACAATAAGCGTTTAATGCATGCAAAACAGCGTTTATTTTGTGAAAAACTCGGTTATTGCGAGGTAACTGCATATTGTGGTTACATCACACAATGTTGGCAATATTGTGCCATATTTTCCCAAAAAAGCCCATATTTAAATGAGCTGCTTTGTATGTATAATATTTGCAAATACAGGCAAAACAGCTCATTTATACCTAATTTTATGTAAATAAAATAATGCGGTTTGCATCAAACAATGCAAGCAGGCTGTGTTATTTCCTGTAAAGTTAGCTACAGCTGGGGAATTGTAGCTAACCTTTTTCTGAAACATCAGGATGTTAACACACATCTCCGTGCTTTGGGGCTGAAATTGAAAGGGTCAGCAGCACCCCCAACTAAAAGACACCCCTTCGTACGAGACCCTCAGTCCCACTCCCTGCCGCCTCTAGAGGCAGACTGCAGGGCTCAAGGTTTAAAAAAAAAAAAAAAAAAAGATGCCAAAATCATGTGGTGATGGCTGCTCCCCCCATCCCTATCCTCTTACCATGTAAATGACCCCCTACAGCTGAACCAATCCTGTTCCTTCAATTTGCATGCCTTTATTGCTGCATCACATTCGTAAATACGCCATCAAATCGCCAGTTCATTCTTTGCGACCTTAGAAGTGTCTCTCTGCATCTCATTTTAGCTTTTGCGCCCCCAGCCTTCGGCAATGCAGCGTAGCCCTTTAGGTACAGGCATGAACAGGATGCTGCTTTAGGCAGGCCCCTGATGGATGCAGCACAATCCCTCTTCTGATGCTTTATTGGGTCGTGCCATCTTTAAAAATAATTGATTACAAAAAGCTGTAGTGCTGGACCTTTCAGGTCAGGGCGATGAAACGTTTGATTTTCCCACGTTTTAGCTAGAAGAAGCTTTCAGGCCTTGCTGCTCTCCGGTGAAGGAAACAACAAAAAGTGGATGCCACAAAGAAGTCTCTTTCAATTCTTTAATGGTAGAGACAAAAAACAGCAAGGTAGGCGATCCAGTAGAGCCATAAGGAAACAACAAAAAGTGGATGCCACAAAGAAGCGTCAATTGTGCTCAAAAGTCTATCGGTTCCATGCAGCAACGGTGCCATATACGTCTTACTTTTGAACCGATTAGAGTGGAGACGATTTGTGCTGCATGCAGTAAGACGTATATGGCACCGTTGATGCATGGAACAGATAGAATTTTGAGCACAATTGACGCTAATTGAGCCCCGAGGCAGCCACTATATGTGGCAAAACTCGGCCAGAGTCGGGCAGTTTTAACAAGTTTTATACGTCTCCACCATTAAAGAATTGAAAGAGACTTCTTTGTGGCATCCACTTTTTGTTGTTTCCTTACGGCTCTACTGGATCGCCTACCTTGCTATTTTTTGTGCTCTCCGGTGAAGTCAGATTATACCTTCAGCTTTGCTGGATGTGTTTGCTAAGCTGAAGAACAGTGTCCCATCTACGCTGCCGATGACCGTATTGTAGATTATGTTCTGACTTTTTGAATAGCGGTGTAAAACCTCCTTAAGATAGCGTAACGTCTCTTTCAGTTTAGAGAGTAGCTTCAACCACCCAACTCGTAGTAAAGTTGTTGGAATTGAGAACTGAGGCGGGGGAGAAAGGACTAAGGAAAGTAGAGCAGAGAGGGAAGGGTGCCCAAGTCTTTGCCATCCCAAATTTCATACCTAGCCCTCGGAAAAGCTTCCCTGGCAGGCCTGATCCCCCATTCCTTACTGTATTCTTTGAATTTAACCCACAGCCACTGTGTTCCTGGAGCTCTGGAAGCGGCAAAGAGCTAAGGACGTCTTCTGGTGGAACCTGTACAGCTGGGACGAGGATGAGGTGATATGAAAAAGAAAACATTCCATCATATCTGTTCAATTTTCCTGTATTTGCAGTATACTTCACCTACTGTCACACTTTTCAACCACTAAACTCCTACCCTGGCACTCTGGTGCGACACCAGGTCAGCATGGTTAGACTGAAATTGTCGCCATGGTCATAGTTGTTCGTTCTGGTGCACTGCTCTGCCTTGACGCTGCTTTCTCTGCAGGTCTACATATACACGTGTCTCTGCTTTCCGACTGTATAATCACGTGTATCCCTGCAGGCGCTCATTAAAATTTGTTGGCGATTTTCCTTCGTTATCTAGTTACGTCTCTGCCTTATACGCAGTCCGGTTTTGCACCTACCCGTTGTCTTGTTATGCACTGTGGATAATAACGGGACGCTTGCAGGCCTGCAGATGCAAAAGCCCCAGTGATTCTGTACGCAAATTTTCAAAGGGAAACGCCCCCCATGGCATTTCACTCTAACACTTCAGACAGCCACGGGAAAGCAGGTATTTTATACCCACATAAGGTATGGCAGCAGGTAGCCCTGTGCGAACTTTACTGTCCCCCCACAGTGCTGCCCCCTTTCAGTGTGGCTAAAAGTGTTCATGCTGTCATTCAGCACAGGGCAGTAATCAAATCCCATTTTTACATTGGGTAAACACAAATTTACCTGCATAAGAACTTTTGATTATTGCTTCCAGTCTCAATATTAAATTGTCAATAGGTTTTACCTGTGCTAAGTACATTGAACTTGGGTAAAGGGGCTTTTGAATATTTCGACGATGCCTTTATATTTTCCTTTGAAAATTAACCTGTGCATGCATTTGCAGATCTGCCTTGAGCCTCGTATACCTCTGCACCTGAGTATTACTTGCATGTTATTTCTGTGTACCTCTGCACACATGCCTTACACGTCTACCTTTGTATGTACAGTTATGTGTGTTTTAGCATCTCCACCTTTGCATCTATATATTCAATGCACTTCTCTGTCTTGGTTTATACCTTTCTGTAGGAGGAGCTGGCCCTGGAGCTAATAAATAACCCAGAGTGTGTTCCCCAGAAGCACGAGCACTCTTACCTGAGCAGTATCCTTGTCCTCCTTGGTGTCTCATTCATGGTATGTATCTTTTCTTGGTATTACACTTCCAGTGTTGCTTTGGCAACGACGCTGGAAGCGTATGCTAACAATGTGACTATCAGAGGGACGCTAACAGCAACGTTGTTAGTGTATTCTTCCAGGCTTGCTGTCAGAGTGGTACGACTGTACTAGTATCTCCTGACTCATCTTTAGGTGTTCCAGGAGGAGCAGTGGAGTAGAGGTGGGATTTTTGGGTGGGAGGTTGACAGGAGAGAGTCTGAGCCAAGATTTCTATTAAAATGTGTGCTGTGTGGGGAGGCTGATATAGTCCACAATTTCTTTTTTTTAATTTAAGGAGCCTGGGAGAGGAATCAGGCATTTTTATGAATATTTAGAGGTTTGGAATCGGACCTGATGGCACAACTTTTTTTTTTTTTTTTTTTTAAAGTTTCTTGGCTATATTTTGAATGTAGCTGGTAGGATTAAAGTTTATTTTATTTATTTGGATTTAGCTTGTACCTTTACATTGGTAGCTCAAGGCAAGTTTCATTCAGATAAGAACATAAGAAATGCTATTGCTGTGGGCTGTGAATAAACACTTAGTACCAGCAACTAAAAGAGAAAAATCTTTTATTGAGATAGTTTTGGAGAGTGCAATTACCAGCAGAGGCAATTCAAGAACAATCTCAAAGAACATTAGTGATACAATAGGTTAAATAGGTTACCACCTCCAATTTACATACCAGTGAGTTAATTTGTTTATTTGCATAACATTTTCCTAATTGATTGGCATTATAATGTTTTCTTATATACAGTATGTTGATAAAATTCTTGTCATATGATTTCTTGTAAATTGAGTCTAGAATGCAGAAACAAAACTCAGTGCTGACCCTTAACATATATTTTGACCTTTTACATGCATTCTGGCATTTCAGCGTATTTGGATATTTATGCGTTTGATTAGTACAATTTCATAGTGTTGTAATGATCTTTAATTTCTTCAATAGTTGTAGCTAACATTCCTTAGGAGCATAAGGACATTAACATATGCTCAAATGTTCTTGGGATTAGGCCTTAAAGGGATTGGTGTGGCCCATTGTTCCCCCAATAGCGACCACCTACTCCTACCTCACCTACCTGCCCAAAGTTTCAATTGTGCAAAAATAAGTAATAAATTAGGCCCTTCCCTCTTCCAAAAGCTCTCCCCTGGGTCTCCCAAAATCAGGCCACTGGCAGCCCCCGGTCCCCCTATGGCCTCCCCCAGTCCCCCGGTACACTAAAAGTATCCCTGTTGGTCTAAGGAAGTACGATGGTGCTGCCCTCTGTGCTCCATTCCAGCATCTTTTCCAAAATGACACCCTCAAGTACATTGGAGAATTGGGTGGGCCCTGGGGTGCTTAGGAAGTGGAGATCTGATTTTGGGAGACCATGGGGATAAGAGGAATTGGATTCAGATGACAACCCATGGTCTGGGTTTCTGTTACGTGGACATAAGGGAAAAAGCACAGGACTGCTTCTATGGCCAAGCCCTAAAGGAAATGAAGAAAGCGTGCATGGGGGTAACTTGCTGGTGCGGTGGTTACTACCCTTAAGCAATTAGCCTTGATACTTTTGATGCAACAGCAACATTGCTCTCTACTTCAACGGCAGGGGAAAGGGGGAGCTGGATTTAGACAGCAACCAAAGAGGGCTCCCAACTTTTATGGTCTGCAGAACTGATGAGCTTGTTGGGTAACCAGCATAGAGCAAAAGTTACTACCCTTAACAGAAGGTATGGGTTTACTACCCTTAACCAATAAGCCTTGATGCTTTTGATGCAACTGCAACATCGCTCTCTGCTTCGAAGTAGGGGAGTAGGGGCTGAAAGAAAAGAGAAATTTGGATTCAGGGACAACCAACATGAGCCATGACTTTTTTACAGTCTGGGGTACTGATAACTCCGACATTAAGGAAAAAACACAGGACTCTTCTACGGCAAAGTCCATAAGCAAAGCACGTCAAGCAGCACTGACTGATACATGGGGGTAACCTGCATGGCGCGGCAGATACCACCATGGGAAGCTTGCTGGGCAGACTGGATGGATCTGCCGTCATTTCTATGTTTCTGTGTTTCTAAAGGGAGGGGTTTTGGAATGGGGCAGAGACTAATTTATTGCTTTTTCTTTTTTGCATATTTAGAACTTTGGGCTGCCTCAGGTGATGGCCAAGGAGGTGCAGGCTTGGGAGAGGAGTCTCTATAGACCCCACTGATTTTTAAACTCCTTGGGGAGGGGGAATTATGGGCTGCATCAGCATAGTAGACTTGCAGAGCAGCCATCATGCATTGTAGAGGAGGCTCAGCTAAGCCGCTGTATTTTCCCCAGAAATGGCCCCCTAAGTTTGTACCTGAGACAACGGCGGGTGAAGTGATTTGCCCAAGGTCACAAGGCGCAACAGAGGATTTGAACTCCAGCTTCCCTGATTTTCAGCCCGCTGCTCTCACCACTCCTGCCCATACCCTGATAACTTTGGGCCTGCTCTGAGCGTGACCAAACGTAGCCAGCTACACTAAGCCAGACAGCGCTGATATTCTGGCTAAGTTGCCCTGCTCCCAGAACGCCTCTTTATTTATTTATTTGTTATACAGATAGGTTTTAGCCAGACAAACCATTTAGAATATTGACCTCTCAGCATTTTGTCCTTAATAAACAAACCAGAACACATACTGTATATATGTAGCTTCCTGTCAGCATCAAACAGGAACTCAAAGCAGTGCCCAATGTAACAACGTGCGCTAAGTAGCGCGCACAATTTTATGCATAGTAGTGCATGCGTTTTTTGACCACATATTTGACTCCTAAAGCAGCAAGGAGCTTTGAGCACAAAATATGTGCACATACAAATGTGTGTATTGGTTAGCACCCTCACGTGGGAACCCGCTGCTAATGAAGGCATTAGCTATTTACCCCCTCCTGAATGCAGAGAGGTGTGTGTAGGCTTAACCTGTGTCTTGTTAACCCACAAAATTGAACTCCTGCTCAGAGGTGGGGCCAGTGCTAGTCTATGGAGCTGAACCTGGAGCTGGCGGCACAGGGGGGTCCTGCACTGGAGATTTATGCAACGAAAATGTGGTTTGTGCACAAATCATGTTTTCCTCACAGAAAACAGTGCCAGCTTGGTAGAAGGGTGGTACTAAGAAACTAGAAGAAAAAAAGAATTCGCCCATGATACAGCATTGGTATGCAGAAGGGTTGAGTATGATGGAAATGGAATAGCTCATGGCTAGAAGAAAGGGAAAGAAACAGAGCCGTGGAGAAGGGATGGGATTCAGTATTTAAGTATACAAAATGCCCAAGTATTTAGTATAAGAGATACTGGTTGGTTTAAAGGGTTTGGATGATTGGAGGTGTTGACTGTTGTGGGTCAGGGGAACTGAGAAGATTATTGTGATAAGGGGAAGAGGGGGAGTTGAATTAAATGGCATGGCCAAGAAACAATTTGTTGATTTTTATTCTTTTCCAAGGTGGCTAATAACAATGCTGGGTTTCACTTAAGAGAGAGCACGTTAGAAAGGTTTAGGAATTGGATTTGCATTATGGTCTGTAATTTGAGATTGAGAACGAACGAGGATTGGTGTATGGAATGCTGACTTGTTGGGCTGTAAAATTCAGTAAAAAAAAAAAAAAAAATAGTAAAAAATTATAATTTATGTGCATCCAAAATGTTTTCTGTGCATACAATAGGATTTGTGCTTGATGCTGCGTGCGGAACATGATTTGTGCTTTTAAAAGTTGTGTGCAGAGAACATGATTTAACCACACAAAGTTGTGCCCCTAATTTAAATTACTTGGAATTTACGCATAGAAAACAGTTTTTGTGAACTTGTTATATTTTATGTGCAGAAAACATGGCCTTAGGTACATAAATCCGGTTTTTGTGTGTTCTAAGCATTTTCTGGCTTTTCTGCATCTTTTAACTCATGACGCATTCGTAATTATTTGTTATCTGATTTACATTCTGCTTTTCGGGCACTTCAAAGAGGATTACATTTGGATGCTCTAGGTACAGCATTAGCTTACAGGATCGGGAGTACAAATATGGATCGGCTTCCGCTTTGCTTTCTGGGTCCTGTTCATTGTGGATATCCTGAAAACTAGGCCTGTTTGTGGCACTTGAGGACCAGGGTTGGCCACCGGTGCAGTATACCATTAGCCACTTCCATCTCTGGCAGTAAAGCAGTGTACAGAAATAGCATGAGATTCATATTGATCAAGACAGCAGCAGCAAGTTACTAAATTTTCTTATCCAGGTAATTTTAGCTAGGATATTCAGCAAGAAATGTAACTTGCTGAATATGCACAGTTAAGATATTTGGGTAAGTTTACTCAGATAACTTTAGCCTTGCTCTCCACCCTGGCCAGACTTATGTGGCTAAACTGAGCCGGGAAGCACTGAATGTCAGTACAACCCAACTAAGTTTAAGTTCCACCCCTGGACTTATCCAGCTAAAACTTATCTGCTGCAAAGAGTGGAGAATTGAAAACTTGGGGTTTGTCTGGCTTAAGTCCCGAACTCAGCTGGACCATCCCTGTTGAATATGGGCTTCTCTATGTATTCCTTTAGTCTCTACATTTATTTATTTTAAGTTTTTATGTACCGCCTTCCGATCAAAAGATGATGCAAGGTGGTATGTAGCATGAACATTCCGTCCTTTCATGTGCACCTCTACACAGATCGCCATTCTTATTGGTATTGCCCAAGCCATTGTGATCTACCGAGTGATTGTAACGGTGTTCTTCATGAAGTCTGACTTTCCTTTCATCCGCGAACATGCCAACACAGCGGCAGTCCTGACCGGAGCTGTAGTCCATTACTTAACCATTGTCATCATGACCAAGGTATGTAACAAGCACCTATAATTAATGCATTGAGACTTGCATTTTCTATCTTGCATATTTGTTTTTTTGTGTGCTTTGCTGTAGTTTTTACCGAAAAGGTGATCTCACATTTCTACTGGGACTACCATTTTAAAACTTTTCCCTCAGTATGCCACACGCGACTCCTGATATCTTGTTTTCGCTTATGCGTTTACAGGTAGGAAGTCTCCCATGACATTAACAAGGGGTGGTATGGGCACCATAGGAAGCAGATATGGAGGCTGAGGAAAGGGTTAATGTAGATCTATATTAAAATACACATATTTTCAGATGAAAATTGTATCCACTGTGTAAGTTTAGGAAAACAGACAGGAGAAGTCACATAATTATGGTACAGAAATGCTAATTTTAACTGATTTATTTCAAAATGTTCATAATTGTTTGCTGTTCCATGTTCACTTTGTGAATGTGATAAGTCACAAAGCCAGTATCCCCCTAGACACCGCCCTAGTGAGATCTGCTACCCAAAATGCAACACGCCACATTCACACACTCAGCACACTAGATTCCAGGAATTGCAGTGCTTTATTGTTATTTGCTTGGCTACGCTTCAGAAAACAATGCAGCAGAGATAATACACAGATATAGCGAGGGCTATTTTAAAATTGTTGCTTGTGCAAAAATGCCCACATACATGCGTGTGTGGGCTGCATGCAAATAACACAGACTTTAAAAGGTTGTGACGTACATATGTTTTGTATCCATGCGAGCGTCAAGATTAAGACGGGTGGAAAAGGGGCAGAGCAGATGCAAGGCCAACACGCGCGTAACTCCGTATTTTAAAACCAGGGATCGCGGTTTATGTCGGCTTGTTGTCCGCATAACTTTACTGCTGCTCCAGATGAGGAGCTAGTCTGTAGATTTCACGTTTTAGGGCATACAGGACAAGGGTGAGCAGTCTGAGTCAACTGGAGTGCATGCAGGATAAAGAACCAGACGGGTTTTGAAGACCTTGATGTTAACTGGGCAACCTGGTAGACTACTTGGAAAAAATGGGTTGTCCCTTGCGTGAGCATGTTTTAAAATCCACCTCTATATGCACATAAAAGCCTTTAAAGACCTAGTAAGGTACGCAAAGTACATTTTCTCGAACAGTTTCTTAAGACTAGGATCCTACTTATATGCAGGAGGATTATTTTAAAACATGCAAGTGTGCACACAATTTAAAATTACAGTATATCTCTTTGCTCATATACTGATATGCGCATGTATGGGAGCACATGCGCTTGTTTTAAAATTAGCCTCTGATATAGCAAGGGCAAAAGCATATAATGATAATTCAGTACAATCCTTTTCTGAAATTAAAAAGGCCCAGGAAAGCAGCAAGGCTCAGTTACCTCTACAAATTCAGTATTTTCTCTCTCTCTCTCTATCCCTTTCTCTCTCTATATGGGACTTTCCATCTTTATCCTTTTTTTTTTTGCATATCTGAGAGCATGCTTCAAGATGCGTATGCTCCCCTATCGCTCCCACAGCATACCTGAGAGTAAAAAACAAATGGCTTTCTCTTGTGACTCACCACAGAGCCTGTACATCTGTTTACTACTTCTGTTCTCACAGCTGTTTTACAGTCATATGATGTGGTCAGTGGGTGGTCACTGAGGCCCACTTTCTGAATACATCCTTAGCCAAGTTGGTCAGACTCAGGCTAAGCAATCCCATTACATTTGCCTACAGTGCTCTTGAACTCCTGGAAGCTGCCATGCTTGGATGAGTCTCAAATTGCATAATACACTTGAGGATTATTGGTCTCTGCTAGCTATGAGTACATTTCTCACTCTTCCAAATATGACTTTGGAAGAGTCCAAGGCAAATTCAGGGCAGAAGCTCAAAGAATTAATTAAAAAAAAAAGTAAAGGGTTTAATTGATCTAGAATGAACTTTAAGAGTAGAAATACGGTATCGCACACACAGTATACAAAGGTTACAGCATTTTTCACTCTTCATTTTCCCAACCATCAGCTTTGCTTCTGCCTGAACCCTATACATCTTCAGCACAGCCATCCTGTTCGATACCCCTTCCTCCCACAGAACGGCTTCAGCAAACTCATCCAGGAATAGATTATTTTTGGAGCCTTTCAGAGCTTTCATCTTTCTTAGGTTTATATTCTTCCATCCTGCTTTCTCCTAGATTATCTGCCATCTAGAGCAGTGATTTCCTGCTAACTCCACAATCAGATGAGTTTTCAGAATACCCACAAGGAATGCTCATGAAATACATTTGCATGCTGTGGAGAGCCACTCTATGCAAACGTATCTCATATATACCCATGGTCATCCCGTCTGGCTGTGAGATCAACAGGAAAGTTTTGGGACCTGTTGATTTAGAGGCTGTATCCATTGCCACATCTTCGATTGGCCACATAGGTGATCATCTTCTCCAGGCTGTACAACCATCCTTGGCCTAGTCATGCTCCACGTAATGCTCCCAGCACAGCCAGCTTGAGTGGTACCAGATCTCCCCAGCCCAAATACTGGTCACCTACATAGAAAAATTAACCAGTAAGCTATCAGATCAGCAAGGTAGAATATTATTCTTAAAGTGCTGCATCAAGTTGGTGTAGCACTATAGAAATGTTAAATAGTAGTCATAGTAGTAAATCAATCTCTTGGCGCCTTAAGTTATCTTTTTCAGTTTTGTAAAAATAATTAGAATTAGTAGAATAAACTCAGAAATGTCTTACTTTGCATTGTACATGAGAGAAGATCTGGAAGTTGTAGGGCCATCATGTAGCTCATGAGCTTCCTTCCAACAGATGGGGAAGATGTGCTTCAAGATCTGTAGGGCTGTCGATCCTCTCTTTACCTCCAGTAATATATAACAGCTGGGATTGTTCCAGATTTGAAAGATTGCTGAGGTACTGTGGAATGCTAATGATTTCACAAAATGTGCACCTTCTTTTTTTTTTTTTAATTAAAAGTTTTTATTGAAGGTCAAAAAACACATAACTCAAACATTGATTCCAAATGAAAAGCATTTCAATTGAAATTCATTTTTCTTCCCGATACGAATCCCTCCCAACCCCCACCCACCACCTGCAACAAAAAATCTTAACCAGCGTACAAACATAGGTATGTTATGGTTCATGAGAAAAATGAGATACATAAGCAGCAATATGGGTAATGCGAGCCCTTCCATTAACCACGAATGAATAGATTCCATGTAGAAGAAAGACAGCGAAACACCATATCATAACTTCCTAACTACAAAGAAGCTGACAAAGAGTGTATACAAATAATAACTTCACAGTTTCTAAAATATAAAGGCATTGCCTACTTATCTGGCCACACTAGGCCAGATAACTTTAGGCCTACTCTGAAGCAGATCTAAAGTTATCTGGCTTACATAGCCAGACATACCTGATATTCAGCTACTTATCCAGCCACATGTCCCAAGCCCAGGCACTGGGCCTGGCTCTGGGCCAAAGTCCAGGTGTTGGGATCCAGCCTCCCAGCCTGGGCCAGGTCCTTTGCCTAAGCTGAGACCCAGGTATTGGGACCCGGCCTCCTGGCCAGGCCTTGGTGTCATGCCTGTGTCCAGGCTGAGGATGAAGTGTCAGGCCCAGGTATCAGGACTCAGCCTCTGAGTTGGGCCACAGCACAGGTATCGGGACCCAGTTTCCAGGGCCCAAGCATAGGGGCCAGGCTTTGGATCGGGCCTGGGCTTGGGCCATGGCCCTGGCATCAGAACCCAGTCCCTGGAATGAGGCCCTCGGAACCCAGCATCTGTGCCGGGTCCTGGCATCAGGCCTGGGTCTGGGCCAGAACTTGGCATTGGATTAGTTAAGGATTGGGGGTTGGGAAATTTCCTGGGCTTGTGGCTTTGTTCGGGCCAGGGCTTTGGCCGAGACCCGTGCTGCATTCTGGTATAGGCCATGGCCTCTTTGTCGGGCAGCAGCCTATGCCTAGGTGAAGTCCAGGCTTTGGGACTAGGCCTAGGTACTGGAGATATGCTTGGGCGTAGGCCGGGATCCTGCTTTGGGTTGTGGCCTATTTCCTAGGCAAGGCCCTGGCTTCAGGCCTATGCCTAGGCTCGACCGGTGAATTTTTTTTTTTTTAGTCTGTTTTCAAAGCAAAACGAATTTCCAGCAACATTTTGGCAGAATTTAACTCATTCTGTTTTGAAAACAACCCAAAGCAAAATAGGAAATTTCGTCTCATTTCCTATTTTGCTTCTTCCAAATGCCCATTTCTAGCATGAACAATTTTCAAAAAACCCTTACACCCAGGTAAATAACTGTTGAAAATTGCCCTCAAAGAGGGCAATTTTCAGCAGCCTACATTTTCAAAGCATATTTATATGCATAAATCTGCTTTTGAACATTCCCAGGTTATGCCAGTATGAGCATGGACATACGTGTGGGAAGCTTTACCTGCTTCCGAGCAAGCGTAATCTTCCGCGTGCACATTTACATGCTTTCTTTTAAAAATCTAAAGTACGCACGTGAATGCTTTCCTCACCCAAACTCCGCCCCCCCCTGGCAAAATGCTTACCATGAATGCAGAGCAAAGTCCCCGTGAAATCGTGTCTTGTGCATGCTTTTCCCCACACAGTCCCCGGCTTGATTTTCAGAAGGAACTTTTTGTGCATACACCAGTGCAGATAAATCCTTTGGAAAATTACCCCCTAAAAGGGAGAAAATACCACTTACTCCAGCAAGAAAGAGTCATCTTTCTGCCTCAGCAGTGACTGTGAAGCAGCTCGGGGAAGCTTCGGGATCCATAGGTTATGCACAGCAGTAGTCTATCTGAAAGGTGAGGTTCATAATGGAAATCCTCCCTGCTGTCTCTCTGATGCTCTTCCCGGTACCGGTGATGCTACTGTGTGTTAAACATCTAATTATTTATATTTTGCTTGTGTCTGCTTTAGGTGAACCGGGCAGTGGCGATGTACCTCTCCGCTCTGGGTGAGTGTGTTTTTGATGCTGGTTTTTCTTCAGTTGATCACAAAGGGATACAATTTTCAGTAAGACGGCAAACTGCAAAGTTACGCACTCATTTCAAACCCCATGCAGATCGAGGCTATTTTCAAACCCAAAACGTACTGATTTTGAAAGCTGGGTTTTTATGTGGGTAAATACCTGCATGGCTGTTTATTTGAAGTAAAACTGGGGGGGAGGGGGGGGAGTAGTTGGGCATCGGTGTAAAACTTTAGAAAATACTAAGGTTTATACATACGTTCAATGCCCACTGCCGGAACGCCTGCTTTTATTACGTGGACAGGTTTCAGCTGTGCCATCGCTGGGTAAAGATGGGCTGCTCGACTTTGTCCGGGTAACCTCATCTGGATGTTCAACCAGAAAACGGCCCGGCTGAATATCTGGTCAAACGTTACCTAGAAAAGCATTGCCTGGGTTAACTGGAGGGCAGCTTTTGAACTGAGGAGTTAGCTGAAAAATCGGCGCTGCCCGGACAAAGTGAAACCGATCTCGGGGTGTGCCCGGCTAACTCTGAAAGTCAGCCGGGGAATATTGGACCTTTCGGCGCGTGCGTAGCTCCCCGGGAATGCTAAACCTACATGTGGGCAGAACACCCACCCTCCTAAGTTTGCCCGCATATTGGGCAGATGGTTTTAAAAACAATTACTGTCCCTATGCTGGTATCTTCTGTTTCTATAAAGTTTTAGGTTTGCATTAAGAACAGCATAAATGGAAATTGGGAATTATCACAGTTTCAAACGTGAATACACCAAATGCATAATGCAGAGATGAGAGAAGATCAGTATGACAGAGGAGCCAGTTACCAAGCTCCTGGTATTGCTGACGCGTGTTTTAGGTTTGTTGGTAAAGTGGCAACTAGATGCAAGATAAAGTGTGAATTATTCTAACATTAGGTGTGCTTGCGACTCTTTCTTCTGTCTCCGACAGTTTTGGCCTGAGTTGGCACTTACTTTTAATACACATCTGAGACTCTTGGGGGAAGCTCATCAGTTTGGATTGCTCCTTTTGTGCAGATAATGTATAAGATTTTGCAGAAGGGTAGCAACTAGACCTTATTGCCTTAAAATATGTAAAACCAAGTGTTAGCCCTGTGGCTTAATGACCATGCCGCACACTGCCATGCGTTCAATTCCTGAGTCACATCTTCCGTTCCCTGGGTCAACCAGAGTTGGAGATGCTGCGGATGCAGTGCTCAGAAACCAGGTGGGCTGGAGGGCATCATAGTCCTCGTGCAGCGGCGATTCCGGGTGGCTGGATTTAGGGCTCACGATTGCCTGGTTCCAGAAGGAGCCCTGATGCTTGGCCCCTGGCTGAGGACTGTCACTGTAATGACTGGACTATAGTAAATTGGAAAGGGATAAAAAATAGAGTAAAAAAAAAAATCCTTGCATGTTTGCAAATGAAGGTTAATGATCCCATAGTCCAGCAGAGGCCAAATCGAATTGCAGTAGAATAGGAGGGGGAAAAAAAAAGTAAAATAGCAGAGCATGTTTCCAGACATAAGTGAAAACATGTTTTTGGAATACCAACAAATGTCCAGAAATCATCGTTGCTCCTTGTTAAATATAGATGAAGGGGTGAATAATCTTAAGATGGTTTGTTCAGCTAAATTCTGGACTTAGCAGGACAAACTATGGATTTTGAAATTCCCACTAGTTTCACCGCCCCAGACTTATCTGGCTTAAGTAGTTTCCTGGCTAAAAACTTAGCCCAATAAGTCAGGGGTGGTCTAGGGGCATTCCAGGGTGGAGCAAAGTTCAGCTCTCTTAGCTGGACAATGCCAATATTCAGTGTTGTCCAGATAAGTCAGCCGGCTAATTACAGGACTGTCTCAGAGCAGTTCTATCGTTATCCAGGTAAACTTATCCGGTGAACTTTTCAATAGCTGTGCATATTCAGTAGCGTGCCTGCACCACTGAATAACTTTAGCCAGACTCCCCAATGCTGAATATTGACCCTCTATATTTTTATGATCTTTCTGACCTTTTATTTGTTTTTAATTTCTGTAGCACAGAGAACTAGTTGTCGCATCAGTCCTGAAGAAAAGCAGATGCTCTGCAAACTGTGGCCCCCTTTCATTTGCTCGACATCAGAGTTGTCCAGGATGGTGTAACTGAGCATCTGAGTCCCTCTTTTTCGTTTTCTAGCTCCTGAATTTTTCTTTCTTTGTTTTCTCTTGCAGAAAAGCCACGAACCTTCACGGAGCGTGAGAACAACTTTACAGTGAAAGTCTTCACCTTCCAGTTTTTCACGCACTTCTCGTCTCTGATTTACGTGGCTTTCTTCTTGGGCAGGTAAGCGGCGGCATTTTGTTCTATTATTGATTTCGTTCATGAATGAATTGTTACGATTCTCTGTCTTGCTCCATTGATTTGAAGCTCTCGTAACCCTCTGGATCCTGGATTCTTTGTAGGTTTTGATGCCTTCCAATGGGCTAAAAGAAAAATTACCCATGGAGGCTCTATTGCTTGTTTATTTGTCAAATGTATATTCCATCTTTCCAAATAGTGTTGCTCTAGGCATAGAACAACAATTATAAAGTAAAATTTTAATACAGTAACTAAAATGTGTGTAACCCCTGGGTGGGATAGACCCCTGATACCAACCCCAAAGGAACATAGAAATAAAATAGACCCTATCTGCAAGCCGTTCTCCATAGATAGCTTCTACTTCTGAGGTCCAAGGCTCCCTGTGAGGGAAAGCATAGCCTCAAGGCCCTTTTGCATTTACTGAATTACACAGCTCTGTTTCCAGTCCCTGTAAACAGCACTGATAATCTCCACAGTCTATAGCAGCAAAAATCACACAAAGAAGAAATGTGGTTTCTGACTTCTTTACTGATATTAGCTTAAATTGACTGAAGATTCTTCACAGCACTGAGTACCTGATTCACTAGGGGTTTTTCCCATAGATACAAATTGAGAGAAAAGCATTAATGAATCCAGCCCTTAGATGTTAAATAAAATTGATGAACAGTAATGAAGAAGAAAGATTAATAAATGTGTGACCTCTCTCTTCTAGTAAAGTCTTTTAATTTATGGAAGTCAAATCCTTAACAATTGACCTCCTTCACCTTTCCAGTTACTCAGATTGAAGCAACTCTCAAATTTATCTCAATCTTCTCTCCCTGTAGAATGGATAGAGTTTAGTTTCAATTACTAATCAAAGCACAGCAAGTCCTAATTCTCATACCATTCCTGTAATCTTCTTAAATATCTTAGATCTCCTTCTGAAAGCACCAGTGGGCACCCTCAGGTGCAGCACACTTGAGTCAGTAGGAAAAACAACTCTTGCACAATACCTTCAATGGCAATGAACAGGGATCCAGTCCTCTCTGACACAAAGCAGATGGCACCTTATAGAATCACCAATGTATTGAGGCATGAGTTTTTGAGGACAGAGTCCACTTTGTCAGATGCATGGGGTCAGTGGAAGCTGGAAGCTTATAGGTATGTGTGGCAGTTGATGGGTTTATGGTCTAATGTGGTTCTTATGTGCCCCTCCTATAGATGGAGAGTGGTAGCTAGAAAGTGGTCTTGCTTATGGATTGTTCCAGGCTTAGATTGATGATGTGATGGTGGAATTCTTTGTGCTTAGAGTCCATGGGTCCAGATGATGAAAATTTCATCAATGTACCTTAGGTAGAGGAGTGGTTTCTGGGTGTAGGAGCTGAAGAAATGTTCTAAATCAGCCTTGAAAATGTTAGCATTATAGTGGAGCCATGCAGGTACCCATGGCAGTGCCCTTGACTTGCAGATACAAGTCCTTTTCAAATCTGAAGTAGTTGTGCATGAGGACAAAATGGTAGAAGAGCTGTGGTGGCATCTGGAATGATGTTCCTGATGGCTTGTAAATCTGTCTTTGTGAGGGATGTTGGTGTAAAGGGATTCAACATCCATAGTTGTCAGAATGGTGTTGTCCGGGAGATGGCCAATAGAATGGAGCTTCCTCAGAAAATCTGTGGAGTCATGAAGGTAGCTAGGAATGCTGGCAGCATAGAGTCTGAGGATGGAATCCATGTAGTCAGATGCTCCTCCTGTGAAGGTGTTGATGCTAGAAACAATGGGGCATCCAGGATTCCCTGGTTTGTGTATTTTGGATAATAGGTAGAAAGTACCTGGTTGAGGCTTCTGGGGTGTGTTCATGTAAATCTCTTGGTGGAATTCCTTCAGGAGTTTGCGTGGTTCCTTCTGATATTCTCCAGTGTGAGGTCTGAGGGCAAGGGCTTGTAAAATGTGTTGGAGAATTGTTGCCTTGCTTTTTCATGTATAGTCCAATCTATTCATGACAACCACGGCTCCTCCTTTGTCAGCTTCCTTAGTAATAATATCTGGATTATTTTGGAGGCTATAAATGGCTTCCCATTCTATGCAGATGAAGAAATGGGGCAAACAATGCTGTTTATTAATTATCTCAGATTAGGCATGTCAGAAGCATTCTATGTAAAAATCCAGTCCAATGTTATGCCCATCTGAGGGTGTCCACGGGAGTTTCTGTTTTTGATGTTCTGCTGCCTCTGATGAAATGGATTCTGTCCTTGAAAGTTCAATCCTCAATAACTTGGTTTGTCTATAAGGAGCCACCCTCCTCATGTCATTTTTGCTACACCAGACTAAAATGGCTATCCCTCTGAATATCCATTCCTCTCTGATGTAACCTCCACTCCTCAGGTTCTTCCTAGGTGAAAGTCACCTCTTCCTCCCAATGGATTGGAAACTGATTCCCTGGTACCAAGGGCACTCAGTTTCAAAGGAGCAAAAATAGACTTTGAATCAAAAAGGGAAAAAGGTAAATAAGCGACAGGAATGGTAAAAAAAAATTTCCTTATCTCCAAAAATGAGAGGATAGTTATTGAAGGAAAAACAACTCAAAGTGAAACTCCTCTGCATCAGGTCACGGATTGATCTATCCAACAGAGGTGAGGTAGAGAGCAGCAGAGTCTTCCCTACCCCTTGATCTAATTGTACACAGGAATGCCGCAAATCCTCAGTGAAGGCATACCAAGACTCTCACAGGGAAGGTTTCCAAAAATGGATCAAAAAGAGTAAACAAGTGAAAAATAGATAAGACAAAAGACTGATCCCACAAGGGTAACTCAATAAAATCCTCCAAACTGAATTAGCAAACAGGAGGCAGGGACAGCTGACCTTCTGAGAGTCTAACCAAAATCCAACTAAGAATACAAGAGAAACCCACATCCTAAGATAGAAACTTAGAAACAAAGAAATGACGGCAGAAGACCAAACGGCCCAGCCAGTCTGCCCAGCAAGCTTTCACACTTTTTTTTCCCTCATACTTATCTGTTACTCTGGGCCCCATCAGCAACTCCCTGGTTCCAGTTTCCCTCCACCCCCGCCATCGATGTAGAGAGCAGCGCTGGAGCTGCATCCAAGTGAAGCATCCAGTTCAATTGGTCAGGGATAGCAACTGCTGCGATAAGCAAGTTACTCCCACGCTTATTTGTTTTATCCAGCCTGTGCCATTCAGTCCTTGTTAGTTGTCTGAATATAATTCCTCTTTTCTTTATTCCCCCTGCCATTGAAGCAGTGTGTTGCGCTAGATATGTATTCCCAGTGAAGTATCCGGCTTAATTGATTCAGGGTAGTAACCGCCATAACAAGTAAGCTACTCCCATAATTATTTGTTTGCCCAGACTATGTAATTCATTCCTTGTTGGTTGATGCTGAATATAAATCCTCTTTTCCTCTTTCCCTCTCCCCCCCCCCCCCCTGCCGTTGAAGCAGAGAGCTATGCTGGATATGCACTGAAAGTAAAGTATCAGTGTTTCCCCCCTGCTGTTGAAGCAGAGAGCTATGCTGGATATGCATTGAAGTAAAGTATTAGACTTATTTGGTTTGGGGTAGTAACCGCTGCAACAAGCAAGCTACTCCCTGTTTTTTTTGTGAATGCAAATCCTTTTTTTTCCACATTTCCTCTTGTCGTTGAAGCATAGAGCAATGCTGGAGTTGCATTGACAGTGATCGTGTTTATTGAATAAGGGTATTAATCTCCAGATAGTAGCCGTAATTTCCGCAAGCTACCCCATGCCTCTTCTCTTCATTCACATCCTTTAGACTTTATGGATCCACAGTATTTATCCCACGCTCCTTTGAAGTCCTTCACAGTTTTGGTCTTCACCACTTCCTCCGGAAGGGCGTTCCAGGCATCCACCACCCTCTCTGTGAAGAAATACTTCCTGACATTGGTTCTGAGTCTTCCTCCCTGGAGTTTCAAATCGTGACCCCTGGTTTTGTTGATTTTTTTCCAATGGAAAAGGTTTGTCATTGTCTTTAGATCATTAAAACCTTTCAAATATCTGAAAGTCTATATCATATCACCTCTGCTCCTCCTTTCCTCCAGGGTGTACATATTTAGATTCTCCTCGTAAGTCATTCGGTGAAGACCCTCCACCTTTTTGGTCACCCTTCTCTGGACTGCCTCCATATTGTCTCTGTCTCTTTGGAGATACGGTCTCCAGAACTGAGCACAGTACTCTAGGTGAGGCCTCACCAAGTACCTGTACAAGGGGATAATCACTTCCTTTTTCTTGCTCGATATTCCTCTCTCTATGCAGCTCAGCATCCTTCTGGCTTTAGCTATCGCCTTGTCACATTGTTTCGCCAACTTCAGATCGTTAGGCACTATCACCCCAAGGTCTCTCTCCTGCTCCATGCACACCAGCCCTTCCCACCCCCCCACCCCAATCGAATATTGTTCTTTCAGATTTCCACATCCCATATGCATGACTCTGCACTTCTTGGCATTGAATCTCAGCTGCCATATCTTCGACCGTTCTTCCAGCTTCCTTAAATCCCATCTCATTCTCTCCACTCCTTCCGGCGTTTGCACTCTGTTGCAGATCTTAGTGTTATCCGCAAAAAGACAAACCTTACCTTCTATCCCGTCAGCAATGTCGCTCACAAAGATATTGAACAGGACCGGTCCCAACACCGATCCTTGCAGCACTCCACTTAACACCGCTCTCTCTTCAGAGTAAGTTCCATTTACCGTCACACATTGTCTTCTGTCTGTCAACCAGTTTGCAATCCAGGCCACCACCTTGGCACTCACTCCTAAGCTTCTCATTTTATTCACCAGCCTTCTGTACGGGACCATATCAAAATCTTTGCTAAAATCCAAGTAGATGACATCTGGATGCTAGAGAAAGATGGTGGCAGGGATTTATATTCTGCTTGAACACACCATCTACAGCTCCCACATGGGGGAATTCTAAATCTCTCTGAACCTCCCCAGCCTAGATAGTATCTTCCTTTTGGTAAGGAAATCAGAGGTATTTTACAAGTGCCTAAAGGTCGAAGACAAATGCAAATATAAATGTAAAATTTTGAGACCATGTAGACCCCTTCTTTAGATGTGGAATTGAAATCTCATATGCACGATCTTTAGATATTTCTGATTTGTATTCAATAAAAGATATCACAGTCTACAAAGTATGTTGCATTTCTTTTGTCTCACATGCACACTTTTGTATGTTTTCCTCATATGCATATTTTGCCCCCCTGGCTATCTCTCTCTCATGATTGCTCTCTTTCAATATCTCATTCTTTACTTTTTATTTTTTGTCGCATTGCTTTCACCATCCATTCCCTGTGATATATGGAGCTCTTGTTTCCTCACTTGTCCAATGCTTCCCTTTCCTTTCACAGGATTAATGGGCGTCCTGGTAACTATGTGAGGATAGCGGGACAGTGGAGACTGGAGGAGGTGAGTCCCTGTATGGAGATGCCAGCGAGGAGTTTCTTGGAGCTAGAGAGAGACTTTGCAGCACCCTGATGCTCTCTCTTCCGTCTTTCCAGTGCCACCCCAGCGGCTGCATCATGGATCTTTTCATCCAGATGGTCGTCATTATGGTGCTCAAGCAGACCCTGAGTAACTGTGTGGAGTTCCTTTCTCCGTAAGTTCCTTCTCTTCAGTTTGCAAAAGCTGATGGTGTGCAGAATATTATGCACAGGACCCAGGGCCGGAGGAACCACTAGGCGAGCTAGGCCTGTGCATAGGGCGCCGCGATTTAGGGGGCGCCGCGGCAGGTGGCAGAATTTTGAAAGGGCAAAAGTGCCCTTTCAAAATTCTGCCAGCCCCCGCCTCACAGTGCCACCCTCCCGACGCCCCCCTTGTGGTCCAGCGGAGAGCCCGGGAGCGATCTGCCACTCCCGGGGCCTCAGCTTCCACTAAGCAAAATGGCGCTGGTGGCCTTTAGCCCCCACCATGTGACAGGGGCCAACCAATGGCACTGGGAGCCCCTGTCACGTGATAGCGGCTAAAGGCCACCCACGCCATTTTCATTAGTGGCAGCCGAGGCCCCGGGAGCGCAGATCGCTCCCGGGCCCCCACCTGGACCACCAGGTATTTTGTAAGTTTTCTTTTGGAGGGAGGAGGATTCAGGGCTGTGGCTGGGAGTGGCGCAAGGCTGAAGGTGCCTAGGATGCCCAACCCCCTTGCACCGGCCCTGACAGGACCAAACCTCCACAGGCAGAAATGAGTATCCCCCAACCAGCTTGAATATATTTTTATTTTTTATTTTTTGCAATATGAAGAAAAAAAATATCATGGGTAAAATATCTCCATATATTTGGCAATTTGCATGATTCAAGAATTTTGCAGAATAGATGCCAGGGCACTTGGGTGTTGCCAGTAGTCTAACATGCTCTATCATTACTTGTTTCTCTGCTGTAGGAGCAGAGGCCAGGCCCACAGAGGCTGCCTTACAGCACTTTTGCTTACAAAACTGATACAAATCAAAGTTCATTCCAGGGAAACACCCAAAATAGCACCAAAATATTTTGGTTGCCATAAGGACTGTTAAAATTACAATTTGACATTGCACAGTGCATTTTGTGCAAATAGAATGAATCTAAGTGTGCTTTACAGAGGGTAATGCTTGGTTTCTGATGTAGGTGGCTGATTTGCATGACAATTTTCATAGGTGAGAAAGAACAGTGGGGTTCATTTCACTCCAGAAGGTCTGGACCACCACTTAGCAAATAGTGGCCAAATATCGGGTTTTCTCTTGTATCTACTGTCGTAAAAGACGATATTCAACTGCTATTCATGCTGTTTTGAAACTCTCGAAAACCTTTTACAAAGGGCCCAGAAAAGGATATTTATTTCTTACCTAAATAGTTATTTATGGAAAAATAAAACCAAAGCTACTATAAAACAATAAATAAAAGTACAAACATTTTCACGCTACAAATTCAAAAAGGGGCCGACTCAGTGCCTTAGACAGCAAGTGCTGGGCGCTGCCATGCAGAAGATGCCCAGTTCCATCCTTCTGCTGGCTGGGGATGCTGTGGAGGCAGCGTTCACAGGCTGGAGGGGGCGAATGAGTCATGGTCATTGCTCAAGGGTGACACCTAGTGGTTAGATTTAGGGGCCATGATTGCAGGGTTCTGCAGGGAGAACCATGACTGCAGTGATCAGACGTAGATATATTGTGGCTGGTGGGTGGGGGGGGGAAGATACACAACAGAGAAAAAAATCCCTGAGTAGTGAATGAAGGCTCGTAGTGCCGGATCCCAGCCCTGGCTCTGAATGAGCTGGAAGAAGCAGAAGGAAAACTGCATTATCAAAAAAATTAATTCTGAGCACCGAGGAGTAGGGATGTGAATCGTTTTTTGACGATTTAAAATATCGTCCGATATATTTTAAATCGTCAAAAAATCGTTAGGGCCACGATACAATACCAATTCCCCCGATTTATCGTTAAAAAATCGTAAATCGGGGGAAGGGGGAGGGCAGGAAAACCGGCACACTAAAACCCCCTATCCCCCACCCTCCCGAACCCCCCCCCCCCCCAATGCTTTAAATTACCTGGGGATCCGGCGGTGGTCCAGAACGGCGGCGGTCCGGAACGGCCCCCTCAATAGAATCGTGTTGTCTTCAGCCGGCGCCATTTTTCAAAATGGCCGCTGCAAAATGGCGGCGGCCATAGACAAAAACGATTCGATGCAGGAGGTCGTTCCGGACCCCCGCTGGACTTTTGGCAAGTCTTGTGGGGGTCAGGAGGCCCCCCCAAGCTGGCCAAAATTTTCCTGGGAGTCCAGCGGGGTTCCGGGAGCGATTTCTTGCCGCGAATCGTTTTCGTACGGAAAATGGCGCCGGCAGGAGATCGACTGCAGGAGGTCGTTCAGCGGGGGTTCCGGACTGCCGGAACCCCCGCTGAACTCAGAGCATCATGCAAACCCCCGCTGAACTCAGAGCATCATGCAAACTTAGGAGCATCAGCTGCTAAGGGGAAAACAACTCTATGTCCGTTTTATGTGTGCACATATGTTCGACGTCCCTTATGTATAGGGCATATTAATTAGCATAAAATGAGTTAGCATGAATACTGACCACTCAACTTCTCGGTTTAAGCTGAGTGGAGATACAGACTGAAGACAGAAAGTCCACTGCTGTTCATATTGTTTGAGTTTCTTAACCCGGTCTCCCCCTCGCCCTGCCTCGCCAATGTGCTGGAATGCATTCTAAAATTGTCCATTGTATATCTTCAAATTGATGGTGAAATTCTATAAAATGAGACACGAGGGGAGCCTCAGTTTTTCCCATTTTTAATCAAGTTCTGTGTTCAATAAGACGGGTCCTAATCATCCATTTTGTCCTACCGATATATCTCAAGTTGCAAGAGCATATGATCATATACACAACATTATGTATATGAGATGTTTTCTCACGATATTTTACTTCATTTGCATATGATATTTTGGACTCTTTTGGGGTAGTTTAAGAGATAATTGCCAGGATAGTGGTACACATCGTGGCACTTGTCTGTTGAGAAGTGGCATCGTCAGTCCCATCTCAGGTCATGGTCTATGTCCTCCGCACCCTGTCCATGTGTAGTAACACAATAATATAACAGATGATGGTAGATAAAGATCAGTTGCCTTTTTCACAATCAATCTCACAAATGTACACTGTCAGGATCTACCTTGCACTTACACCCATCATTCAGATGCGCACAGCCTAGGACAAAACACAAGAGACACCAAAAGTCAAACAAAAAGAGCAATATTAATTAAAAAGAAAGAACTCGTTAAAATAATATTTTGTCTCTTTGCAGGAGATGAGTGGGAAACAGGGCAGTGAGATTCTTATGACTTGCTGCTCCCTGTTTCTTCCCTGACTTTTCTGCTGGTCATACCCAGAGTTTGATTCTCAGGCCAGGATGCTGCTACGCAGGATAGCTGCAGCTGAGAGGATAATGGCATTGATGAGGCATGAAGTAACATTATTAAAAATATTTGGGCTCTAAAGTCAAAGTATTGACCCAGCTAAGTTCAGGACTTAAGCCACATATACAGTGGGTTTTTAAAATCCAGCCAGTTTCACCACCTTCGGCTTATCCATCTAACAGGCCGATGCAATAAAATGCGTTTGGCAGAACGCACAATTTTAACCTACAGTTGTGCACCCATTTTTTGAGCATAAACTTTACTGCCAATGCGGCAAGGAGTTTTCCATTCAAAAGATATGTACACAACACTGTGTAATTAAGTCGGCACCCTTGCATGGAAATTCCATGCTAAATGAAGGCATGAACTAGTTCCTCCCAATATAGAGAGGTGCACTGGCATAACTCCCATTTTCCTATTTATTTATTAATTAATTTATGTATATATATATTTTTTGATTTTACAATTTAAGCACAAGAATCCTTGTACCAGAAAATGAGAGATTTGTCATAACATACACAAAAATTAGCATCGAATTAACATAAAAGGAAAAATACGTATCTTCACAGATTTCTCAAAATATTAATAGGAAAAAGGGGAGACCAAGAAAATGAAAAGTAGCGATTAAATACTGAAATAAAGAAAAAGGGAGTAGAGAAGCAATAACAAAGCACCATCATTTCAAAAAAGCCAAACCATCTTAAAGAGCTATTTGGGCATGCGAATCCAGGAGTAATCTCGGTTGAGAAGGTTTGAAATAGAGATAGTTAACATTTTAGAAGTGACGGCAACGATTGTCTTGTTGCCCAAGCCTGGGAAGGAACCTACTCTCACTCAATCTCTCTCCTTAACCAGGATATAAAAATATTGGTGGCAGTTTTGGCCCAGTGGGTCAGTTCAGTGGTGCAGGAGTGGTCTCTCAGGATCAAACGAGATTTATTAAGCGTCTGCTTTCTAATTGAAATGTATTAAAAACTTTGATTGCGGTCCATTCTTCCATGGGAGGTAATCAGAATTGGCTCCTTATCAGTTTGGACGCTGAAAAGGCGTTGACTGAGTGGAGTGGTCATATTTGATGTGGGCACTTGAGCAATTCAGTTTTGGGGAACAGTTCTTGCAGTGGGTTAAATTATTATATAAGTTCCCTCATGTTCAATTAATGTAAATGAGACACTTTAGGAGATATTTTCCCTAAGTAGGGGCAGTAGGCAGGGGTGCCCATTGTCCCCATTATTGTTCTCTCTCTGGAGCTGCTAGCCATTAAATTACAGGGCCTTCACTCATGGTTAAACTAAGTTTATTTGCGGATGATATGCTGCTATATTTAGGTAACCCTTGTAAGTAGTCTTAGGGATATCATTGGTATAATGAATGAATTTGGGACTTTTTCTGGGATTCAGATCAATTATGGAAAATCTGAAGCATTTCCTCTATCCCCAAGTTTAAAGAGTCACTGGGAAGGGCTTTTTCCGTTGGCATGGGCTGGGAACCATTTTTGTTATTTGGGTAAAAGTGGCTCGATCAGTCATGGAGCTTTACAAATTAAACATCGAATCAGCATGGAGAAAAATTAAAGGTCTGTTGCAGCGTTGGAAGGCTCTTCCTCTTTCTGTCAGGCTGATACAGTAAAGCGCGGCCGCGTTTGCCCGTTTTTTAACCCGCTTTGGACGCACGTTTTGAGCGCGTAAGATGGAACAGCGATTCAGTATCGGCTTTTACGCGTCCTTAGTGCTTGCCGAAAAAGTCGCATATCCATTTCCGCCTGCCACATGTATATGATATGTTTAATGATCGGATTAGCTATAAGAACATAAGAAAATGCCATACTGGGTCAGACCAAGGGTCCATCAAGCCCAGCATCCTGTTTCCAACAGTGGCCAATCCAGGTCATAAGAACCTGGCAAGTACCCAAAAACTAAGTCTATTCCATGTTACTGTTGCTAATGGCAGTGGCTATTCTCTAAGTGAACTTAATAGCAGGTAATGGACTTCTCCTCCAAGAACTTATCCAATCCTTTTTTAAACACAGCTATACTAACTGCACTGACCACATCCCCTGGTAACAAATTCCAGAGTTTAATTGTGCGTTGAGTAAAAAAGAACTTTCTCCGATTAGTTTTAAATGTGCCCCCCAATACAGTAACGTGTGCCCACATTATCACGTTTTTAACCAGCTTATTTGCCGTGTCTTTATCCTCAATATTTACCGCCTACCCTGACCCTGGCATTAGTGTGGTGTTCAGTCAGCTTCGGACCGGACAGCGTCATGGACAACATGGAATACAAAGGGAAAATCTACCAGACAGAAGCACAGACATCCGTACAGGCAGCGGGGCATTTCAGTCATGGACGTCCGGAAAGAGGCAGGAAGGTCCATGAACGGAAGCCGTGACCTTGGACGTCCAGCCGGGCGCTCAAGGCAGCAGCCATGGACGTTGGAAGGCAGCGGGGCCTCCGATCATGGACACCCGGCTAGAGGCGGGAAGGTCCATGAGCAGAAGCTGCGACCTTGGACGTCTGGCCGGGCGCTCAAGGCAGCGGCCATGGATGTTGGAAGGCAGCAGGGCCTCCAATCATGGATGCCCGGATAGAGGCGGGAAGGTCTATGAACGGAAGCCCCGACCTTGGACATCCGGATTGAGGCGGGAAGGTCCATGAACAGAAGCTGTGACCTTGGACGGCCGGCCGGGCGCTCAAGGCAGTGGCCATGGACGTTGGAAGGCAGCGGGGCTTCTGATCATGGATGCCCGGCTAGAGGCGGGAAGGTCCATGAACGGAAGCCCCGACCTTAGATGTCCGGCCGGGCGCTCAAGGCAGTAGCCATGGACGTTGGAAAGCAGCGGGGCCTCCGATCATGGACGCCCAGCTAGAGGCGGGAAGGTCCATGAATGGAAGCCGCAACCTTGGACGTCCGGCTGGGCGCTCAAGGCAGCGGCCATGGACGTTGGAAGGCAGCGGAGCCTCCGATCATGGATGCCCGGATAGAGGCGGGAAGGTCCATGAACGGAAGCCCCGACCTTGGACGTCTGGATAGAGGCGGGAAGGTCCATGAATGGAAGCCACGACCTTGGATGTCCAGCCGGGCGCTCAAGGCAGTGGCCATGGACGTTGCAAGGCAGCGGGGCCTCCGATCATGGATGCCCGGATAGAGGCGGGAAGGTCCATGAACGGAAGCCTTGACCTTGGATGTCTGGCCGGGCACCCGGACGTGGAAGGTTGGGGGTGGCCTCCGAACAAGAGGACGTCCGGATGCTTAGGGCAGTGGCCCCGGTGTCCATGCAGGGTCTGTAGAAAAGAACCATTCACTTACCTGATGGAATGACATTTGAAATTTATTTTATTTATTTAAAAGTTTTTTATATACCGCGCACTTGGGCACTTACCTGACCATCTAGGCGGTACCAGCGCACCATGGATACTGTATACCGCTCTATACAGTAAAATGGATTGCGAACACCCACTGCTTCATAGGCGCACTTTGGAAACTCATTTGCCGCCGCTTGGATTTGCGTCTAATTTGAATACTGAATCGAGCGGCTTGTGAATCAAAATGTGCGCGCATCAAACGCGCGGGTGCCCGGCACTGTCGCACTTTTTCTTATGCATCCATACTGTATCGGCCCGTGTGTTAGGCAGACGTGCTTTGTTGAAAATGGTAATTCTCCCTAAGATCCTCTTTCCCCTACAGATGCTGCCTTTGTAGCTTAAGGCTAAGAGTGTCAAACTCTTTTGCTCCATGGTAGGTACTTTGATATTTTGTAATAGAAGGGCGAGAGTGAGTCATGACGTGTTAAGGCAAGATAGGAAACATGAGGGGGGTTGCTCTTCCTGACTTAAGAATCTATAATGCTGCATGTCTCCTCTGTTACGTACAGGAATGGGCATTTAATCATCCTAAATCTGACGTGGGAGGGTTAATGTCTCCCTGATTAATCTATTATATTTCAGCCTGGGTAAATTGTCCTCTTTGAAAGTCTCTGCGTTGTGGCTTACTGTAGTTAGAAAGGCTTGGTCTTGGTGGTGGGGGTTTATGGGTCTAGTTTTTCAGTTTCACCATTTTTGACATTGACTGGGAATCTGGATTTTTTTCCCAGGCTTGGTTAATTCAATTTTTCAGGGGAGGTCTAGAAAAGGTGTCCACAATCTAGCTCATTTGGTTAATTCTGAGGCCTCTTTTCTGTACTCATTTGAACAGATACGAGAGGAATGGGACATAATAAGAAACCAATTTTTTGTTTACTTGCAAGCCCAACACTAAAGCAACTATTTAAATAATATTTCCTTTATAGTATTGACTGATGATGAGAAGAGTTTCCTGGAGACACTGCCTAAGTTCTACCAAATAGCTTTCTGGTCGAGACAGCTAATCACTGGTTTATTGGCCCCTCACCTAATGTGCTTGGCAGAGCAGTGGTCTGAAGACCTAGGATATGAGATACATGTAGAGTTGATGACTCGGGCCTTTTCTAAACTGTATCAGCATTATATCTCTGCTAATACAAGAGAGATTCAATTTAGGATTCTTCACAGAACTTACATCCCTAGGGAAAGGGGAGTCAAAATGAAGTTGTGGGGTTCAGACATGTATTTGAAATGTAAGATATTGCCTGGTAGTTTTTACCACATGTTTACAGGATGCCAAAAACTGCAATCTTTTTGGCATCAAGTTATGGCTTTTCTTGATAAGAAGCTGGGTTGTGACATTTCTTGGTTTGGGCTTTCCATTTATCTGTGTTTATGGGCGGGTGGTTATGCACTACCTCAGGGTGGGAAGAGATTTCTTGTGGTAGCCATCCACCTTGCAGAGACGTCTGTCCTGCTGAGAGGTTGGAGGTGGAGCCATCTTTTGCTCAATGGAAAGCTCTGATGCAACAGAATGCACGGATGGAAATGATCCGGAAGAAGGAAGTTGAAAATAAAAAATAGTTTCTTTTTATGAAGGGCTACAATGAGCCATGGGCCAAGGTATTGCTGGCTACCTAGTTGGCGTTTATCTCCTCTCACATTCTTTGTAGTTGTAGCGTGTGAGTGAGTGCCATGGTTGATAACCTGTGTGGGTGTGTGAGTGGTTGTGACTGAGAGTGTTTTTGGGGAGGTTTGTACTCTGTGTGGATAACTGGAAAAATGGGCCATTATTGTAAAGCTGTGGTGCTAATATGGGTGACGTTGCTGCTGTTTGACATGTGTTAGTTCTTTTAATGACTCAATAAAGAAATATTTAAAAAAAAAAAGAATGTTTAGGAAGAATTATTAGGAAGGGAATGGTGAATAAAACGGAAAATGTCATAATGCCTCTGTATCGCTCCATGGTGAGACCGCATCTTGAATACCGTGTACAATTCTGGTTGCCGCATCTCAAAAAAGATATAGTTGCAATGGAGAAGGTATAGAGAAGGGTGACAAATGATAAAGGGATCGGAGCAGCTCCCCTATGAGGATAGGCTATAGATATTAGGGCTATTCAACTTAGAGAAGAGACAGCTGAGGGGGGATATACTAGAGGTCTATAAAATTGTGAGAGGACTAGACTGGGTAAATGTGAATCGGTTATTTAGTCTTCGGATAATAAAAAGACTAGGGGTACTCCGTGAAGTTAGCAAGTAGCTCATTTAAAACAAATTGGAGAAAATTATATTTCACTAACCCTACAATAAGTTCTGGAATTTGTTGCCAGGGGATGTGGTAGTGTAGCTGGGTTTAAAAAAGGTTTGGATAAGTTCCTGGAGGAGAAGTCCATTAACTGCTATTAATCAAGTTGAGTTAAGGAATAGCCTCTGCTATTACTGGCATTAGTAGGATGGGATCTACTTAATGTGTGGGTACTTGCCAGGTATTTGTAACTTGGATTGGCCACTGTTGGAAACAGGATGCTGGGCTTGATGGACCCTCTGTCTGACCCAGTGTGGCAACAACTTACGTTCTTATCTGGAGACCCCTAACTGGAGTTTCCACCCCTGGAACACAGGACATAGGCAGGTTGGAGTTCGGATGTGCCCTCTGGACATCAGGTACGGTGGGAAAGGGGACATCTGCCTGGGTTAGGATACCCCGACCACTTTGGGACAAGTACTCACTCCATCCCATGGAGGAGGCACAAGTTCCAGCACCAAGGGACACTTCCACAGAGGAAGAAACCTATTAAACCTGGACTCCCATATGGATCGAGGATCGGGATGTAACTGGACACTTTATCATTTGCTCCCATTGATTATGCTACAATCAATCACAGTGAAATTTATTTTGAATACCCATCCAGCGAGTCCCACCTGTTTTGTCAAGGTACCCTTCCCGAAGAGCTATGGTAACACACACACAGGTGGTTTCCAGTGCCTGGGACCAGAAGGTTAGCCTTTCCCCCACAGAAAAGAATCCACCCCTTGGAGACAGTTGGGGAAAAGGCAGAGAAGCTAGCCCCGATTTATAAATTATTTTATGGGCCCTCAGGATTCATGCCATCCTGAGAAAAAGGTTACACTTAGGTGCATAACAGTTTTGCTAATATTGTTTTATGCAGCCTGCTGCTGGAAGCTAATTGCATTGTGTGAGTGAAAAATTATATTTTGACTTCAGGAAGTTGTGGAAAATCCTCTAGATTTGCACCCTCTAATTAAAAGATCGTGTGGGCAGGCATCACGTAATAAGTCTCCCCACGCTTTTCTGACAACTTCCGGAAATCTAGCTTTACAATTCTTGCAGAACGAGGCCTCCCGACTTTTCTTGTAAATTGCTATAAATCCTGGTCCACAGCACCTTTTTCTATTCCAGTCCTAGACTCCTAGGCTGCCCCCTCTGAACAGATATTGCCAGTTGTATTAAATAGTGAGGTAACTGTATGTGTATGAAAATGGTCTGCAATTTAGACCAGGATCCCACCATGCCCCAGGCTGTGGAGTTTGCATAATAATTCATATTGAAACACCCCTCCCCCCTTCTTTCTCTCTGTCTCTGTGAAGATACTTGAAGTACAAGTTTCGGACCTTCCGAGACAAACCCAAGAAGAAGGACAGAGTTCACACAGAAGAGATGATTCTGGAGCGGTGCAAGGAAGAATGGCAGCGTAACTATCGCCTGGGCGAAGTAAACGTCTTCAGTCTCTTTGATGAGTTTTTGGAAATGGGTAAGTGAGATCGAAGCTGGTGCCCATACACTAGGGCCTACCCAAACCTGTCCTGGGGACCCCCACAGCCAGCTGGGTTTTCAAGATACCCATAATGAATATGCATGAGGTAAATTTGCATATGCCAGAAACCCAGTTTAGCCAATTTTACCTCATGCATATTCCTAGTGGATTGCCTGAAAACCTGACTGGCTTTGGGGTTCCCAGAATAGATGTGAGAAGCCCTGAACATAGGCAAACCCCAATACAATATGTTCTTCTCTTTTGCTCTTTTTCTTCAGTTGTTTTCTCTTTTCTTTCCCTCCACCTTTGCCCATTTTTGCTTGATCTTCTCTTGAAGGGAGCAGTTCCTGTTAGCGGAGAACGTCTTCCAGCAGTGTTCCAAAGCTGATGGCTGGGTTGGTTTTACATCATCTTCAGCTCCTTTCCTCATGAGCATTTTGCAACTATCATTTTTCAGCTGTGGATGCTGATTGAACACGATGAATTGCATGGTTTATACAAGAGATTGTGTTAGGCAGTTGTTGAGCATTGAAGGGATGGGCTGTTGGACTCATTTTATGAAAGGAGCATTCTGTGTCGAGTATAAAAATATTATTGAGACTCTGTGCATGAAATAGCTGGGCACAAAATGAAATAGCCCCGCCCAGCTATTTCATGCACAGAGTCTGTGCATGAACAGACTCTGTGTTAACATTCTGAATTTCCCGTAGTGATCCAGTATAGTTTCACCACCATCTTTGTGGCTGCCTTCCCTTTGGCCCCTCTGCTCGCCTTCATGAATAATGTCATTGAGATCCGTCTGGATGCCATCAAGATGGTGAGACTGCAGAGACGCATGGTGCCCAGGAAAGCAAATGACATTGGTAAGATGAGGCAGAGGAGAGAAGGTAATTCCTGGGGAGGGTACAAGAGGGGACACTCCGGGCATGACTCCCATTAGCCATCAATTCTAAGGACAATCGCTGATTAAAAATAGGAGTTAGAGCAAAGAGGGAAATAACAAAGGAGAAGCCGTGTTAGGTATTTGAGGCAGAATGATTGATAGAGACAAGTATAGAAACTGGGAATCAATGAAAGTGAGAGGGACTATATGGCTTAGCAGATTAGCAGAGGGCTACAAAGTCTTTCATCTGTAGTTCAGTTTAAATCAACTGAAATCACTAGTGGCCAACATTTGTTGCCATCTGAAAGCTGTTCAGTGGCCTTTGAAATAACTTGGTAGTCTTGGTCCAGTTCTCAGCTGCAAATGTCCACATCACTAAAAAAAAACAAAAAAAAACAAACCCTCATCACACTTTGCTTTAAAGAGGTAGATTCTGAAAGCGCTGCTCGCACAAAAATGGCCACATACGCGTGCGTTTTAAGAAGCCGGGAAGGACGCACGTACATAATGAGGAGGCAGAAAAGGGGTGGGGCCGGTCCAAGACTAATGCACGTAACCACGAATTTTGCAAAGTCAACACGCGAATGTTATCTGCATAACTTTGCTCCAGGTCCTCATGAGGCACAGGAGTCATGTGGGGGAGAGAGAGAGTCTCTCTGTAGGGTCAGTCTGACACTCTCTATATAGGTACCACTGTACAGGGGCACTTTCAATCGGGGTGGGTTTTCGGGAGGTGGAATTGTGTTACAGACACATTCAGAGGTATTCATTGTAAAAGTGACATCACTAAAGAATTTTAGTCCTTATAAGGACAAAACGAGCAGGGATAGCTGGCTGTATGCTGTACGCCATTCTGTGGTGAGGCAGTGTGTGTGAGGGAAGCTTGCACTGCTGCTGCTGCTGCCTGCTCTGTACCAACATAAGGGCTGCTGTCAAACTGAGGGTCCATCAAGCCCAGTAGCAAATCCAGATCACAGGTATCTGGAACGATTTCAACGTATTGTCCACAATGATGCCCAGATTCTTTTCCTGGGTGTTGACGCCTACTAAGGAGCCTAACATCGTGTAACTACAGTGTGGGTTACTTTTCCCTGTGTGTATTACTTTGCACTTGTTCACATTAAATTTCTTTCATGACAGACTTTGTTAAATACCTTCTGGAAATCCAAATACACTATTGTTACGGTCCTGTCTGCAGACATAAAATAACACAACACAGAGAACAGAGTGACACCTCCGAGGGTGAACATTTCTCAGCGGAAGATCACTCCCTTAATGCCCTCACAATCAGAGTGCTCAAAGGGAATTTCAGAACTACCTAAGAACGCAAATCATTTGAAATGAAGATAGTTAAACACTTTGAAACAAACATAAAAGGACTTTATAGACACTCAAGTCATCTCAATCACTATCAGCTATAGGCCCTTTGAACTGGAAAGTTTATTGTCAGTCACCTTTGCAAAAACCCTGCTTTCCCGTTTCCGTTTCCAGAGCTGTAAGGGTATGTGCTGACGAGCCCATGCCTAGCTGACTCTGTACTACTTAAACCCAGTGCAACTATGCTGTTTCTTCACTGGCCTGATAAAGGGAGCTCGTCACAGGCGGGTTAAGTTAGTCCAATAAAAAGGTTTCACCTACAACTTGTTATCACAGCATACTCAGTACTTTGCTCAGGATTGTCATGCAGTTATCTAACTTTCTCATTGACTTGCTGCCTGGAGAAAAATGTTCTGTGATGGGGCAGTGTGGCGTTTGTGCGAGGGGGAGCTCGCATGCTGCTATGTGCGCTGTATCCTGTTCTGTGATGGACGCTTTGCGTAGGCCATCAGGAGGCTTACTTGGAAAAAGTGAGCTTCAAATCCAAACTTCCTTTGCACTGCTTGTTGGGGCAGTGTGTGTGTGTGAGGGAAGCATGCGGTGCTGTGGTGGGACGGATTGTGTGTGTGAGAGAAGCCTGCACTTGGATGTCAACACTGGTGGTTCCTGTACTTTATACAACATGCAAATTTTAACCCTATGTGGGCCACTGAAAATAAACCCCCAAATTTACTAAACAAACAAACTTTTCAAAGAGGAAAACAATGGGGGGACTGTAACAGTGAGCCCTAGCCCTCCAAACGTTAGAGAGCTCAGGATGTCCTGGCCGTGCCCTGTTCCTGATTCCTGTTCCCTTTGCTTTCTGCCACATTGCAGGCATCTGGCTGCAGGTTCTGGAAGGTATTGGTGTTCTGGCTGTCATTGCTAATGGCCTGGTGATCGCCATCACGTCCGACTTTATCCCTCGCCTTGTCTACAAATACACGTACGGCCCGTGTGCGCAAGGCAACGACACGGACCTGGAGTAAGTCTGCTACTTGCCCGTCTGTCTTACCCCTTTTCTTTCCCCCGACTCCCTTTGCCTTAATGAGTCAATTCTTGCCCAGGGCTCAGAGGCAAAATCTTGACTTCTGTACATTGTCAACTTTCAAAGCTTTCATTCCTCTACCACTGACAAAACCAAATGAATTTTCTCCATTACTGGATGACAGTGCCAGGGCTTTAGGGGCTGAGATATAGGCGGAGTCCGGTGTCCCTTCCCTCCCCCCCCCCCGTTTCCTGTGTGATCCCCGGTCCTGGGGTTCTTCTCCGCCCGGTAGAAGCTTTGCCGTTCTTCCTGCCGGCATTTTCTCCTCTAGCGTGCAGTTCAGTCGCAGTCCTGTGAACCCCCCTGGTCTCCTGAGCCCAGCACGATATCTGTGGGGGGCCCTGAGTGGTTGAAATCGTAGCCGATGCCAGCTCTGGTGGCGCAGGCCGGTCACAGTTTGGCAGAGAGGATTTGAAGCCCAGATTGTCATCCAAGTTCATTTGGTCCTGCCAGTACCTTCCTGCTTATCTTACTGGCAAAACTTACTTTCTTTTCCTGCCGCTGAGCTTCTAAACTGGAACTTTTCTACCCCCTGCTTTTCTGTAAAGTAAACCTCTGGTTTGCCTCTCGGTGAGAAATCCCTCCTCTCCGTACCCTCTGCTTGGTAATGCTTTCTGGATCTGTGGAGTCTTTCTAGCACATGCGGTGGGAATTCACTACGATTTGAAGATAATTGAAGTACGTTATCACTGCTCAGATGCTGGCTCTAATAACTCCTCCTTGTGTGTTCGTATTCCAGCTCCCAGAGGGTGATGTGACCTGGAACCTGAACCTAGCATGTAGTCATGGTTCCAGTCACTAGGTGGGCAATTTTCAAAGGAATTTCTGTGGTTATAAAGGGTTTTGCCTGTGTAAATCAGCTGCCTGACAATTGCCCCCTCTGTATGCAGGTAAAATTACTCATGAAGTTCCACCACCTTCCTGCCTTTACTAGCTTAATAATGGAGGCATTCATGGGAGGTAATAAGGTCAGGGAGAAAAAAACTACGCGCAGAGTTTTGGGTTTTCAAAACTCTGCTGCATGAAGTTGTGGTTGGGGGGCGGAAAAGCCTGCACAGAAAAAGCAGGGGCCGACCTCTGTGAGTATTTTTCACGGTAGCAGTGTTTTAAGTGTTCCCTTTTGAAAACCGGCACAAGGCCTGTGGGTACAAGCGCTTCTGTGGAATTTGCAGCAACGCATCAGTTTTTTCCAAAAATGCTTTAGTACACCTGGTCCTGTCTGCCTCTTACCTGCAAGCTGCAGGGGGTGCCCCTCGGTTATCCGTTACTTCCCAAATCCGTGCACGCAGGTAAGCAGCTCCTGCAGACACCTGGGTTATGGCACCCACTCTGGACAGCGATACAAGAGCCCCCCGCTGAGAAGTCCCCTCAGGATTTCTTCCTTGCAGTCCAGTCCAGTCGATGCTCTGTCATGTGTAATTGGTGACTTCCTCCTTGCCCCTGCAGCTGTCTGACGGGTTACATAAACCACAGCCTTTCGGTGTTCCACATCCAGGACTTTGAGCAGCACACCCAGCCCTTCAACCCTACCCAAATTCAGGATATTGTTGACTGCAGGTATGATGACGGGGGGGGGGGGGTCACTTATCTCCTCCAGATGTTCCTTTCATTTCAGAATTATTTTCACTGAGGTCAGTAGGGAAAGAAACAAGGATTTGAATTTGGACAAAAGTTTGCCATGATTTTCTCGGGTGCATTGAAGGTGAAAATGAGAAGTATTTGATTAACCTTTGAGTTGCCCTTTTAGGGTGTGATATTACCTCCTATATGTCTTTTCAGAAGTACAAAACTTTTATTTTTGAGGGGAGAGGTGCACCAGATGTGGATATCCCAGGAGATGCAGAACCCTTGCCACCCTTGAGGGTTGACTGGAAATCTCCTTCATGACTAATTCTCAGGGCTGCTATTTGGCCAGCCTGGCTTGCTACAGTAGAGTTTGGGCATCTTACCTCCATGGCTTATGGGACATCTGAGACTTTCCTGCTCTGCAGGGGTCAGCAGTGCAGTCTGAGCCACAGGCCTGGAACCCAGATGTTTTTTATGCTTTGTCTGACATAATAAATGGACAGGAACAGCCAGCCTCAAGTAATTGGGATCTTCTGTTAGCTTGGCTGTGGAAGCTGCATCATTAGCTTAGGAGTAGAGTCCTTACTTGGGCATCAGAAGATTGCAAATTCATATTCTGAGCTTCCCATAACGATTGCCAAATTGAAACTCACATTTAGGGATAGCTGTCATTATCTCACAGGCAGGGCAGCAAGGCCTTTCGTCATAAACAGGCCCCCTCTTTGTACTTGGGTAGCATGGATGAATGTGTATCAGGAATGGCCTTTGAACCATCGCTCAGGCCTGGGCCTAGTTATGCTGACAGGCCTTGCCATCCCACTTTGTGTGTTATTTGCAATAGTACGGGATAGTTCAGCAAAGAAGGCCTAAGTTTCATTGCAGGTCTTCCATTCTCCAAGTCAGCTAGGGCTGGGAACACTGCAGGAGCGAGCCCCAGTCATCGCATAATAGAGGCTGATCTTGGCTGGATGAAGGGCTCATAAGTGCAGGATTCTGGGAGGAACCCTGGTGCTTGGCCCTGGCCAAGGACTGATGACCTGAGGACTGGGCTAGAAGGGGATATAAAATGGGAAAGAATACCCAAGAAGTTGCAAATGAAGGCAGGTGACACCAGATCCCAGCCCTGGTTACGACTGAGCTGGAAGCTCACAGGGACAGGGGGAAACTGCCAAGTAACAAAGAAAATATGAACACACACACACACCAGTCATTGTTTCCCTGTATTAGAGAGTGCAGCCTAAATTTCTAGATTCTCACTGTGGTCGTTATCCAGAATGAAGAACAAGTGATACACATCTTATCCTGAAAGGAAAAGAAAAACATATCCAGGAATTGAATAAATGCTGGGAGACAAGCGGTGTTTACGCTGGCCGCTTCCACCGGTTGGTTTTACAGGCATGTCCTGTTCATGTGATGAAATCATGACATGCACATAGCATGGCCTGGAGTTAGTTTTTTTATAAAGCTTTAAAACAGCAGTGTCCCCTGTGGACTGAGGGTTAACAGGCTCTGGATGCAGTTTGCAAAGCAGTGCGTGGTGCGTAAAGCGCTGCTTTGTTTTCTGGTGTTGACTTGCTCTTGTTTCCCACCCGGCAGGTACCGAGATTACCGGAAGCCCGATGACTACAGCTTCTCCGTGCAGTTCTGGCACATCTTTGCAGCCCGCCTGGCTTTTGTGATTTTATTTGAGGTAGGTGCTTTGCATTCCCCCACGAGCCTGCATGGTACCCAGGGGGCCTGCCTATGACTGAGCAAATACGTTAAGCCCAGCAGTGCTCGGAGAAGGAGCTACTGTCCTGAGTCGTGGGCAGGGGCACCAGAGTCTGTTCACGGCAGCTGGGGTATTTTTTGGAGTGGGTTCAGACCAATACCGTAAGGGATTTAATCTGCAGTTCCCTGCCCTGAGAAAGTTGCTTTTGGGGGAGGGGGGAGTAAGGAGGAGAAAATTGTACACTGGTGGTGAGGATAGGGCACGCAGAGCCCCGCGCCCTGGTGCGATCTGCACCATACAAGAGAGGGTACACACTTCCATAGTGGAGGAACTGCTGGGAGGTCCTCCCTCTGCTCCTGGGATTACAGTACATTTCTGATCGGTGACGCATGAGCTTTGCAATTTGTATTGGGTTCTCTTTTTGCATTCATTTTTCCCCAGCATGTCGCTGTTTGTATCAAGTTCATTGCTGCCTGGTTTGTGCCAGACATCCCTCAGTCTGTTAAAAATAAAGATCTGTTAAAGAAACAAGCAGAACTACTAGATCATCTTAGGTAAGTACGACAACAAAAATCTTCTGTAACTTGGAAAGTGCCTACAAAATGTTTTGCTACCATAGGGTCAGATGTACTAAGCATTTCTTCCATAGATTTAAAGGAGGTCATTTGCCACAGGATCTGTTCTCACAAACCCTGCTTTTATGCATGTAAATGGCCTTTAAAAATTACCCAGGGACAGGGGTGCTCTGCATATAAACGTACGTGGAGAAGCGACCTCATGCTTACTTTTTATGCACAGTACAAAGCAGCATTTCAGGGCGCGGTGTTGAGAGGGGGCCATGATTCACTGTCATGCTTTTGATTTTCAAAAGCGTGCAGAAGAGTAAAATCTATTCATGAATCCCTTTAAAATTCAAATATGCGGGTATATCACTTGCGCACACTTATCTGACTAAATTACAAATTATTTGGCTAAGTAGCATCTTTGCCACTATTTAGATGGGCAAATTTGAACTTATCCAGATAAGTAGTGGCACTTATCTGGCTATATTCCGATGTATCTGGCTATGTAGCAGCAGGCCTGCTTAGCCAAATAAGTCTGAAAAGTGCCACTTCTAAGTAGTGCTTTTCAGACTTCTCCGGCTATGTGCCACTACCTAGCTGGATAAATCGGTATTTACTGCATAAGTCCAAACTCGTGTGGCTCATGGTTTTTACATACATGAGCTTTTGTGTACGCGCATATATACACGTATATAGGTGCACGTGAGCAGTAGTGAATGTTACCCTCCTAGAGTGCGGGACCAGATAGAGGCCCTACTTAATTATAAGTTTGTTTGCCAGTAAAAACATTCAGGACAGAATAATGGCAGGATGGACTATTGTGAAAGAAAGCCTCGACTCCTGCTGCATTTATTCTGAGTGGAGGACTTCTGTTGTAAGTCTGGTGCATTTCAGCAGCATTAACGGCCAATTTTCAAAGTACTTAGCCGGCTAAATCAAAGGCCTTAAAAGTTGGTCAGGGCTGAGTTGCTAAATTCTGCTGCTGAAATTCTGGGTCAGGATGGGGGAAGAAGGTTAGGCAGTTGGCTCTTATTTTCAGCTCTAGCCTCCAGCAGCTCCCTGGATCATAAAACAGGAATTTGGAGGGTGAGAGAGAATCGCCATCCACCGTGCTGGTCCATCCAACTCATTCATGGTTTATTTTCCAGCGTGATCGATCATTCGATAGAAGTATGATGTACAGCGGAAGAGGAGGAGGAGGAGGAGGCCGAAGCGGAGCTCAGTCTAGAAACACCAGCTGGACTGTGCTTCGGGTCGCCGGCAGGCCCGTCTTTCTCAGAACCGGCAGCAGCAAATCTCACCCTCTCTCACTCCGTTCCATTTCACGTGGCTTAATTCGCTAAGCGAGGCCTCTCTGGTGGGCCCTGACAAGGCTGGGAGCTGTACCAAAATACCCGCAGAGAGAGAGAGAGAGAACCAGGACATGGTGAAGGGGGCAGAGGCAGACAATGCACTTGCCTAAGAGCAGAGCTCAGCACTTTCAAGCACTTTTACCATTTTCAGCTGACAAGGAACTGAACGAAAAGGTGAATTTCTGTTGTCAAGGAAACCATATTCTGATAGTGGGAATCTAGTCCCCCTCATAGAAGGGGGGCGAGTTTCTTGACACGATGTCATGACAGGGTGAACCTCATGGCATTAGCATGTGATCGTCTGGTGTTTAAAGATGAATTCCTCGGCACCTGCCAACCCATCCATCCATTCTCTCCTTCACTGACCGTATCCCTGGATACTTTGCTGTTATCTCTCACTTGGAATGCCTCTTTTTTTTTTCTTTACTCTTGAAAGGACAGTTGAACTTTGGCTGCCATTGAAAAGGATCCAGAATTCTGTGATATAACCAATTATTGCTATATCAGCAGTTTTTGACTGAGGTTCCTTCCCTGCTCAACCTCTGTCACCCACCATTAAATCTGTAATGAAGCAGAGTCAATGAAAAAAAAAAAAGTATCGTGCACATTTTGGGGAAATAACCAAAACTGGGTGTGTTGGTGCAATCTCCGGGGATATGTTTTGCACGAACAATCAAACCGATAAAGCTACATTGGAAGTTTTGCTTTGATTATTGCCTAAAGAAAAATCATGCGTAGAAATGGCTGCCCTATTTCCTCTGCACGTGATTTTTCAGCACAAAATGCACGTAGTTTTGAATAATCATCAAAGCAACACCTTTTTGTTCAAACCCATACCCCAGCACCACTTCTGCAGTCTGAGGGTGAACGCCTGGGCACTGACCTCAACCGTTGCACGTTTGTACGCGCAAACGGGTTGGGCAACTTTGAAAGCTCTGATTTTCCAGGGGTAAAATGAGTCTTTATGCACGGAAAGTGCTTTGAACGTTGCTTTCCTTAAGTGCTTTCTCTTCATGTGGGTGCGGAACGACTCTTCTACAGTTAAAGAGCTGCTGCAGTCTTGACCTGCTTGCTGGTGGGGCAGTGGAGAGAAGTAAAGTAGCTGAGAGAGCCATGAAAGATTTTCTTCTACGTAAAGTTAAAAAAAAAAATCATCTTTCACTTAAAAAAGTATTCCCGATATTTTGTGGATGTGAAACCAGCATTCTGACCTGGCTGCTTGAGGCGTGCAGTTTGGTTTGAGGCATCTGCTCTGTGACACAGAAATACATTTTTAATCATGAAATTATGTTTTCTGGAATTTAGGATTTCGTGCATGCCTGGAACTGTTTGTGTCTTTCGTAGTGTTACTTCAGCTCCCACTGTATTTTACATGAATGTTTGATGTGAAGCTGCTTAAAATATAGGGTAAAAATGGCATACAAATTCATAAATACATAGGACCACATAGGAGAGCCCCATTGCTTCTCAGTAAATCCCAGCAAGGACTTAAAAGAAGGTGAAAGTCAAAAGGACCCAGGATTAGCTCCATCCCCAACCACAGTCGCTTCAAATAATTATGAAAGGGAATATCCCAAAGACACTTAATTTGGTACCTAAACATCACACCCCCTGGTTTTGTCATTGTTTGAAGATGCTGGAGTGTCATGAACCGAGTTAGAGCATCAACAGACCAATGTTCAAATGTCTTCTCCAGAAATAGAAAACTAAGGTCAAGCTACAGTGAAATTGTGGCACTGCAACTCAAGCCTTGGGCCTATATGGTGAACCAGTGAAGCACTGTAATCTGTACTTCAATGAAGGAATGATAAACGACACCAGCCTGGAGCCTGAAGCCCTGTCAGGCTGGAAAACTATCCTCTTGATAGTTAGCTCCTAAAAATATAGCCATACACAAGAAAGAAAGATAACTCCCCCAAAGGATGTGCAGCGCTATATTTTAGTGCCATATACTCACTGTGCCTCTATAGCAGGAGTGGCCAACTCCAGTCCTTCAGAGCCACAAACAGGTCTGATTTTTAGGATATCCACAATGCGTTTGCATGCACTGCCTCCACTGTATGCAAATTTATCTCATGCATATTTGTTGTGGATATTCTGAGAACCAGGCCTGTTTTGTGGCTCCTGAGGATCGGAGTTGGCCACCCCTGGTTTATAGGATAATTTTCACCTACCCAGACCTTGGTTGGTCAAGTTTCAAGTTCTGCTTATAGATCCCCTTACCGAAGCACTGTAGCATTGCCATCTGGCTCCATGTCATAAGGAATAGGTTAATCCAGGCCTGGATTTGTAATTTTCTCTTGCCCCATTGATTTTCCTAAGGAAATCAGAACTACAGATCCCTGCATGCAATGCGGCACCGCCAGGACTTGCTGAGCCCGTTTCTTATGAGCTGGAGCCCAGGTAGCAGCCCTAACTGTAGGTTTCTGTAACCTGGGATTTAAATCCCCTTCTGAAATGAGCAGATTTTCCTCTGGCTCCTCTGCCGCGAATTGCTCCTTGAGCTATTTCCCTGCTTCTCCCCCTTATTCTAACATTCCCTCTGTGATCTGACCCTGATCCCACTGATCTTAATGAGCAAAGGGAGGAGAGGGAACAGCGCCTTCTTTTATGGGATTGCTTTTATGAGTCCTTATATTTTCACTTTGTAAAGAACGATGATAAAATATGTTCACGTGTCCGCCTTCGAGCGCGAAAACTCATCCAGGACAATCAGTGATCCTGCAAAGAGGAGGCGAGCCCTTGCTGGTTAGAGCAAGGGAACGGGACGCGCTAGTCCTGCTGCTTCCGTCGCCATTCACGATGTCCTTGGGCAAGTGGCTTTATCTCTGGTACCTGCTTAGACCGCGAGCTCCTTGGGGGTACTGATTTGGCACGAGGGCTATTGTCCTCGGTGGGACTAAAGAACCGTGCTTACGTTTTACTTGCGAGCTGTGCCAATTCTCCAAAGCAAAAGTGCGCACGTTCCTTTCGCTTTGGAGCTTGCCGCCGGCGAGAAGTGCGCGCGGCCACGTCATACGCTTTCGCTGCAGGTGGAATCTTATCGGGAAGGTCCGTGCGAAGATGGGGAGATGCCGTCTAGCGCTCGGTTTTCCTCACTCCCTCCCCCTCCCCCAACCTAAGCAATCCTCCAGGCAAAAGGAACGCAGGCTGGGGGGAAACTTTTTTTGCTGCGATGAGGGAGCGCAATTTTCAGACGGCCGATCCGTGCCAGTAAAACACCTGGAAAACTGACCCATGTATGTGCATGGAATTGATTCTGTGCTCTGCTGTAAATACTACAATGCATCTTTTTAAAAAATATAAATCTTTATATAAAAAGAGTCTGGATCCGAGGTGCTTTTACGACTTAGCTCAGAGTGCACTTAGGTTCACCATGAAAAGCAGGGCTAGAAATACCCAGAATACAATACTAGGAGTAGAGTAGAGAGTGGATCATACAGCCGAACCACACCTGCAGTGCACTTTGGGTCACCACCAGGTCTCTGGATACAGATGTGATTATCACCTGTCCCAGGTGAACCTGAACAGGCCAATTCCCTACTGCGTGCATGGTGATGTTAGTCCTCCTGTTCTTGGAACAAGGAAATAGAGAACGGTTATTTGCCCTTTCAAATAGTCCTAGGGGAAACTCCATGAATCAAACTGGTAGTATGCTTTCTTATTGTTACTAACTGCAACACATTTTTAAACAAGATACTGTAACAAAATCATATCCACGAAAAAGCAATGAAAAAGAGCTATGGTTAACATAATGTTTCCACTCAGTTTGTGGTGAAGGCAAATTTTAAGAAAAGCCACCTCACTGACAGTTTTATGTCCTGAAGCCTGTTTGAACAACAACAAGTGTAAAACAAAATAATATGCATGTTTCTCTCAAAAAGATGAGCAAAATCAGATTTCATGTTTCTCATTTATTACAAACTATGTAAGAACCAAAAAGAAAACTATTCCAAGGTATCGGAAAATGTAACCATAGATTCAGAAATATCAAAGCCCATATTCAGACATGGCCAAGATAGCAAAGTTAGCTGGATAAACTTATCGGCACTATCGAATATAACCAGCTGTCTTAAAATTAGCCGGTTAATTGTTATCCGACTAATTTTAGGACAGATCTTTGGCTCGAAATCTGTGTTAACGGGCTAACTCTGGACAGTGCAATTAGCCGGTTAACATAGCCGTCTAACTCACTTCCTCCCAGTTACGCCCCTAACTCAACCAGCTAAATTTTAGCCAACTATCTTATTAGCTGGTCAAATGCTTTTAAATATGGACCCCTCTTCCTCATCAGTTTTCATAGTCATTTTTCCTTATGTGTGAGGACGTGCAAGGTCAACACAAAATTAAACTGGAGAGAACTGCCACATTAAAACATCGGAAATCCTCACATAACAAAGCAAGTTTCCTCCTTTGCTGAAAAACTTTTGTTATTGCATGAAAAAAAAGATAGACAGTTTTTGACAATATCCAAAAGGAATTCTTTATCTGATTCTCCATATTAAAAAAAAAATAGTTGGAGAATTTCACCAGATTACACAACCTGACAAACTGAAGGCGCAGACTACCTCCATGGAAGGTGTAGATATAGATTTTGAAAGCTTTTTCCTCTTATCTAAAGTCTTTATAATTTTATCCACTCGGAGTAGGAATGGAAAGTCCAAATCTAACATTTTAGAAAATAAAGCTCTGATTGAGCTCCTCCAAGGACACAAGCAGGAGTTTTTTTGCTCATAATTTATTCATCCTAGCCTTCTCCTTACGCACCACGTTAATGCAGCAATGACAGTTTTAGAGACATCAGTTCCTTGTAGAGTCTGAAGGAAATCACAATGAATTTCTACAACTTCTGCCTTTAATCTAAAAAAAAAAAAAACAACCTGGCAGTAGATTTAAAACAAACTAAAGAAAGCATTTGCTGGAATTTGCTGGAGGTCGGGATGTGGCTGTCACTGGGTTTAAGAAAACAAGGTTTGGAGAGGTCCATTATTATCAAGGTAGACTTGGGGATCGGTACCTCTTACTTTTGGAAATGAGGGATGAGATTTTTCCATTGGGGGGGGGGGGGAGCCACATTAGTCACTGTCAGAGACAGGATATTGGACTTGATCAGCCATTGGTCTGACCCGGCAGGGCATTTTTGATGTTCTTAGGTAAATCAGAAATTCAACTCCATGCATACAGTGGTAGAAAACCAGGACGATCAGCCGGTTTTGATTGACTTGGGTCAGGTGGCAGCACTATGAGCAGACCAGTACTTGTAATCCTGGAATGGAAATCATCTCCAGCTGTAGAGAAAGTGTGGTTAAATTGTTCCATTTATTCACAGGTTGCCCACAGATATTCAACTGCAGACTTGACATACTTTGCACAATTCATATTTAAATCGTTAAATACCCTATTTGTAAATATGTATTTTTTTTCTTTTAAGTGCATAATCAAAGCAATTGATGCAAAATACTGTTGCAATAATATTGTTGGGGAGATTTTCTTTTGTTATAATTGTTTTGTATAATAAATGATTTTTAAAAATTAGTCTTCATTTTATTTTTTAATTTCCTAAAGAGGGTGAGCGTGAACCCTTAAGTAGATTGGGACCATTTGAATATTTTGATCTTGGCATACTGACTGTTAGATGTCACTGGGAGGATTTAGTGTTGCACAGAAAACATTTGCCACAGTCCTCTACAACCTGAATGGTTTTGTGGGTCAACCAAACCAAAAGCAGAAACATGCATCAGCCTGTCTCTAGTACTCCAGACCTAGGCAAACACTTTAAATATCTTTTATTTTAGACTAGAATGGTGTTCTTAGTGTGCTCTCATGGAATGCCCCCTAGTCCTTCTAGTCTTCTGCTTCTTACGGTAAAAGAAAGACACTGCACACGTCAGCTGCTCAAAAATAAATCTTTTTACAGAATACTTGATTGCAAATGAAAAATCACAAATGGTATACTGATAAGCCTGCACTCCCTGGCAGCAGATGCTTTTCAGAAGGGACCCTTCCTAGCCATGTCCCCAGTGGTACCTGCAAACTAGATGCAGACTCCTTCCCAGTAGGAATTTGGAGGCGACTCCTGAATTGATTCATAATCTCTATGCTGATTCTTTCCTTTGACAGTATGTATTTTGAACTGGGGAAACCTCATAAAGTGCCAATAATGGGCTATATGAAGATGCCTCTTATGGCTACTTAATCCAACTCCAATATAGAGGTTGTTGGAGAAAGGTTATAATCATTGGAAAACCCCAGCAGTCCAGTGTAACTTGGGTGGTATACAACAAAATGATGTTATACCACTTCACAACTCACAGTTCTGTTGCAAAAATGCTGTATTGAAAGCTTCATGCAATAAGTCTTTTAATCCCAGGGAATGACTTTTAAGCAAGGAAGGTATCCATGTGTCTAGGCTGTGAGAATTCACCAATAGAATGTTGTGCTGAAATTGTGGCAATGCTATTTTTCTGGGTCAAAGTGCTTCTTCCTCACTCGGAATGCGCGATGTGTGAAATGTTCTTATCGCTGCTATGGCACTGACTAAATTCACTACCACACTCCTACTTCCTATGACCTCATCTACCAGTGTCCATAAAAACACTGAACTCAGTAATAAGGGACACTGGTGACCTCCTTATATGCAGATACAAACTAAACAATAAACCTCAAAGAGACTGCATGTAATGCAACACTAGAGAAATAGAAACAGTAATATATTTCCTTTTATAATGAGCAAAATACAAAGCCATCAGAGATACATATTTCCAAAGCTGTGACATATTCCAATCATTAAACTGAAAATAAAAAGCTCTTGTCTACTTTCGTTGCTGGGCATTTTATTTTTCTAATCATGTTGATCCCGGTCTCTTTTTCACGTTCCACTTTCCATTGTTATAACTACTTTTCCAGGGTCTCCTTTCCATTTGCCATTTCTTCTTTTTCTTCCTGTTTTCTTCACTTCCATCTGAAATTGATCTTTCAACTTTTTTCTCCATTTCTCTTTTTTGCCTATGTCCACTCAGATTTCACCCCGTCTCTCATCCTCCAATCTTCAATTACTCTCTTTTCATCATTTGCCTATTTACCAGCTTTTTCCTCCTCTCATCCTTTTCCAGCCCACTTATTCATTCTTACACCCTCCCTAAACCTCTCATTTCCTCCTCTTAACTCATTCCCAGTCTTTTATTCTCCCCTCTCTTTCACCCACTCCCTAGTAACCATATTAATCCTCTAGACTACTTTCCTCTGCTTCTTATCCTTTCATCAGTCTTAGCTCTGCTGTTATTCATTTTCTCCCTGCCTCCATGCCATTTCTTCTGTCTCCTACCCCTTCCCCAACCTTTCATTACCCCCTTTCACCACTGCCCCAGTTCCATTTTTACCCTCTTACACTTTTCAGAGACCCATCCCCTTTTCATTGCTTCGCATATGCCCTCCAGCCTCCCCCTTCCCTTTCCATTGCCTCTTAATCCCCTTCACCTCTCTAGGTCCTTTGCATAACCTCTTGACACTTCCCTATTTAATCCCCTGTATCTTACACCTAAATCACATCCATAGAACCTTCTCAACCCCCCCCCCCAGCTCAAGTAACACTAACCAAACTGATATCTCTTAATCGCTGAGTCCCTGCTCTCCCTCAGTTTCTAAGTACCCACTCTTCCTTCTCACTTTCTTCCACCCAATCCTCATTTCCATTCTCTTTACACTCTCTCACCTAATCCTGAGACCTCCCTCCAATCTCCAGTCATCATTCCTACTCCCCACCCAATTCTAGTGAGTCTGCATTCTCCCCCTTTCCAACTTCAGCTTTCTCTTTCCTTTAGCTCCCCTCTCCATGACATAGTGCTGGTGGTACTGGTCCATGCTGCTAATTCAGACTCCGGCACCTCCACCACTCATCAGTTCAATGATCAGCTGTTTGAACCATGCAACATTCTATGCTGAGCAAAATGCGGTTCAAACAATTGATCACTGAATTACACATTGAAAGAATGAACGTTACTCTCTTCTCCCAAACAGCCCTGAGTCTCCCCCAGTTCATAATCCCCACTATCCCATCCCCATTCACCCACCTAATTCCCAAGCCTCCACTCTCACCCAATCTTGAGTACCTGCTCTCCCCTAATCTCAGAGCCCCAACTCTGTTTCCAAATTCCTTACTCCCCACCCAATTCTGGTGAGTCTGCATTTTCCCCCTTTCCAACTTCAGCTTTCTCTTTCCTTTAGCTCCCCTCTCCATGATGTAGTGCTGGTGGTACCGGTCCATGCTGCTAACTCAGCCTCTGGCACGTCCACTACTCATCAGTTCAATGATCATCTGTTTGAAACATGCAACATTCCATGCTGAGCAAAATGAGGTTTAAACAATTGATCATTGAATTACACAGGCAAAATACGAGAGGTGAAGGTGGCTGGTTTAGCAGCATGGACTGACACTGACAGCACTGGGGCATTGAGGGGGAAAGCAGAGGCAGTTTGCTGCAGAAGAAGTGGGGACTGGTACAGGTCCCTTGTGCCTGAACCTAGTGATGCCCCAACCCATTCACTTTCATTCCTTAAATGCTGATTCCTCCATTTGGGCAGTTGGGGGTCGGTACCACAGTGTCCTTTGGGTAGTAGCATCTATAGCCAAGGCTATATTGGCCATAGAATCCTTATGGCTCTGACCAGCAAGGTGCCACAAGGACCAGTGCTAGGCTCAGTCTTTGTAGTGTCTTTATAACTGATATTAGGGAAGGGTTAGAAGGGAAAGTGTGCTTATTTGCAGATGAGATGAAAATTTGCAACAGAATAGACATGCCAGAAGGAATAAAGATAACTAAAATAAAAAAAAACTGTAAAATGGCAACTATGTGAAAAAAGATTTAAGTTTTGGGGTTTACCACTAGCAGAATTAAAAGTTTTTACCAGGGGATCCTGCTTGGATGTAAACCCTTTATCCTATCTCCTTTTTCTACCCTTCTTGCCTTATAGACAAAAAGTTTATTATTTGATTTCAGAGATGTGTTTTCTTTTACTCCAGAACTTCATTAACCAATAATTAATGCAGCACAGCATGCACTAGAATAAAACCAGACAATATGTAGTAAAAATATTTTCTTTATTTCAGATAAAGAAAAATATCAATCTTAAAATCTCTAAATTATTATAAGAAACATTTCTATGGTCAAACCTTTTTTTCATCAAACTATACACTACAATCAGTGTGAAAACCATTATTATGGTGACAGTTAATATTAAGATTAAATATATATCAACTAATGACATTTTTCTTTTTATTTAACTAATGCATTTCTAATATATATGCCAATTTAGAAATAATAGCAATTAGTTAAATACAGGTTCTCATATGCTAAAAATAATATCTACCAGATATCTGAAGTGGTCCTGCTCTTTGTCTCTCTCAGCTTTTCACATGTCAGGAAAAAGCCAAAGTCACAGTTGTCCCTTCCTTTGTCTACTTCCCATTTTATAATCCCAAAATCCTTTAATCTGTGGCAACTGTATTATTTCTGTTAGTACTTCAATATTTAGCCTTTGAAGAAAATGGTTTGAAACCTTGAAAAGGTTCAAACAATTTAATTAATATCAGGATATGAAAAATAAAATATAGGAGTCTTCCTGCCCGATTAAAGTGTTGCCTTTTTCCTTTCATTCATGCAATGCCAAGCAGTGCCAGGCAAAAACACTCTTACTGTTTTTTTCTTTCTTCTAACAGTTCAGAGATAAGAGATTACGTATTCCTTCCTATCCTAGGAAACTCCATGTGCATTTTAATTAAAGGAATTGGACTTTTACATGCCTGAGCGACCAAATGGTTGAGGCTACACAAGGCCATAAAATTCAAACCTTGAACATTCATTTTCCACTATAGATAAGGAATTAGCTTCAAAGCAGCTCTTTTCAAGGTCTTGGGGGGGGGGGGGGGGCTGGAATATATCCAGCAGAGGCTTTTGTGAGCAATGCTGAGTTTTTAAAGGAGAAAAGGCATATGGGTATTAATGCTTACGTTTCTCTTATGGCCTATTGATTACTGACTACACTGAATATAGGTAATTATCAATAAACACAAAATAATAAAATATTTTCTGACAACTATAGTTTAATTTAAATACTACAAAATCATGCATTTAGGATGAAAAAATCCAAGGGCCAAATACTTTTTTCTAGGTGAAGAACTAGCATTCATTAGACAATAAAAAGATCTGTGGTCTCCATCTCTGATGGCCTCCAGGTAGCCACTCAATGTGACAAAGCAATTGGGAAAACTAATAGTATATTTGGACGCATAAAGAGAGGTATCGCCAGTAGAAAAAGGGAAGCGGGTAACATCTCTGTACAAGTCTCTGGTTTGACAGTGCTTCTAGAGACCACATCCACAAAAGGTCATTGAGCAGGAGCAAGAAATTCAAAGGAGGACCACCAAAACACAGAGAAAGTGAAGGCACTCAGGTTGTACGCTATAGAAGAAGCTGTAACCCGGGCACCTTTACGGATTACCATTAATCCCTGGTAATAGACTTGCAGTGCAGTTAGAGAATGGAATTAGGGGGAAGATCCATTCTGTGACAGCTCTCCCAGGAGCTGAAATGGATATCCCCTGCAGGAGGCTTTTTAGCCGAGCTCCGCAAAGGGCTCTGAGGGCAGTCTAAGTTGGAAGTTAGAGAGAGAGGTTGGAGTTTTTTCCTAAGTTGCGTTTTGACCTACCTGAAACCGTGGAAACCCTCGAAGACCCTTCAGGGTGGGTTTGGACTACACTGCTATATTCTCCAACTGAGGTACAGAGTGATTTTGTCCAGGGACTGAGTTGGATTTTGGACTTTTGAGTAAAGGAGCCCTGCTTGAGGGCCCAGGCCTTTCCAAGACTCAGGGATTGGGGAACCCTGAGCCAAAGACGCCCAGATTTAGATCATAGATTTAGAACATAGATTTAGAACATAGATTTAGATCATAGATTAGAGAAGACCTGTCCCTGAAGTGGTAGTGACCTGTTGCAGAGGACCTCCAAAGTTACCTATTTTGGGCAACAAAGAAGTGATTGTTTTCAAGACGTGATTTTTCTTCCCTTCTTCCTAACCATCGGTGGACCTGAAGTTCCATCTATGATCCTTTCCATACAGGATCCTCGTCAAAAAAAAGGACAACTAACTGTGAGTAATAAGATCATCTGCAATAGGGGAAGACACCCACATGCATCTTCAGTCAACCCTGGGGAAAACTAGAAACTTGAACCCTCGGTGCCAAGATTAGATTTTTGCTATCTGGGAGGGGTTTCCCACTCACCTAAGGGGCCCTTCTTCTATATCTAACCCAGGTCAACAGCAGAATTCCTGGCCCTAATGATAGACTCTTGCACAGATAAGAACATAAGAAGTTGCCAGTCCAGGTTACAAGACCCGACAAGTACCCAAATATTAAGTAGATCCCATGCTACTAATGCCAGTAATAGTAGTTGCTATTACCTAAGTCAGCTTGATTAATAGCAGTTAATGGACTTCTCTAAACCTTTTTTAAACCCAGTTATACTAACTTCCCTAACCACATCCTCTGGCAACAAGTTCCAGAGCTTAATTGTGCGTTGAGTGAAAAAGAAATTTCTCTGATTAGTTTTAAATGTGCTACTTGGTAACTTCATGGAGTGCCCCCTTCTCCTCCTATTATCTGAAAGAGTAAATAATCAATTTATATTTTACCCATTCTAGTCCTCTCATTTTATTTTATTTATTTTAATTTTTTCTATACCGGCATTCGTGATAATATCACATCAAGCCGGTTTACAATAAACAATGGGTGATAACCGGAACAGAGAACGAAATAATATGAACTATAAATAATATAGATGCAGTTACAATAAACAAGGAGACGTACAACTAGGAGCAAGAAGAAGACAAGATAGAAACTTTAACAAAGTGTATAAACCTGTAGAATGGAGGAATTTCCAAAAATGGATGTTTGAGATTTACAATGAATTGTTCAGTACAAGTATGTAGTTTAACAATAAAGGCGAAATCATAAGTAATGAAGATTCTGGATGATAATAATGCTTAGGGGTAGGATACCAGGATGGTTATAATAATAAAAGATGTTGATTGGAGGTTGAATATCGGATAGAATAGTTTTTAATCTGCGTCTGGGAAGGCTTGTTTGAAAAGCCATGTTTTAAGTCTTTTTCTGAAAGTCAGTAAGCAGGGTTCCTGTCTAAGTTCCGTTGGTATGGAGTTCCAGAGCGTGGGTCCTGCTGTGGAGAAAGCCCTATCTCTGTAAGTTATGTGGAGGGAAGTTTTGGAAGGCGGTACTTGCAGAGACTCTTTGTAGTACTCTCTTATGGGTCTGGAGGAAGTATGTTTTATGAAAGGGATTTGTAGGTTGAGAGGAGCGATTTGTTGGATGGATTTGTAGACTATGGTGATTGACTTATAAAGAATTCTGAAATGAATTGGTAGCCAGTGTAATTCTTTAAGGATTGGGGAAATGTGCTCTCTTCTCTCATGATTTCATAGACAAAGAGCACGAGAACTGTATAGCAAGAGAAAAGAAAGAACTGGGGAGCTGGAAATCTATTTATTTGTGCAATTCAACCACACTGCTTGCAGTAGAGTATTACTTTTGGACAGTCAGTGGTCCCTGTGTATTCTTTGGCACTTAGCACATAGCACCCAGCACCGATTCATATAACCCAGGGAATTCAGCGCATGAAACTAACCACCCTGCACTGGGACCTGAGAGGACTCTTTTCTACCCCTAGTCAAAGGGACCTGCACCTTGGAAAGGGAAGAGTCTGAGAAGCTAGCCAGGGTCCCTTCCCCGTAGAGCAGACAAATAGCTTTACCCACCCGTACTGGACTTGCACACTGGGGTGGGGTTAAAAAGAGAAAAGGGAAGTATGAGACAAACATTCAAATATCTAATGGGCTTCAAAAACGGAGGTAGCATTTTCCATGGACTGAGAAGCCAAAAGGAGAGAGGAATGTGAGGGAACACTTTCTTATTGAGAGGGTGGTGGATGCTTAACAAACTTCCAGTGGAGGTTATAGGAGCAAAAGGCAGAATTCAAGCATGCATGGGACAGACTTTAATGGCAGGAGGAGCTCTGGCAGCACAAATGGGCACTCTGGAGGACTAAGTGGTCCTTTTCTGCCAACATTTTTCTGTTTCTCTCTTGGCAAAAGGTTCTCCATCCTTGTTACAGTCCCAGCATCTGCTGATTCCCATAAAATATCCATATTGAAGGCAGTGAGACCGAAACCGAGATTGGGCATTTATAGGGCAATGCCATATGACAATTAATTCCTTTATGTCCCCTCTTATTACTGTGACTGCTGCTATTGTTAGCTCCCTGATTAACATTGCCACTTAACCCCGGGAAAAGCTCACAGGATGAGCCACTTCTGATTTTGCTTCATTGCATCTACAAATTTATGGTCTTACAGAAACTGGAACTATAAGACCCTAGATGCAAATGGGACAAAATCAGGAATAGATTAACCTCTCAAGACTGAACTGGATCATTAACTGAGAGACCTGTTGCTTAGTTCAGGGGACCCCAAAGCCAGTAGGATTTTCAGGATATCTACAATGAATGTGCATGGGGTAAATTTGCATATGGAAATGTAGCTCATGCATATTCATTGCAGATATCCTGAAAACCCAACTGGCTGTAATGTCACCAGCAGAGGTTTGGGAAGCACCTGACTTAGAGAACTAAACCAGCTGCACCTGCTTTGTGCCTCAGATATAAGGATTTGTAATTCTTTCTTCCGAGCTCCACCTTACTTTGAGAATTGGCATTTTTCAGCAGGCCGAGCCACACCTTCCAGAATGCCCTCTTCTGAATCAGTCATTCAACATCTGAACACACATTGCATTCAGCGGTGCACGGGCCAGGCTTCCTTGGTAACCAGGTACCTACAGAAACACCTGAACAAAAGGATCAGCAGAGCTAAAAATACAAAACCCTTTCACAAAATGAATGAGATAATGCAGGTTTCAAATTGCATAGCATTTCCTTTCTCTTCTCAAAGGTGAGCCGAACAAGCAGGAAAATAATTTGACCAAGGGGATAAATTTTACAGCAGTTAACTGGTTTGCAGACAGCATGTGTATCTAATCAAAATTAAATTAGAAATTATTTTGGCTCAGGAGTATGAAAATCTATTTTGAAGTTCATTAATAAGAAACAGAAAAACATGACAGCAGGAAAAGACCGTGTGGCCTATCGAGTCTGCCCAACTAATTTAGCTTTGCAATTCCCAATACCCTCGGAGATCTCTGTTTATCCCATGCTTTCTTGAATTCAGATACACACAGCTGTGTGCACACAAGCAAGCCCAATTTTAAGTGGACGCGCGCCTGTGCGCACAAAAGCTGCTTCTACCACATAATTGGGGACATTTTAAAGGGGGACGCGCACTGACACCATTGCCTGTTTCACCAGTTCCTCCCCATTTTGCCCAGTTACCTGCTAGGTCCTCCAAACCCCCCTGGTTTGATAGCTTGTACACCCCCCAGTTATCCCAGACCCTTTACACCCCTCCAAAATGGCTCGTTATTTATTTATTTATTTTTTACTTTCACGCCATCCACAGCAGAAGCAAAGTTACACAGCAGAGAGCCTCAGCACGCGTCGGATCGCGTAAGTATTCACACGCAAATTTCTGGGTCAAGTCTCTCAACGCCCATGCCCCACCCAGACCATGCCCCCCCCCCGCCCTGCTACTTTTTGAGAACTTTTGAGATGTGGGCGCTGTGGGAAATGCGTGTATAACCGAGCGGCCTTTAAAATCCTCTCGGTGTGCCCCACTCCAACATATTCACGCATCCCCTAATTTTGGCTTGCGTCGGGCTTTTAAAATTCACCTTATAATGTTTTTGTTTCCATCACCTCCACCAGAAGGCCGTTCCATGCATCCACCACCCTCTCTGTAATGCATATTTCCCAAGATTACTCCCGAGTCTACCCCCTTTCACCCTCATCCCATTGAAAAAGGCGAACCTCCTGTGCATAAAAGTCTTTGAGATATTTAAATGTCTCTATCATATCTCCCCTATTTCGCCTTTCCTCTAGGGTATAAATGTTTAGAACTTTTCTATCCAATATGCTTTAGAACAAAGATCACTAACCATTTTAGTAGCCCCCCTCTAGAGCGACTCCATCCTGTTTATATCCTATTGAAGGTGCGGTCTCTAGAATTGTACTCAGTACTCCAAGTGAGGTCTCACCAGGGACTTATACAGGGGCAGTATCACCTCCCTTTTTCTGCTGACCATTCCTCTCCCTATGCAACCAAGCATCCTTCTGGCTTTTACTGCCACTCTATCCACCTGTTTGCCCACCTTAAGATCATCAGGTGCAATCACCCCCAGATCCCACTCTTCCTTCATGCTTAGAATAATTTCTCCTCCAATATTGTACTTCTCCCTTGGGTTTTTGCATCATAAATGCATTAGTCTGCATTTTATTAGCTTTAAATCTTAGCTGCCAGACCCTAGACCATTCCTTAAGCTTTGCTAGGTCCTGCCTTAGGTTTTTCATACATTCCTGGCTACCTACCCCATTGCAAATTTTGTTATCATTGGCAAAAACACAAACCTTTCCTGACAATCTTTCCATTGTCATTCACAAAAATGTTGAAAAGAACTGGTCCAAGGACCAATCCCTGAGGCGCACTGCTAATAACGCCCTCCTCCTTAGAGAAACTCCATTTACCACTACCCTTGTGGCATCTCACTCAGTTTTTAACCCAATCAGTCACTCTAGGGATTATACCAGGAGCACTCAATTTATTTATAAATTGCTTATGTGGAACTGTCTCAAAAGCCTTCATGAAATCCAAGTAGACTACATCTAGCTCTCACCCTTTATCCAACTCTCTGGTCACCCAATTAAAGACATTGATCAGATTCGTCTGAGGTAATCATTCTTTCCAATGTTAAATATCTCTCTTATAATGCCAACTGAATCTGACCAATTTCGCAGAAGTTTCATAATCTGTGTCTCGATTAGGCCAACATTATCCATGAAAACTCAGATTAATGCAATTGTAAGATCTTCCTTTTATAAACTGCACTTGCTACAACGGTTGAAGCCCCTTCTAGAACCTGTTGACTTATTCTTTGTGTTACAATCTTTGATACTAAAAGGTTTAGACTATAGTAATTATCTGTACTTGGGTTTGCCAGTTTATGCTATCAGGGCAATGTAAATAATCCAAAACTCAGTAGCTAGAATACTATCTAGGGCTCGTCTGCATGACCACGTTACTCCTATTTGCGTTCTCTTCACTGGCTCCCTCTAGAATATCGCATCCAATACAAGGTTGCCACAGTGATTCACAAGCTCTTAAACAATGATTCTGTGATTCAGCTTTCTGCGATCCTACAGCCGTACAAATGTACAAGAGCTCTCTGCTCTGGAGGTTCCTTCCCCCAGATTGGCACACTTCTCCGTAACAAGAGACAGGGAATTCTCTGTAGCTGGCCTGTGCCTTTGGAACACTCTCCCAGAATCACTGCATTTTATTGCCTTCCCAAAAGCCCTTAAAGACTTATTTGTTTATGCAGGCTTTTGAAGCAACATGATCAGGGCATCTGCTTGGATTGCTGAGCCACGCAACAGTCTATTGTTTTTTTTTGTTTTTACTGTAAGCATTTTTAAATTATGTATGTATGCATTTGTAATCTGCCTTGGAATATGTAGTGTATAAGTGCAGAATATAAATGCAATGAAAGTAAAAGTACATCTGGTAAAACCACCCTGCCTCAGATCTTGCAATCCATTGAATTCCAAAAACTGCACTGTCCTCTGTTTTAGCAGCGATTCCATTAGTTTGCTCACCACAGAGGTCAGACTAACCGACCTGTAGTTCCCAGCCTCCTCCTTACTTCCACTTTTATGAATGGGAACCACATCCATCCGTCTCCAGTCCTCCGGAACTACTTCTGATTCTAAAGAAGCACTGAAAAGGATTCAGGAGAAGCCTGTCAATGAGAGGAGAGAGGTCAGTATGATGTGGGGAAAAGGCAAAGGTCAAAATGTGTCTCTCTTTTTCAATTTAAATATCTGATTATGTGACATGGAAGTTTTATTTATATGTATTTTTTAAATTATAGCTGTCTGAATGTGGATTATGAACTTTCTTCTCAGGGTTGGAATTACTCAATGGGCTGCTTCAAGGGGTGGTCAAAACTGCCTGCTGCAGTGGTCCCCTCCCCCCTATTTGCTTCCCCAGTTCATCACCTTGCTATAGGCACTCTGTTCCTCCTCACTCCCACCTTCTTTTCCTCACTACTATGGTGACCAGCAATGGATCAGGCTGAGGGCACTGGCATATTTACAATCGTTATGGATGCCATGGCCACAGGCCCACCTCTTCCTGGGTATGTTTTCAAAGTGAGAGGAAGAGGCAGGGCCATGTGGCTGCTCACCATCCCCAGTGTACATTTCAGGATCTGAGCAGATGTGTTAGCAGGACAGGAGGGTCTAGGGGGAGGTGAGTACATGTCAGCAGCGGAGCGGGTGAGGATAGAAGGGTTGGGCGCCATCCTTGGGGGGGGGGGGGGTGAGGGAGAAGTATCAAATTGGTGATGGTGGCTGGAGGGGGGAGACATCAAATTTTGAAGTTGCACAGAACAGCCGGAAAACATGCAGAGGCTCTGATATCGATGTGCATTTATTTTTAAACAAAATGAAGAAAGTGACGGAAAACGTATGCTTTGTTTTGTTTAAAAACACAAAAAAAACCTAAAACTCAATTTTTTTTATTGCCATTGCAGAAAGTCAATGAAAACCCTTCCGTGGGCTTCTCCGATGAAGAAAGGAGCAAGAGTGATTCCCAGTTACTCCTGCTCTGCCACTGCCTCTGGGTCAAAAATATCACCAGCCGGCTCTGCAACTGAAAGAGAACAATCTCTGAGCCAGTCAGCGCCATTTTCAAACTGGAACCAGCGGGGCAGGAGCAAACCCATTTCAACAGCAAAGACCTCTGCGGAAGTGTTCATGGGAGGTGCGGGGACTTGTAACGTTTTTTGTTTGGCTTTTATTTTTTTAAATTTTTATTTCTGTTCAGCAAATTAAATGAACCAAACCAAACATTAAGTAAACTGAAACCTGAATAAATTCCCCCTTGCAAAACAAAGCATTTTTTCCCTCTGCACATTCCTAGCCCTTGACGATATCTCTTGTTTTTAGATTTTTCTAGAAAGGAAAGTATCCTAGCCTGAAATGCGAAAAGTCCAGTTGGTTTCATAGAGAAGATTCGGAAGCCACACATCTGGTGCCGTGCTTCCTTTTACAAGGAAAGGGGTCTTCATTCTGACTCTTCTAGTCATTGTGCCCAGGTGCCAAAAAAGAGGTGAGTTACCGCTGGGAGAAAGAGGATTCTGCACCGGCACGCTACTCAAGGTTTAGAGAAAGGAGAGGAGTCTGTCCTGCAGAGAAACACAGCAGAACCACTGGAACTCAGGTACCAGCAGTTCTAAAGGATATAAAAACTCCCAAAATCTGCCCATTAGGAGATCCTGTATGTGGAGCTTGTGACTGTACAAATGGAAGTCCATGTCCAAGTAAATTTACTGTTTGCCACTGAAATAGAACTTCTTTGATTATAACAAACTTTATAGTTGGAACATCATCCAGTGGATGCAGAATATTTTGTCCATGTCAAAGCGTGCAAACCCAGGCATATGATTTATCTTGGTTTGGAAGGATTGCCACGATTAAAATGAATATTCTTCCAAGGTTGTGTTATCTTTTCCAAACATGTGTCTTAAATAAGATGTTAAAAATGTGGTAGAAACAATGTTTTTTTTAGTTTATCTGGTGATATAGACTCCCACAGGATAGCTCAAGTGGTTTTATATCAATCATGATGCAAAAGGGAGGGGGCTGGGTATCCCTAACTTGCGATGCTACTATGCAACTTCCCAGCTGTGTGCCCTGGTGGATTGGCATAAGATGGGAGAGACAAAACGGTGGGCAGACATGGAACAAAGTTTTGTGTGACATATGCCCTTAAATGCACTGTCATGGCAACCTAAACAAACCGGGTGTCCAGTCTTAAAAACGTCTCCATATACAGCTAATACGTTGAGGGTGTGTGGTCCAGGTGGAAAACCAAAATGGTAGGGCAAAGAGAATGTTTGTTTTTTACGTCCTGCGCTCTTTCATAATGTGGAATTTGCTCCTGGGCTCTCCATGGTATGAGGCTGGGAGGAAATGGATTTACATGTGTGGAACATGTTTGAGGAGGTGGGGGACATCCTTTTGTTTGATTGCTTGAGGGAAAAGTATAATCTTATGGTCAGAGGCTGCTATTCCTATTTACAGATAAAACATTCTGTACAACAGAAATCTTCTTCGGGGGAAATCATTCCTTGAGGTGATGTGTGAGCAAGCCAATAAGGGAAAGAGGATGATCTCGAAAATATGCAAGAGAAGCCGGCACACATTAAAGCTTGGGAGTTGGATTTCTCGGATTCTGAATGGGAATTACCTTTTCAGAAGGTCAGTAAGTGCTCGATCTCAACAATCCTTATGGAAAACAGCTATAAGGTACTCCCATGTTGGTATTTATTTAATGCCTGTCAGATTACACAGGATGTTCTCACAGACATCAGATCTGTGCTGGAGAGCTTGTGGGGACAGAGGGGACATTTCTTCATGGGTGGTGGGAGTGCCCGCAAATTGATCACTCTTGGGATGCAGTCTTCAGCTTATTCCAATTGATAACAGGCACGTTAGTGGTAAAATCCCCAAACTGGTCTTTTTGGGCTTTAATTATCCATAGTTATCCTGTGCTTTACGGAATTTGTTACAACTGTGTCTTGCAGCCCGATGTGACCTGGTGTTTAACTGGGAACAACTAGAAGCCCCGTGACTTGAGAGGGTTATACAAAGACTGACCAATGTGTATTACTTGAGGTCAGTCCTTAGTCCCTTGAGGAAAGGGACACTGGGCAAGTTTGAGAAAGTTTGGCATTCCTTTGAAATTTGGAAAAATAAGCATGAGAAGTAGGGGAGTATTTTAATAATTTTGGACTTATAAACAGTATTGTGCTTACCTCTTCTTTTGATGGGTTGATTGTAGACAAGGCGGAGGGGGGAATTCAGGTTATTCTGTTTGCTTGTATACATTATGGGTGGTCAATTTGTATTGTTTGTTGTGGATTGTTACAAGTACAATAAAAATGTATGGAAAAATAAAACTGTGCAAACCCAAGAGCCTAGAATGTAATCTCCTTCCCTCCCCTCTGGTCAGAAATAGGTATGTACTTAAAGACCCCCTTTAGGATGAGAACACGCAAGGACAGATACATTCATATCAAGACTGACATCTTGATTGTAGGGCACCTATTGGTATCAGAACTCAATCCAGAGAATTATTGCATTTTACCGTTGAGCTTGAAAGATTGAGAGCTATTGCTTAATGCTCCTGGAAAATGGGAAAGAGTTTTTACTTCCCTCCTATATAGCACTGCAGCAACCTCCTGTGGTCAAGAGCAGAATGCAACACTCTATAACACTTCTTGTCTTGAGCCCAGCATGAGATGTCTCTAGAAGAGCAACGCTTGGCCCTCTCTCACCCGAGGGCTGAGAATGGCGTATCCATAGCAGCAGATCATGGCCTGAGCAATGCTACCCTGAACCGAGAATTGATTTTAGGCCATACACTAACCACTGGGCCTTTAGGTTCCCCTGCATTACATCAAACTGATAGACGAGTTGTCGTTTTTATAAATGAACTTTTGTTTTATTCCTGTTGATACTGCAGTATCTCTGTGTGCACAGAGATTCACTGGCCATTGTTTTGAACTGTGCTAGATATTCTGTGAGCAGAGAACACAAAGAGTGATTTGTGAAGGCAGATTCACACAATTATATCATTAATATAGCATTATGTAAATGATGACGCAAAATACTATTTAATGACGTTTCAGAAGTATCAAAAAAAAGGGTGAGAATCTGTGCTCAAAACAGAAAAGAAGATGAGAGAGAATTGTTTCTAAACCCAAAACCTCTTAAAGGTCTCATGAAAGCTGTAGAACTGGCTTTACTTGTGCTTTCAAAGCTGAAATGTCAGCAGTTGTTTTAAATCTCCCATTTTGCCCTTTTTCTCACACACTGTGCTCCAGACGGCATGCTCAGATAACATTCAGGTCTCACTAACTAGAAGGGCAGAAGGGAAGTCTCATCCAAGACAAACCCTCAACACCGCTTTAATTGCCTCTTTAAGAACATAAGAACATAAGAAATTGCCATGCTGGGTCAGACCAAGGGTCCATCAAGCCCAGCATCCTGTTTCCAACAGAGGCCAAACCAGGCCACAAGAACCTGGCAATTACCCAATTGAACCATGCTAGCAGTCATTTGGTTTTCCTTCAACCTTTTTTAATGCATGGAATACATTTTGTCTGGGCCTCAAGATTGGTAATTTTAAATAGCACCCATACCTCCTGTAAGTTTTTAAACTTGTGGATTGATTCTTTTGTTTTTCTAACAACTTTCCTCATTTTACCATAGTCTCCCTTTATATAGTTAAATGCTACTGTAGTAGTTTTCCTTAGTATTCGCCTTCCAGTGATTGTCACATTTTATTACAATATGATCACTGTTGCTAAGCAGATGCATCACTTTTATCTCTTGCACTAGGTTGTGTTCCACTAGATCTAATATAGTTCCATCTTCCTTTGGTTCCATGACCAATTGTTGCATGAAGCAGTCATTAGGAACGTTACCTCCCAATCAGTACTCATGTAATTGAAATCCCTCATTATTAGTGTGTTGTCCGTTTTACTAGCCAGTCTGATCTCTGTTAGAGTTTTACAGTCTGATTTTGCATCTTTGCCAAGTGAGTGGTAGTACATCCCCATTACTTTTACCCTTGGATTTTCTATTCATAAAGATTCCAGAATGCTGTTTGTTTCCTGCAAAACTTTTATCCTGCTTGATTCTATGCCATACTTAATATATAGGGCAACCCCCTCCAACAATTTTATCTGCCCTGTCATATTAGTATAATTTATACCTTGATGTCACATTGGTTATTCTCTTTCCACCAGGTCTACGAGATGCCCATTATGTCTATTTCTTCCTTTAGTGCCATTCCTTCAAACTCTCCAGTCTTACTTTGGAAACCCTCATGGCATGTAAGAGATTCGAGATGTTGAACATATTGAATATTGCATAACATAATATAATATAATATAATTTAGCGCATGAAGAGCTACAAGAATTATGGTTAAATGTTCCATCTTCAACCCCTAATGCAGATCAATGAAACACTGCCAATGACTGAGTAGTCTTTGATCTCTAGATGGACTTAAAGAAACAGCTTTAAGATAAGTTATTTTACTTCCATAAAAAATATTAAAAAAAAAAATCTTTTGACAATTTTGTATATATTACAGCCTATGATTAAGTATAAGGCAATCAAGTATCTTTTTGCTGGTAGTGCCTATTATGATCGACTAAAAATCCAATTTATTTCTGTTTTTATGAGGGTTTTTGTAACAGAACCATCTGAAAACAAATAGGAAAAAGCATAAGCATTGTCAAGTTAGGTGTCAAATATTGATAAGACAGGTTAAGAAAGAATTTGAAATGAAGTTGGCAGTAAAGGCAAAAACTCATAAACTTTTTTTTTAAATATATCCAAAGCAGGAAATCTGTGACAGGGTCAGTTGGACCGTTAGATGATCGAGGGGTTAAAGGGGCACTTAGGGAAGATAAAACCATTGCAGAAAAAATAAATGAATTATTTGTTCCATGTTTACTAATGAGGATGTTGGGAAGATATTGGTTCCAGAGATGGTTTTCAAGGATGATGCTTTGGATGAACTAAACCAAATCACGGTGAATCTGGAAGATGTAGTAGGCCAGATTGACAAATTGAAGAGCAGCAAGTCACCTGGACTAGATGGTATACACCCAGGGTTCTGAAAGAACTAAAAAATGAAGTTTCAGAACTATTAGTAAAAGTTTTCCACCTATCATTAAAATCGTCCATTGTACATGAAGACTGGAGGGTGGCCACTTTAACCCTGATATTTAATAAGGGCTCCAGGGTTGATCTGCAAAACTATAGACCAGTGAGCCTGACTTCAGTGCCAGGAAAAATAGTGGAAACAATTCTAAAGAACAAAATCACAGAACAAATAGATAAAAACTGAATTAATGTGACACAGCCAACATGGATTTACCCAATAAAATTCTTGCCTCACAAATCTGCTACCTTTTTGGAAAGGGTTAATAAACATGTGGATAAAGATGAACCGGTAGATGTAGTGTATTTGGATTTTCAGAAGGCATTTCACAAAGTCCCTCATGAGAGACTTCCAAGAAAACTAAAAAGTCATGGGATAGGAGGCGATGTTCTTTCGTGGATTACAAACTGGTTATAAGACAGGAAACAGAGAGTAGGATTAAATGGTCAGTTTATTCAGTGGAAAAAGGTAAATAATGGAATGCCTCAGGGATCTGTACTTGGACCAGTGCTTTATAATATATATGTAAAAAATCTGGAAAGAGATATAATGAGTGAGGTGATCAAATTTGCAGATGACACAAAATTATTCAGAGTAGTTAAATCACAAAGGGGTTTATGATAAATTGCAGGAGGACCTTGCGAGACTGAAAGATTACGAACATGAACTGTCACCCCAACAGATAAAAGCACACTTGACTGCCAAGGCCTCCTGCTCAACTATGGAGTACTGTCTCTTGCGTGACATTAGCTTTCAGCTAATGTAGGCCCCCAGATGTTCTTGGCCATCCTTCTTCTGGGCTTAGAAGGCCCCCAGCTGACCTCTGAGGCATCTGTTTGCACTGTGAAGGGTTTGGTGAAGCCCGGGTTGATCAGGATCGGTTCAGAACATATCATCTTTTTCAGAGCTCTGAAGACCTTCTTCACTTCCTCCGACCACTGGACATAAGAACATAAGAAAATGCCATACTGGGTCAGGCCAAGGGTCCATCAAGCCCAGCATCCTGTTTCCAACAGTGGCCAATCCAGGCCATAAGAACCTGGCAAGTACCCAAAAACTAAGTCTATTCCATGTTACCATTGCTAATGGCAGTGGCTATTCTCTAAGTGAACTTAATAGCAGGTAATGGACTTCTCCTCCAAGAACTTATCCAGTCCTTTTTTAAACACAGCTATACTAACTGCACTAACCACATCCTCTGGCAACAAATTCCAGAGTTTAATTGTGCGTTGAGTAAAAAAGAACTTTCTCCGATTAGTTTTAAATGTGCCCCATGCTAACTTCACGGAGTGCCCCCTAGTCTTTCTACTATCCGAAAGAGTAAATAACCGATTCACATCTACCCGTTCTAGATCTTCTCTGGTTCTTTTTTTTACCAGTAGCTTTCTGCCTTCTCTGAATAGTTAGGGATAAACCTCCTATAATATCTCTTAAGGCCTAAAAGCACTCTCACTTTCACGTTCATTTGTGGGACTGGCACCTGGATGATCACCTCGATCTTTCTGGTCTGTGGATGGACTTTGCCCTTCCCTAGGATATAGTCAAGATACTGGACCTCTTGCTCACCTAGCAAGCACTCCTTGGGATTAACTGTCAGCCCTGCTTTTTTCAGACTGGTTAATATGGCCTGGCTAAGATGGGTTTTCCAGTTGTGGCTATAAATCACAATGTCATCTAAGTAGGCGACTGCATACCCTTGATGTGGGCAGAGCAGGTGGTCGATCAATTGTTGGAACATAGTGGGGGCACCATGAAGACCAAACGGAAGTACCGTGAACTGGAACAATTCCATGGGTGTAGAGAATGCAGTTTTCTCTTTTATGGAGGGCATAAGAGGTACCTGCCAATACCCTTTGATAAGATCAAGGGTAGAGATGAACTGGGACAACACCAGACGCACAATCAGTTCATCCACTCGTGTCATCAGATAGGCATCGAGTTTTGAGACTTCATTGATCCTTTTGAAGTCTATACAGAACCTAATGTTTCCATCTGGCTTCAGCACTAATAAGATGGGTAAGGACCAGTCACTACTGGACTTTTCTATTGCATCTCCTTCACTTTGGCCTAGATGATGCAGTGAATGGCCTTGGGAATCTGATAAGGATGCTGCTGTACCAACATTCCAGGAGACATAATAATATCATGTTGTACCAGGTGAGTACAACCAAGTAGGGTCGAGAAGATTTCTTTGCTTTTGTCTACCAACTGCTTCAAATCAGCTGTCTGTCTAGTGAACAGCTGTTCTCTGAAGGGAACTTGGGCTTGGTCCAGTTTTGGTCCGACCTCTGGGCCAAATTCTCTTTCCTGAACCATGCCACACTTTTATGGCACCCATTTCTTCAGGAGATTTATGTGGTAGATCTGGGAGGTCTTATGCCTATCTGGCTAAGCTATCTTGTAGTCCATGGTTCCTGTTTTCTTCAGAACTCCATAGGTCTTTGCCAGTGGGCTAATAGCATACTTTCTGATGATGTAAGGAGACAAAATTCCAGTCCCCTGGTTGGAATTCTTGCTGGACCGTGGGCGATTGTAAGCTCAGCTTGAGAATGAGACTTTTCCAGATACAGGCGAGCCGCCTTGCCAGACTTCTTTAAGAGTTCCGTTCTCTAAGCACATATTCTTCTAGGTTCTGCTCTGGGTTTACTTCTTCTTCCCAAGTCCTACAAGCTATGTCCAAGATTCCTCTGTCTCCTTTCATATGGGGAGAACCCCATTGAGCTTTGTAGGACTTCGCTGATTGCGAACAGCACATAGGGCAGCAATATGTCCCAGTTCTTACCATCTTCAATCACAAATTTCCTTAACATCTGTCTGAGCATCTGATTGAAGCGCTCAACCAGGCCATCAGTCTGTGGGTGATGCACCAAGGTCTGCAGGGTCTTTACTTTGAGCAAGGTGCAGAGTTGTTTCATAACCTTGGAGACAAAAGGGGGGTACTCTGATCTGTCAGGATCGACTTGGGTAGCCCAAGCCACAAGAAAACCTCCATTAGAGTGGTTGCCACTGATGGGGTCTTCATGTTCCACAATGGGACCACTTCCAGATTACGGGTGGTGTAGTCCAATATAACAAGGAGATACTTATTCCCACGGGTCATTCTTTCCAGTGGCCCCACAAGATCAATACCCATTCTTTTAAAGGGGATCTTGATTATAGGTATGAGAGGTGCCACCCATATCCCAGCAGGCTTTGTGAGCTGGCAGGAAGGACAGTACTGGCAATATAATTAGACCTGTTTATGAAGGCCCGGCCAATAGAATTATGCCAGAAACCTTTCTTCCCCCAGGTGGCCCCCTAGCTGGTGACTGTGAGCTAACTGGGACCTGTTGATGATAGGGCATGGACACTAGGAGTTGTTCTAACTCTGCCCCTTCTACATTTCCCTTTGTGACTCTATACAATAAATATCCTTTCATTACAAAATAGACTGGGACAAGATCTGCACTCTGTGTTCTGGGGACTATTTTCCAGTCTATCCTTTGTACTTGTTCATAGGCCCACTTAAATGATTCATACTCTCTCTCTGAGCTCACCTAAAATTCCCAAGATTAGCCCATTCCCACTCCAAGAAGCCTGGTAAGACACTCTGGATGAGTGGTTGTTCTCCCTCCGACTCTGACCCATCCCCCCCCCCCCCCAGCTGTCTCTAAATTAGCAGCATAAGTATATTTGACCGACAGCATTGCCACCGAGACTTGAGTCCTTCCAAAAGAGAAAAAGAGATCAGGGTCCTCTAATGGAAAGAACTTGGGGAATTCTGGCTCTTCAAGATTGCAGCTGGATGGACTGGTTGTATAAAGTCTATAAAGTTGCACAAGTGAGGAGTTACCACGTTAACATCCATTGCCTAGGCCTCCCTGCAGGGACAGAATCTTGCAAAATGGCCTCTTTTGCCACAACTGAAGCATGGCAGTCCGGGAAAAGGTTGTAGCTGGGATGAAAAGTATGGCCGGGTCTGTTCTATTATTGGTGGTTGGTGAAACAGATACGTATGGGAAAATATATGTTGGGTTGAGGGGTGTCTCTCAGGATCATAGTGGATTGGACAAGGACTGGGCTTGATGGTAGGCCTTTGCTATTTCCAGGGCCTTATCCAGAGTCAGACTGGGATGCAGGCAAACCCATTGTCACATTGGCGGATCTAGACTATCTTGGAACTACTCCAGCAAAATTACCTTGGCTATGTCTGCCCCGGTTTTCCCATCCGGGCATAGCCATTTCCAGGAGGCATCTTTAAGCTGGTAGAATAAGTTCCTAGGGTTCTCCCCGACTTGTAGAGCTCAACGTCAAAATCGCCGGTGGTAAGACTCTGGCATGAGTCGGCTTTTCCTAGAATTGCTGCCTTGTCTTCTGGATATGTGGCCAACACCTCTGGGTTTGATAAGTTTCTTGATAACGATCCAGTCACAAATTCCCAAGATGATTGGCACAAAGTTCTTCAAAAATCCATCTGGGTGCATCTTACTCTTTAAGATGCATTGTGGGAGGTGGCTGGGTCACAGCAGTATGCACTTGTAATGCCTGCTGCCTGGTGGCAAGGGATAGTGGATCAGCTGTCCATGTTTAAGTATATCTGCGGGGATAGGAGAGCAAGACAAAAAAAACAACTGCTGGCCTCTCCGGCTCTTACTGACTTCTAAACCCCTGACTAACCAGGTGCGGATAGCCCCCTTGGCCTGTGCATAAGCTGGGTTGGAACTGGGAGGGCCCAGGAAAGGAGGGGGCTTTTTGTGTATTTTTTTTCCTGCTGTGCAGCTGTGGGTTCTTGTCTGTGCATCACGCTTTAGGCAAGTGATCCCAGTGTAGCTACCACATGTGTTAGCTCAAATGTAGAGCCAGAAGAAACCACCAGTAGACTCTAGCTGTGCTTCAGTGCTTTTTATTTAGAGTGAAATTAAACAAACAAAATGGCCACCGACCTTCACTTCAGGACAAGAAATGCAAACAAAAGCAAATAGTGCAGCAGTTCACCTGAATCTCAGGAGTGTGCAGGCAATACGCAGTCTTTTATCATACCAGCAACAAGCGGCAGCCCAGCTTAATTGCAAGTCCCAAAACAGTAGTGCAGCTCACCTTAGCTTCAGGGAACATAGCAAGTCTTAACATAATGGACCTCGCTCCATGATCCCCAGGGCCTCCCTAAGCCTCCCTAAATCTTATGCTCTGGTGAAAGGCTCCTCCCTCCATCTAGTATTCCCTGCAGGATGCACCCTTAAGGAGGACCAAGAGAGATGGCTGTGCCCGGTCCTTTAAAGTAGTCTGAGGGAGATGTCATCAAATTCCCTAACAGTGGACAAGTGCAAGGTGATGCATATAGGGGAAAATAACCCTTGTTGTAGTTACACAATGTTGGGTTTCATATTAGGTGCTACCACCTAGGAAAAAGATCTAGGTGTCATAGTGGATAATACTTTAAAATCGTCGGCTCAGTGTGCTGCAGCAGTCAAAAAAGCAAGCAGAATGTTAGGAATTATTAGAAAGGGAATGGTTAATAAAACGGAAAATGTCATAATACCTTTGTATCATTCCATGGTGAGATCTTACGTTGAATATTGTGTGCATTTCTGGTCACCGCATCTCAAAAGAGATATATTTGTACTGGAAAAGGGTGACCAAAATGATAAAGGGAATGGAACAGCTCCTCTATGAGGAAAGGCTGTTCCACTTGGAGAAGAGATGGCTGAGGGTGGATGTGATAGAGGTCTATAAAATCATGAGAGGTCTGCAGTGGGCAAATGTGAATCGGTTATTTACTCTTTCAAGACTTGGCGGGACTCTATGAAGTTAGTATATAGCACATTTAAAACAAATCGGAGAAAAATTCTTTTTCATTCAATGCACAATTAAGCTCTCGAATTTGATGCCAGAGGATGTGGTTAGGGTGGCTGGTGTAGCTGCGTTTTTAAGAGGTTTGGATAAGTTCCTGGAGGAAAATTTCATAAACTGCTATGAATCAATTTGACTTAAGGAATAACCACTGCTATTAATGTCATTAGTAGCATGGGATCTATTTAATGTTTGGGTACTAGCCAAGTACTTGTAACCTGGATTAGCCACAGTTGGACCCTTGGTCTGACCCATTATTTAAGTCTTATATTCTTAGGTTGCATTATCAAAACCTTAAATTGCTTTCTTCTGTTTTTTGTTTTTGCTGTGTGTGTTATCTTATTGGTTTTTTCTCTTGTTTACAATTGTGACATTGTTTTTGCCTTTTGTTTTTTTTTTTAATTTTTTATTTCTCAAATTTTTTCACATACAATATATGAAATAAACATAATAAGAATACGGTAACATAATAGGACAACAAGGTTACACACCTTTCTTCGTTTTAAAACATACAATATGCAACAGAGGAAATTATACCTTAATATAGGAAATTTGGGGGCAAGTAGAACAAAAGGAGCAAATAGATTGCAAAAAGGTACTTAGGAAAATGATAGGAAGGTACCCCTTTTTTTTTTTTTGTCAATTACACTTCTGGAGTAATATTAGGATGTCCCACCAAGAAATCTCGCAGTTGTTTGGGGTCAAAGAAGATATAATTATTACTTTGATACCGAACACAACCTTTACAGGGAAATTTTAATACAAAACGGGCCCCCATACTTGTGACCCTTTCTTTTAAAGCAAGGAATTCCTTCCTGCGTAGCTGTGTTGATCTAGTAAGATCAGGGTACACCCAAATCTTTGCCCCATAAAATAGAGCTTGTCTGTTTCGCAAAAACAATTTCAAAACATGATTACGCTCAGATAAGAACGCAAAAGATATTAGCATTGATTTCCTTTCCTTTATTTCAGTTTCTATTGAAAGTTCCAATACTTGGGATATATCCAACGATGGTAACTCTTCTCTCTCTGCCTGGGTTGTTACTCCTGGGAGGTAGTAAGCTTTTGTACAAACTGGAAGAGCCGCCTCTGGAAGCTTTAATATTTCTTTCAGATATGTTTTAAATAATTCAATAGGTGATATCATTCTAACCACTGGAAAGTTTATTACACGCAGATTTAGTAATTTTGAATTATTCTCAAGTTTCTCTATTTTCCTTTCCATGGCCATTTCGGATGTTATAAAATTATTCTGCAAAGTTTCCATTTTTTGCAAGGGTTCCTCGTGGCTCTGCAGTTTCCCTTCAAAACTTTTAACAGTTTCTTTATTCTCTTTAATCTGATTTTTAAGTTCAAAATTCGACTGTGCGATGGACTTTAATGCAGAATCAATAGCTTTTAAAGCGTACCATACCTTCCCAAGGGTTATGTCCTCAGGCCCTCCCAGATTAACATTAACTTCTGTGGTTTCCTGTCGTGGTTCTTCCTGCACTCCAGAAGTTGCCGTTTGTTGTTTTCCTGGATTCCCCTCAGGGATAGTGTCTAACTCTCCAGTTACCACCTCGAATATACCGCCGGGTTCTATACCTCTCGGGGCAGTAGTATCCTCATCTACACCCCCGGTAATCACCTGTACTCCGCCCGAGGTCTCAGAGTGAACACCGCCTCGGGTCAGGTCCGGGAAGGAAAGAACACTCTGCGCAGGAGGTGTCGGCCGTATCGGCTCGCCAGGGCTCAGTGTAACATCCAAGGTCAAGGGTGAGTACGCATGCTCCTCCAGCGTTCCCCCAGCGACCGGCCCGTGTGGCGTCGTGGATACCCCCGTCAGGAAGCCCTCGATCCTCGGCTGAGAAGAACTTAGCATCAGGGAACTGGTCAGTGCTCCCCGAACCTTTCCTTTTCTTTTAGTATGAGGCATGTTCAATAGGTATTCTTCCGAAGGAAAAACCGCCGTGGAGGAGCTCGCTTCCTGCACGTCCTATCTGGCGGCCATCTTGCCCCTTTTATTTGTTTTTATTTGCTTTGCTGAGATATAACGGGTTGAAGAAGGGGTTTCTAGAGGAGGGGTGGATGGAAATGTTGAACATCAAACAAAAAAACAAATGTTGTTGCTTATTTTTGTTTTGAAGATAAACTATAAATTATAAAAAAAAACAAACTAAAAACTATTCTTTACAACTCTCTGTTCTGTTATTCACATACAGAAGAACTGCTCAATGGCTGTATCTAGATGATGGGTTGGCAGACAGACTCTAAAGCAGGTTTCTCAGATACCTGGAGAAACACTCAAGGGAAAAGCATTTTTTTTTTTTTAATTATCTCATTATCATGATGATAAAACTGCCAAGGAATGACCTTTTAAAACTGCAGAACTGGATTCCAGCAGCTGCACCTTGGGGTAAAGCAATTGAGTCCCTCCTGACGACAGCTCAAATAGTGAAAGAATTAAAGGCGTGGGATGGAAAGTTTGTGTGCCTGTGAGAGAGAAGACATTACAAAAGAATTATCCCTGACTAAAATAAATCAGAGTTTACCGTGCACAGGACCTGCTCCTGCTTCCCAGCTCATGTCTTCTACTCTTTGGGCTGGCTGGGGCTGGGATGCTGCACAGGCAGCGGCATTCGAAGCCCTCAGGAAGGGGGCGACTCAGCCATTGATCAATGGCGACACCTAGTGGCTGGATTTAGTACACGTAATTACAAAAGAGGTCCCATTGACCCAGTTACCAAAATATGTAAGTTACCCTGGTAATTGGACTACGTGTATGCAAATATATCTGAGGAAAATCCATTGTGACCATCTTGAAAACTCCCCCCCCCCCCCCCGCTCTACAACCTTCACCTTCTACAGGAACATAGAAATCCAGGTTTGTTCATGTGGACAATAGTGTCCCCTCCTCCATATACCAGTCGCTACGTTATAGATGTGCATCGCTTGGAATGAAGGGGCATGTGCTGACCTATAGGTCATAGTTCATGCATGCGTGGACCAACTTCAAATGTTTTTTTTCTTTTTTTTCTTTTTTCTTTACTTTTTACACTCTTCGGGACCTCCCACTTAATATCACCATGATATTAAGTCGGAGGGTGCACAGAAAAGCAGTTTTTACTGCTTTTCTGTGCACTTTCCCGGTGCCCGAAGAAATTAGCGCCTACCCAAAGGTAGGCGCTAATTTCTGAAAGCAAAATGTGCGGCATGGCTGCACATTTTGTTTTCTGAATCGCGCAGGAATACCTATTAGGGCCATCAACATGCATTTGCATGTTGCAGGCGCTATTAGGTTCGGGGGATTGGACGCGCGTTTTCGGCCCCTTACTGAATAAGGGGTAACGCTAGCGCGTCAAAAACACGCGTCCAATGGCGGGTTAACAGTGCGCTCCGTCGTAGCGCACTGTACTGTATCGGCCCACTTCAAAGAAGAAGGTTCCAGCTGGGTTGTCCAGGAGGGACATGGGAGCCACACAGCACTCTGCTGTGATCTTGAGAGAGGGAGGACTATATTGACTAGACCAGCCAATTTTACCAGGTGCCAGTATGGTGCTACAGATAAGAGGAGAGGAGCTGTACCAACAAGTTACTTAAGGGAAGGAGAGAAGTCTGTTCTGCAGACAGCAAAACAGGATTTTCAGGTACAAGGGGTGTCCTAAAAAGTAGCAGTTCCCTTAAAATAGTCAGATATCGTGGAAAATGGCCAGTATGGGGAAGAGGGGCTCTGCCATCATGCTCCTTCCTCCACTGCCCTCCAGCCACTTGGCTCAATCCCAGGGATGCCTGACTCCACCCCCTCCCACTGATGTAATCACAAGCTGACCTGGAAGGCCAGCCTGCCACAGGGGAAAGAGGCATTCCAAAGGGGGTTGCTCCTCCAGGAGCGATTGACCTCAGCGTATGTGGGTTTGTAATTTAACGTTACCTGTCATTTGGCCCATAAAGGGGGGAGGGACTGAGTTAAATAGTAGATCCAGCTGGGAGGAGGGCAGTTATCCTAGGTTTGAGCTTTGGCTCAAATAGCAGTGGGTGTTGGGTGGGAAGGTAGTGTTCAGGACATTTAGTAATTAATGTTTAATTTATATAATTTATTGGGACACTGCTGATCTCTTCCCAAGTGAGAGTAGGATTTGAATTCTAAAGGTGTGCCAAAGTATTTGCTTATTATTTATTGCTTAGTACATTTTGATCATTGAATGTTTTTTAATTTTTTATTTATTGAACTTGGTATTTATATTATCTATTGCATTTTATGCAATATATTTTTATGCTATTGCAAACTGTTTAGGGTGATCCTTTAGATTTGATTAGGCAGTATGTACTAGAGATGTGTATTGTTTTGGTTTTTTTTTTTTTGTTTCATGGTTTGGTTTGGGTCCCCAACAGGTAATGGTGTTTTTTCCGCAGTTCGAGATTTTTTTTTTTCATGGTTCCCAAATCTCATGTTAGTGCGCACTAACACAAAATATGAATTATTCTGAAATTTTGGAAAATTTCCTTAGTTTCACAGCGCTCCCAAACCATGACGAATTAGACGAATTTTGTTGAACTTGCTAATTCATTTAAAACAAATGCATATCTCTAGTACGTACATGTTATTGTAATTCATATCTTAGCCATGTTAGTCTGGTGAGCAAAAATGACAAGAGATGGGTAGTACCTTATAGAATAACCAGTTTATTGAGGCATGAGCTTTCAGGAACAGAGTTCACTTTTGAAGTGGAATGATCCACACCTAGTAACCCCTTTCATAGTGAAATACAGGAGGGGGGTTACATACATGGACTTTCAAAGCCACTCCAATGTCTTTTTAAGTGCAAATGTTTACGCATGTTCCACATTGTAATAAGTTTGTAAATGTTCCATATTGTAGTAAGTACCCTAACATTTAAAATGCTTTTATTTTTCAGACTCCAAGAAAGAGTAATGCTATCAGTAACACAGAGACCAGTCTTGCCAGGAGAAGTTGCTTAACTTGGGTTTCTTCCAGCCACCAGTGAAGGGAGCCTATGGTCATCCTTCGGGCATCATTAGCACAGTTGATATCACTGGAACCTCTGCACCAGAAAGGTCCAAAATGCAACATCCAGTGCAAAGCATTCCTTCACAGCCTGACCACTGCCTTCCCCTGCCAGCTTCTCTGCAGAGTGGACCTGCAGGAGTTTCCAATTTCTGCCAGCCCGTCCCCACCCCTCTGCGCAGGAGGAGCTGTCCCAACGGGGAGGTGCTTGGCTCAGACACACAGCTGTCCTTGTTGCTGCTGATTGAGAAAGGACAAATCATCATAAATGGGGGAAAAAAAAAAAAAAAACTGCTGCAATAATATCTGGCAAGAAACACCGGCTTATGTACCTGGGATCGGTGACTGTACAGAAACAGGAGTGTCACCAGATCATTACTGCCCCATCCCGCTGCTTTCGAGAACCGGTGGAGACCTGGGGTCAGGAAGGCACAGGTAATGTGGGACTTCATTTCGTTCTTTATCTGCACATCCCCCAGGCCAGCCATTGTGGCAAGGAGCAGGGACTGGGGATGTGTCCACAGGAAGGAAGCAGAAGAGGACTCTGATCCCAACCAGGTGAGACGTGAGCAGGTGCAGATTATGTAGAGAGAAGCGGGAAGGAGAAAGCTCCTCACTGGAGCGCTGTTTCAAACATTGTTTCAGCTGTCGTGCACAGAAAACGGTCTCCTTTCCAATCACAGGCGTCTTCACCCTTCCTCTTTCAGTCTAGCAGCTTCACTTAGTAAAATGATGACGCGTTTAGCCTGGCTATAAAGTAATTTTCCAAGTGCACTGGACAATCACTGGGAGCTTGTACGACTGTATAAAACCGTGTGCTTGCAGAGATCTGTACCTGTGAATGTGTCCTATGCCTAACCTAGCCCCCCTTTTTTTTTTTTCTTCAAATATTTCCTCCTTGCTGGTAAGAGGGGTGCCTCCGGCCAGATGGACCTCTATCACCGCTCTTTGCAAAGGCAGAGGCAGCCACGTGCCCTGACCTGAGCCACATTATGGGCCGATGCAAAAAAAAGTGCAGTAAAAAACAGGCACTGAGGGTTCCGCGCCCGCTCTCCTAATGTGCCCCCGGGCACCTCCCCTGGGGGCGCCAGGCAATATGTAAATTAGGGGTTCACGTTGTCCAGGAGGTGCTAGGGTCGATTGCACGCCCCTAGCGCCTCCTTGACAGCGGGAGCTAGGGAGTCCTTGGCTGTCAGCGGCCATCTGCTGGTTAGGAAAACTGACACTCAATTTATCCGCGTCCGTTTTTGCTAATCGGTGCACAGCCATGGGTTTGGGAAACGGAATGCTTGTTAACTGAGCTTTTTGCTTCCCGAGCCTGTCCGCTGGCACTGCTTCTTTTTTTTTTAATTTATTTTTTATTATGCATTTCAAAATTTTACACATAGTATAACAATGTGAGGTAATAAGGTGGTGTATATAAATCAAAATACAGGAAATCTGGCTTTCATCATAATCCTAATTATGATTATATATATTAAACATCTATACACCATCTATAAAACAGGCATGCATGGGGGAGTTAGGCCCCACATTTACAAGGAGCGATATATAGGAAATACTGAAAAAGAAAAGACTAAGTTAACCGCCTCTATGCCTAATGCTCTGATCCAGTCGCCCTTCGGGTGAGCATCCAAAAAGAACTTTAACTGCGATGGTTCAAAGAAAATATAATCATTTCCCTGGTATTTATGTGACATTTACATGGATATCTCACAGTATATTTTGTACAGATAGCAAGCGCCTCAACTCTCATACTTATAAATTTCCTCCGTCTGTCTTGTGTAATCTTAGTAATGTCGGGATATACCCATACTTTTTGTCCGTAGAAAAGCTCTGCATTATTTCTAAAGTACATTCGGAAAAACATTATTTTTTTCAGTCAAAAAGGCAAAAGTCACCAATAGCACTCCTCTTTTTGTGATTACATCTTCTTGGGATAATTCCAGTAAATCAGTCACATTCATTACATTCGCCGTTATTTCTTCACTTCTTTGGTCTCTTGGGGCTTTCTTCTGTGGCAGATAATAAGCTCTTGTGACTAGTGGGAGTGCCTCTCTTGGAATTTTCAATTTTTCAGTCAAATAACTTTTAAATAATTCCACCGGTGGATATTTGTGGTATAATAGGAAAATTACGATTCTAATATTAGTGCTTCGCAAAGAGTTTTCTAAATTTTCCAGCTTTTTATTTTGCACATTTTCTGTTTGCATTAAACACTGTTGATTTTTCTCTAGCTTTTTTACTTTCTCCTCAAAATCCAGTAGTTGTTTCTCTTGCTTAACAATCCTTTTCTTCATTATATCTTGTATTTCTATTTATTTCAAAGCTGATTTTGATAATCCCACTATTGCGCTTTCAATCGAGGCTAACGCCTCCCACAAAGTCTCCATCGTTATTCTAGCCGGTTTAACCAAAAACGGTCTTACTTGGATTTGTTTCACCTCCTTGTGCGGCTTCAGCAGCATTGTCCCGGTTCTCTCCCAACGAGGAGTCAGCTGGGCTAGTTGACTCTCGAAGCCTGGGAAGGTAGGCTCCCTGCGGGGGGGCCGGCCTGCTCTCCCCCTTCTCGCCTCTCTCTTCTCAGCCTCGGTTTTCTTCCGGATAGATTCCCCTCTGTGTGGCTCCCCAGAGGGGCTATCCGGAGATCCCAGCAAATGTTCTTCCCCTGTACTCCATTTCCGTTGGGGTGGGGACGGTGTGACTGGCGTGCCGGGGCTAAGCGAGATCTCCTCGGCCATTGTCGGAGGGAGTCGCTCTGCTCCTCCTGACTCTGCGGCCCTCGCTCCCGGCTCAGTCGGCGTTGATGTGAAAAACTTCTCAATGGTGGGTTGTTGAACATCCGGAGTTTCAACAGAAGCCTGGCTTTCACGAAGCCTGGCTTTTCTCTTTGTGTGATGGCATGAATATTGAAGATTAAGAAACCCTTTGATCAAGAAACTCCAGAAACACACAGGAGAGCTTTCCACACACGTCTTAGTCAGACGCCATCTTGGCCACTCCCCCCCGCTGGCACTGCTTCTGTACAACTTTGGGAGTGCTAGAGCAGGCGTTAATTTCTGAGTGCAAAACTGTGCTTTTTTTTTACATTTCAGGTGATTCCCTAATAGCCTCATCAACATGCATTTGCATGTGATGAGCGCTATTAGTTTCGCCACACGTTGGACACGTTGTTGTGGAAGCATTAATACCCTTTTTGCATAAGGGGATTAGGTAGCGCCCACACACCCCGAGCCCAACTGCGGGTCGAACAGGGCACTCGGCTGAGCACAGTGTATTGCATCGGCTCCTATGTCTGTGATACACCCAGTTCCTAGCAGCTCCGATAGACTGGGAGCCCAATGCAGATCTCCCCCACCATAGTGCACAGTGCGCCATAGAGCCAGCCCTGCTAGCAGCAGTTTTTCTCCTACTCCTTTTGACTTCCAGCTCAATCAGAACTGCTTTCTATGGACCAGAGCAGTGCTTCCCATCCGTCTTTGCTTTGCGGCACACCTACCCCAGGATTCACTTTGATGTGGCACACAAACCACTTCCTCTTCTCTTCCCTCACCCCCCCCACCCCCCCATCCCATTTGCATCATCATCACCTTCTCCTTCCCCCAGCCCTTGGCACCATCACCTTCTCCCTTACCCCTTTCCCATCATCATAATAACCCTTTCCCCTGCCTTCATCTTCTTCTTCCCTTCCCTTCCCTCTCCCCCAATCCCTATCATCATCACTTTCTCTAGCCCTCATTCTTCCGGCAAACCCCACTCCCTAGCATCATCATCTTCCCTCTCCCACCATCTCTTCCCCTCCCCTCATCATCACCATACCTCTCTTTCTACCCCCCCATCATCATCAACTTCCCTGTCTCTCCACCCCTTCCCCACCCCCTGGAATTAGCATCCCCTTCTCTGGCCACCTTCTCACCTCTGCATCATCATCATCATCATCATCACCCATCTTCCCTTTCCATCTACCTCTCCCCCCCTCCCTGGCATCATTCATTATCACATTCCCTCTCTCTCTTCATCTCTTCTTCTTGCCTCCCCCCCCCCCCTCCCCAGCATCATCATTACCACCTTCCCTTTCCCTCTACCCCTGTTGCTCACCCCCTGGAGTCATCATTTTCTCTCTCCCTCCCTATCTTCTGCACCTTCCCCTCTATAATCATCATACTTTTCCCTGTCCCTCTCTCCTTGTCATCACCTTTCCCTTTCCACCCTCAGGCATCATTTATTTATTTAAAAGGTTTTTATATACCGCGTATACGCACAAAGTGGAACTAGGCGGTTTACAAGAAATAAAAACATACATAGTTAATAAAAACAAAACATAGCATACATTAAGGACAATAATTACAAATCCCAAAGAATTAAGATGGGGTAGTGAATGAGGTTGAGTCATCACTTTAGGATTGCAAATCAGGGAAGGCTTGGGAAAACAAGTAAGTTTTTTGATTGTTTTTTGAAGTCATGTTTTGTGGTGAGCTGACAAATGTAGTTGGGAAGAGAATTCCATAAATTGGGACCTGCAACCAAAAAAGTACGTTGCGAGTTAGGTTTAACCTAGCAGTTTTTACAGTGAGTGCTTGGAGATAATTTTTATCTGAGGAGCATAAGTGACAGGGTGGTTGGTAAATTCAAAGAGTGGAACATAACCATATGGAGGTAGTACTGTGTAGTAAGGTATGGATGAGCATTAAGATTTTGTATTGAATTTGGTAACTAATGGGTAATCAATGAGGTTGTTTAAGTATTGGTGTTATGGTGTTATTGGTGTTATTTATTTAAAATTATTTATATACCGCTTTTTATATGGGAACATAATCAAAACAGTTTACAATAAAACAAACATAATAAAATACACAATCATAAACTAAAATTAAAATGATCAGTATAGTAATAAAAATAAACCAAAACCAGTACTCAACATAAAAGCAAAGTGAAATAAATCAGGAAAAGTGGAATAATGGGAGGGAAGACAGGCCAAGTGGAAGGATAGAGTAGCTAAGTAGTGTTCTCAAAATTAAAAGCATTTAAAAATAAATATTTATTTGATGCAGATGGTTGGTAAGGAAAGAGTTGAACCAACTGTGGACAGAGCCCACTATACGATAGAATGTAATCTTGATAGTAGTATAGAATGATCTAAGGTATCAAAGGCCGCTGATATGTCCAGGAGCACTAGTATATAGCCCATGTTAGCGTCAAAGCCTTTAAATATGGTGCCAAAGGATGATAGCAACAAGGTCTCGATAGTCGGTACTATGACCTTTTCTAAAACCATGTTCGTTGGGATGAAGGGGCTCGTTGTCATAAAGATTATTGTTTAGTTGATGGAGGACAACTGATTCTGTTAGTTTTGCCAGTGTAGTGATGGAGGCTATAGGGCGTAAGTTATTTAAATTGGTGAATTCTTCATTTTTCATTTTTTGAATCGGTAATATAGAGGTCAATTTGAAATGGTCAGGGCAGATGCCAGTACTGAGTGACTGATTTATTAGGTTGACCAGAAAACCACCACGACCCTTACATCATCATCACCTTCCCCCTCCACCCCTCTCCCTACCTCCTGGCATTATCAACTTTTCTCTTTTCCTCCTCACTCCTGGAATCATCACTATCTTCTTCCTTCTACCCCCCTCCCCCTCTCTCCCATCCCCTGGCATCATCACTTGCCCTCTCCCTCCATCCCTTTTCCCCACCACAAGAATTCATCACCTTCCACCACTTCTTCCCCCCACCCATTCGCATCATCATGACCTTCCCTATCATTCACCACCATCATCCCCAACTTTCATCTCCCTCCACCTGGCATCATCAACTTCCCACTGCCTCCACCCCTCTCCCTCACCCCTTAGCATCATCATTACCTTTCCTCTGCCTCATCCCCTCCCCCTCACCCCCTGGCATCATCACCATCCCTCTCCTTCTCCTTTCACTCCTATCTCTCACCTCTGGCATCATCATTAACTTCCCTCTCTCATTCCACTCCCCCACCCCATGCCAATCACCTTCTCTTCCCTTTCCCTCCACCCCCCTGGAATCACCTGCCCTCTCCGGCATCAACATCATCAACTTCCCTCTCCCTCACCCCCTGGCATCATCACATTCTCTTCCCTTCCTTTCCTTTCACTCCCTGGCATCACCTTCCTTCAGCCTCACTCCTTGGCATCATCGTCTTCCCTCTCCCTCCACCTCTCCTCCTCTCCTCTTTGAAGCATCATCTTCCCTCTCCCCCCATCTCCTGGCATCATCAACATCCCTTCTCTCTCCCCCACTCCGAGTGGCACATTCAGCTGCCCCTTTCCCCACTCCACCCCCAAACCTTGATCAGCAGGAGTCTGGGAGGCAATGCTTACCCAGTGCTGCTTGTTTCCTCCTTTGCCAGCTTCCCTCTGCAAGCTGAACTGCACAGGGCCAGCAGGTCTCACAAGCCTCAGAGCCCCATGCAGTTTCCATTACAGAGGGAAAGCAGGAGCAGCTGCAGATAAGATAAGCGCTGCTCTCTGACTCCCCCAGCTGGTGGGAGGACATCCTGCAGGCCCAGAGGGAAAGGCAAAATAGAGTGCAGCTGTGGCACACCTGCATGTCAGCTATGGCACAATAGTATGCCATGGCACACTGATTGGGAAACGCTGGACTACAGCACCAGGAGGAGCTTTCATTTGCATCTACCTGGATCTTTTTCCCCTCATTTGTAAGCTTCACCCTTCCCATCTAGCCCAGTCCTTGCAGTGATGGTTCTTGGCCGGGCACCACAAGTCATGGATTGCTACCTGTGGTCTGGCTATTAGGTGTCACCATTGTGCAATGACAGAGACTCCCTCTCCCGCACCCCTGGGCCTTAAATGCTGCCCCTGCAGCATTCCTAGCCCCAGCCAGAACAGCAAAAGACAGGCTTGGATCTGTCTCCTGCATGCATAGCAGAATGCAACACCCCATTAAACCAGCAGGCCAGCCCATCTACCCTATGGGGCGGATTTTCAGAGCCCTGCTCGCCTAAATCCGCCCAAAACCGGGCGGATTTAGGCGAGCAGGGCCCTGCGCGCCGGTGAGCCTATTTTACATAGGCCTACCGGCGCGCGCAGAGCCCCGGGACTTGCGTAAGTCCCGGGGTTCTCCGAGGGGGCGTGTCGGGGGGCGGGCCCGGTCATCACGGCATTTCGGGGGCGTGTCGGCAGCGTTTTGGGGGCGGGTACGGGGGCGTGGCTACGGCCCGGGGCAGTACGGGGGCGTGGCCGCGCCCTCCGTACCCGCCCCCAGGTCGCGGCCCGGCGCGCAGGAGGCCCGCTCGTGCGCGGGGATTTACTTCTCCCTCCGGGAGGCATAAATCCCCGGAGAAAGGTAAGGGGGGGGTGTAGACAGGGCCTGGCGGGTGGGTTAGGTAGAGGAAGGGAGGGGAAGGTGAGGGGAGGGCGTTAGAGGATTCCCTCCAAGGCCGCTCCGATTTCGGAGCGGCCTTGGAGGGAATGGGGGTAGGCTGCGCGGCTCGGCGCGCGCCGGCTATACAAAATTGGCAGTCCTTGCGCGCCGATCCAGGTTTTTAGCAGATATGCGCGGCTCCGCGCGTATCTACTAAAATCCAGCGTACTTTTGTTTGCGCCTGGAGCGCAAACAAAAGTAGGCCTATTCGCGGAGTCTGAAAATCCGCCCCTATGTGTAGGGAGAAATTTTGAGACTAGTTGCAGGGCCTGTTGTACCCACATGTGTGCAAGTGAACTTTCAAAGAGAAACTCCCCATAGAGTTTCCTTTTGAAAATTTATACTAACAGGGGACCAGGGATAAAAGTATTGCATGCGAAAGTATGCACAGATATTTCAAAATGAAATCCCCTTGAGTACCTTCCCCTCACTATGGATAAAAGCACCTGCTGTGAACAGCAAGCACCAGCATTGACAGCTACTACTTTACCTTTTTGGTTGTGAAGTTCCTGTGTAATGAAAGGTCTCACTTGATCAGTTCACTGACAGAGTGGATGGGATTGATGGCAAAGCACTTTTCCTCCTGTCACTGTCTCAGTTCAGCTGTGATTCAGAGAAGTTGACCTGAGACGAGCTATCATGCCCCATACCCAGTTATAATGGATCTTGGCCTAATTTGCCAATATCCCAATCTCCATAGCCCAGGAGTGGCTAATTCCAGCCCTCAAGCCACAACTAAGCCTGGTTTACAGGATATCCAGAAAGAATATACACGAGATTAATTTGCATACAATGAAGGCAGTGCATGCAAATCTCTCATGCATATTCATTGTGGTTATGCTGAAAACCAAACCTGTTTGTGGCTCTTGAAGACCGGAATTGGCCTCTCCTGCTATAGCCCATTAATGTATCTAGTATAGACTGACCCCTATGAATGATAGGATGTGTAACTTGGGGGCTACAATAAAATTTGTACATGGACTTGTTCAACTAGTAGTCACATCTTCATGCAATTGATCTACAGGTAGACAATGAACTTTCTGTTGACTACTGAACTGATGTAATAACTAGTTCAAGGCTACTATCACCCAAACATAATCTTTACCTGAAAAAGCAGATGGTAGCCTATAGGTCATGCATTGCAGGGAGATGTACATTTGTTTCATCTTACAAGACATGAAAAATCATAGCAATGGGTAAAGCTTGTACCTGCTACAAGAACTTCTGGCACTTTCAGGATTGGTATGGCAAATAGACACCCTGAGGTCAATATTCAAAACTGGCCATTTAAGTAACTTGGCCAGGTACAATTTATCTGGTTAAGTTATACAGTATTGTCAGTGGCAAAGTTATGCCACTGAATATCTGCATATATATTCATGCTTAGCCACACTATTTATAACCAGCTAAGTTAGACCTGCTCTATGGCAGATCTAACTTAGGCCTGGAATCTGGCGGTAACGGGGGCGGGGGGGGGGGGAAGCTGGGGGGCGGTCCTGCGATAGCCGGCAGCGATCGCACCTCCGCGGTACGATCGCTGCCGGCTTTTGCGCCGAATAACTACACCATAAAAGGTGTAGTTATTCGGCGCGAAACTGGCGGCGATAAGGAATCTTACCTTTCGCCGCCAGTGATGTGTCCACAGTGTCTGCCCCCCGGTGCCGCCCTGACTCCTCCTCTTCTGGGGGCCAACTCCTCCCCGAGCTAGCTATCACACGCGAAAAGGGACTTTTCGCGTGTGATAGCGTTAGAGAATGACCCCCTTAGCCGGTTAACTTATGTGGCTAAAATCAAATATTGCTATTTAGCCACTTACGTTATGTGGCTAAGTCACTCTACCCGGATTGGCACACAACTTATGCAGCTAAAGAGTTAGCCACATAAGTGACTTATGCAGCCAAATGATGGTGTTGAATGTAGGCACATATTCAGCAGTTTCACTTATGTGGCTAACTAGCACTGAACACGCTTTGGCTATTGACCTCTTAGAATATCTTATGGCTTGGATAACATGTTTTACAAGTAGAATAAAAAATGTAGTAAACAAATGTGTGAACCTCCCTATGATCCCTGGGAGAACTTTCCTGCTGGGAGAAAGGTAAAGGCTGTTTGGAGGTCTTCTGGCTCCAGTAAGCATAACACACTGCCACATAGTCTGATGCTCAAAAATAAATCATTTACTGGAATAACTGATGCAGATGAATGAAATCAGAAGAGTGTACAATGGAGAACTACCAGAAAAGTTAAGACTCCAACAAAACATACATGAACTTAAAAAAGAGCTCAAAACATGGCTCTTTCACAAAGTGTATATTGAGCATGAACAAACTCAGTAATATAATGCATAACACTGAGTAAGAACAAACCCAGCAACAAATGAACAGTATCTTTTTAATTCTGCCTTATTTTATTTATTCTTAATTTTTTAAATTAATGCATGTGATTATTTTTATATTTATTCCTCTTTTATACGATAAGTTCTACCTTTTCCATAATCTTTTTATGAAGTAATGCCGTAATTATAATTTATTTATTATTATGTATATATTGTATCTTTCGCTCTTTTATGACTACTTTTATTGATTTTGAACATTGGGTAAACCTTTATGATGGGATATATCTCAATGACGGTATATAAAACGTGATAAATAAATAAATAAGAAGAGTGCAGTCCATACAGGAAAGAGTGCAAAAGCTTCCGTCACTGCAAAAGCCTTCACACACTAGAGATTTTCTTCGTCCACTACTCACCAGCTCTGAGGTAGAGGATGGGACCCTCCCCAGGTCTACCTGCTTCCTGATGTGTAGACCTCTGTATTCCAGGAACTGAACTAGAAAACTCTCCTGAACAGACGAGCAGCAGCTCTGAAAGTAGATCTCCTAGGCTGGCAGTCCCAGGACCGGTGCAAGGATATTAGGTGCCCTAGATAAATCTCACAGCCTTGCTGCCCCCTCTCCATATCCCCAGCTCAGCCCACACATAATCAAAAATTATGCATAATACGTTTTACATGAAAATGACATTTACAAGTTCAGTTTTCTGAGGTAAAAACATAATATACATGGTGAAAGTGATATTTACAGGCACTGCTGTGTGCCAACCAGATATTCCTGCAATAAAGACACTTGAAACCCAAATGGTATTAGGAATGTTTTGGGTATGGGCTTGGCACTAGTATTTGATGTATGCCTTATGTGGCTAAGAGATTTGGTATTCCCATTTGCCCTTATGTATAGAATAGCATACAGCTCAGCAGGCTTTTCTTATCCTCATTTTTTTTTATTGTTTTGATTTTATGTGTTATATATGTTTAACTATATTTATTTTTTGGAGTTTGTTTAAATAATCAATAAGAAATAGTAGCTTGAAATCTATTTAATGTTTGGGTACATGCCAGGCATTTTTTTTTTATTTAATTTATTTATTAGGTTTTATATACCGTCACTAGGACACGCCATTGTAGCGATTCAAAACATAATATGTACTTGTAGTCTGGATTGGCCACTGTTGTAAACAGGATGCTGGGCTTGATGGACTCTTGGTCTGACCCAGTATGGCATATCTTATGTTCTTATGTGTTATATTTCTTGATTTTATTATCGTTTTATGAGGAGTGATGGTGTTTGTTTATACACTGTTGCACTGCATACAGAGTCTGGCTTCTTGTGGTTTTCAGTTCAGTTTATGTCTGCACATTTATGTTTATACTTTATGGTCACTTTATTCTGTATATCCAAGGTGAGATATTCTGCTGGCATGTAGTTTCTGTGTAGGAATCTATAGCAGCCTGGTCTGTTCTGTTTTACTAATAAGAGGTGTATTGGTGTTTTAGGGCCTGGTGTGCTTTTTCATAGGTAAGGCTATTACTATTTGAGTGCTGACATTTAGTACTGTTTTGATATGGAAGATTATTGTAATTTGGTATGGAAGATAATTGTAATTGTTATTTAGCTTACTCATGGCTTTCTGAGGGTCAAACCCACATCAGATTCACTTTACAATATACCTAATACCAGATGGCTTTTTTTTGCAGGCTTTTCTGGTTGGCATCACAGCAGTGTAAGTAAATATAATATGCATGTTGTGATATTTTTATCTCAGAAGACTATGAATGTTCTTTTTCATGTAAAATCTTATTATAAATGCACAATTTTTAATTGTGTGGGGTGAGGGCTGGGAAGGTGGGGGGTGCAAGGCTGTAAAGTTTGCCTGGGGTGCCCAGTACCCTAATACCCGGCTTGAAGAGAGTCCACCACACGCAGACCCCAACCATTCACCCATCTCCCATTTCTCTAGGTGGCAGATGCTGGGGAAACATGGGAGGCAGGTCAAAGGGTTCCTGGGAGTGTGTGTGGGCTGCCAGCTTCCTAGAAAAAATATTACCACTGACCCTCTATCTACCACTCCTCCGGAGAACTATAACTCCTGCTTGCCCCCTTCTGCAGCATTTCAAATCACCGAAGGCGCCAAGAGAGCCCCTCTCCTTGATTTGGCCTGTGCAGTGCCTGTGGGGTGGGGGTCGAATCTCATCCCTTCCCTCAGGCAGCAGATTTACTTGAGCGGTTCCTGATCGTGGTTATTGCACACAAACCTGGCACTTGTCTTGTGATGGCTGCATTGTATCCCCCTGTGGGAAAAGTGTGTCTCAAATCAAACAATCAAACCAACCATGGTTTATGCTTATAAGACAAGATTGATTTTATTTAGCTCACACTTTTTGATTAGAAGCCCAAGGCAAGTTATATTTGGGTATAGGAAACATTTCTCCCGTCCCCGGGGAGCCTGAGGGTGATGGGACTTACCCCAAGATCACAAGGAGCATCCACAGGACTTGACTCTGGCTTCTCTGGTTCTTAGCCCACTGCTCTGATGACTAGGTTATTCCTCCATATGTGTGTGCACAAATAATGATTTAGGAGCCTAAACCATGGCTAATGCACACAAGGGAGCATAAACTCTGTTTTATGTGCACTCTATGCAGGAATGTATTTATTTATTTATTATCACTTTAAGCCTAAGTGATTTACAGGAGCACACTCATAATAAAATGCAAACAGCAGCAAAACAGGGCACACATCAAAAGGAAGACAACCCAGGCAAAATCCTGGGTCTTCAGCCAAATGCCTGTTTAAAAAGAAAAGTCTTTACATTATGCATATAAAGGCTGTGCTCCAAAATTTAGGAAGGTAAAAGTTGTGCATACAAAACCCGTGTCCAGGAGCCCCAAATGCCAGACTCCCAACCTCCAGATCCAGGGCCACACTGGTGCACAGCACTAGTAGAGACTAACACCAGTCCCAGAGATGTGGGTAACTTTACTCCCACCTCTGATCAGGAACTGTGCTCAGTGGAATTCGCTATTGCATTGGCCTGCGAAATAGCGTTTTGAAGATTTCTCTCGCCCTTGACCTCTGGAAGCTGCAGCATTCACCTCCTCTCTTGGTCACATCCTTCAGGTCGATGCGATATCGGCGTGCGGAAGACGGGTGCTCGTGACTGAGTACCCGCTCTGCTAATGCGCGCCGACCGACCTCTCCAGCGTGCCCGATGCAACATGCCAATGGGCTGCCGCGTTAAAAAGGAGACGCTAGGGGAAAGCGTGCAGCTCTAGCGCCTCCTCAGCAGCGGGTGCCCGGGAGAGGAGGCTGTCAGCGGGTTAGGAAAACGGACGCTCAGTTTTACGAGCATTCCTTTTCCTAACCTGACTGCCAGCACCCTTTTTTTTTTTTTAAAGGATGTCCTCCTGTTTGTTTCTTCAACTTAATATCACCACAATATTAAGTCAAAGGAAGTACAGAAAAGCAGTATTTTCTACTTCTCTGTACACTTTTTGGGCTGCTCCAGGGCAGGCATTAATATTGGAGAGTTAAAATGTGTGAGTCGGGCGCACTTTTTTTTTTTTTTTTGCATTGT